>NC_083292.1:41674861-41974861 GCF_963506605.1 Zootoca vivipara
GTCCATATGGCAATGCCATCAAAATGCCAACTCATATCCCCAAACACACATTAATTTGGATTTTCCTTTCAGGGGGAAATCTGATCAATTAAAAAACCTGTTGCCAATGACCTGGTTGTGATACCTCAGCCATCTGTTTACAGGATTAAGCCCCCATTTGAGAGCCGGTGGTACTGTAGTGAGTGCAGGACAAGGAGCTGGGAGAGACCAGGGTTCGAATCCCCACAATGGGCCATGAAACTGACTGGGTGTAACCTTGGAAGCCAGTCCCAGTTTCTCTCGGCCTAACCTACCTCACAGGGTTGTTGTGAGGATTAAACAAGGAGGGAGACAACCACGTGGAGTAGAAATGCCAGAAAAAAATAAATGCGTATAATAGCACCCTTTCAGAGTAGAATATTTACCAAAATAATAATAATAATAACCCTATTTGCCATTTTCCTATTAGCAAGAAAAGGCTGTGGGAATGTTTAACTAAGCATTTATTAAAAGAATCTCAACCCCTAGAAAAAAGGGGGATCTTTAGTGCTGGCTGGCTGGCAACTCAAGTAAACCATGGCATTAATTTCTCAACTATTGATGGCTGGGTGTTTGTGGGGCTGAAGGTGGTCAAACAGGCCAAATGCTTCTTGATAACGGAATTGAGTTTCGTGTTAACTTGATTTTGTTGTTGTTGTTGTTGTCAAAGAAAGAGACTTTATTTTGTGCCTGACATAATTACGTACTGTACTTCATAAATATGAAGATTTGTATCCACCGAAGACTTTGCACTAAAAAGAAAAGGTCCATTGGGGGGAGGGGGTAAGAGAGAGAGAGAGAAGGAGCTATGTTATTTCTTCTGTTTAGAACAAAGTCATTCAATAACAATAAAAAGAAATAAGATTTTAAAGTGTGTGTTGTTTTAATGGATGGCGACGTGGTCAGTCCACTCCTAATTTAGCTGTGATTCCTGCACTGCAGCCAGGGGGTAGACTAGATGCTTCTGGGAGCCCCTTCCACCTCCACAGTTCTGTGATTCTGTAATTCTACACGTGCATCTTCGTTCAGGTGCAAAACCAGGAGTATTTTGAGTGTATCGATCCCTCTTCTCTCCTGGGAGAGGAGTAAAAGGGGCATTTGCCTAAAACTCTCCCTTTCTCTCTCCTGACCAGAGCACCTCTGGAAATGCAATTGGATGGCACTGGTTGACAATGACCTCACCAGTGTTGCCAAACCGCTTGTGACCCTCTTCCCCGATGCAACATGAAAAAAGTAATCCAAATTGCACTTTGAAGATCTAGGTCTGCAATGTGAAGAATTGTTAGGCACCGAGTTATTGGTGCACTCCATGGTTCTGACAGAGGAGGATGACTTCTTTGCTGGCTCGTCGAAGGACAAGAACATTGTGGCAATCCTCACACACCTACAATTTAATTAAAGTCTCATACATTTAAATATGTACACAGCCACTCCTATGGCTTCCCCCCACTGTGAGTTCGTTGATGGGCTGCGAGATTGTCGCTACGACTGAAGCGCTTGCCACAATCAAAGCAGGAGTATGGTTTCTCCCCGCTGTGAATTCTTTGGTGGAAAGTGAGAGTGTGCCTGTGACTGAAGCTCTTTCCACACTCCAAGCACAGGTATGGCTTCTCTCCGCTGTGGGTTCTTTGATGGGTTGTGAGATGGGTGCTCTGGCTGAAGCTCTTTCCACACTCTTGGCACTGAAACGGTTTCTCCCCGGTGTGAATCCTCTGATGGGCTGCAAGGTTGGCTCTGTGACTGAAGCTCTTTCCGCATGCCAGGCAACAATAGGGTTTCTCCCCGCTGTGAGTTCTCTGGTGGGAAGTGAGAGAGGTGCTCTCGCTGAAGCTCTTCCCACACTCTAGACACTGGTGGGGTTTCTCCCCCTTATGAATTCTTTGGTGGGAAGTGAGCCATTTCTTCCAGGCGAAGCTCCTTCCGCATTCCAAGCACTGGTGCGGTTTCTCCTCTGTGTGAACTCTTTGATGGGAAGTGAGAGTGCGTCTGTATCTGAAACTCTCTCCACATTCCAAACACATGTATGGGTTCACTCCGCTGTGAGTTCTTTGGTGGGTAGTGAGATGGGCGCTCTGGCTGAAGCTCTTTCCGCACTCCGGGCATTGAAATGGTTTCTCCCCGGTATGAATTCTTTTATGGGTTGCAAGGTTGGCTCTGTGACTGAAGCTCTTTCCACATGCCAAGCACGGATATTGTTTCTCTCCTCTATGAGTTCTTTCCTGGGAAGTGAGATGGACCTTCTGACAGAAGCTCTCTCCGCACCCCAAATATTTATGTACCTTCTCCATTATGTGGACTTCTAACATTTCACCACCTGCAACGATGAGAAAAACAGATTAGATCCTCAGGAAACCCCCAATGATTGAGAAATGCGAATGGAAGATGATTTTGTTTGGCTCAATCATGGGATCCACTACATCTCCAGGCTCAGTATTCTCCTTAGCCTACCAAAAACGGACAGAAGCAGAACGAAAACCTAATAGAATCTGTATCCGCTAGCCTAACAACTCTGAATCCTATATTTTAAAAGGCCTTGAGTTCAGACTAGGCTGATCATTGCTATGTGACTTTCCTCTGTAAAGTTTTGCTTTGGATTGTTTTAGCTGACTTTAATGTAGGTTAATGTAGCTTTGAGATTCTTTTCTTTAAAATATACAGTGGTATAGAAAGGAAGTGCATGACAGTAATAATAACAACTGGAGAAAGAATATTCAAAGACCAAACAGGAGATAGCATGGGGAGTGCTAGAATCCCAGAGGCAGGAGCTGGTGCTGTTGAGCTCCATGTAAAGGTATGTCACAGAGAGAGATGCACTGAATTTCAAAACAGATACTCTGATCCAGGTATCCCCAAACTGCAGCCCTCCAGATGTTGTGGCCTATAACTCCCATGATCCCTAGCTAACAGGACCAGTGGTCAGGGATGATGGGAATTGTAGTCCAAAACATCTGGAGGGCCGAAGTTTGGGGATGCCTGCTCTGATCCAACAGTGAGCCTTACTGAGAGAGTCCATGATCCCACGATTCTCCACCATGACTTCCTTATGCAGAGCTCTCTGGTCAGGATCCAGCAATGCCCACTCCTCGTCTGTGAAAGAAACGGCAACGTCTTCAAAGCACACTGAACCCTAAAAGAGAAAAGGAAATGCCCTCCACTCAGACAGCATAAAGATGGTCTACTGCTCTTTGCTCTGTGGTTTTCTGCCTGTTTGTTACTTTTAAGGGATTGCTTTCCTGCACATTTTAATTACGGATGCTTATTTTAATGTATCAAATGAAGTCTTCTCTTGTGTCGTTTAATGATGGGTATTACTCATGGTTCAAACGGGCAGAGGTCAACATTGTGGTCCTTGTGTCATTCTGCTTGTGCAAAGCATTCCAGTCTACCACAAAGAAGGATCCCCTCGGTCGTCTCCCTGGGCGCTGTTCTTGGGGGGACCCTCCTGATGCCCTAAAGCAAACTTCAAGTGGCAAATGAGGACATGGGAAGGGAGAGGAGAGCGGGGCGAAAGTCTGCTGTGAAACTGATGGGGCAGGTTAGGCAAATCCTGGCCACTGCTTTTCATGGTTTGTCAACTGCTTAGAAGTCCATTTTAGCATTCAATGACAAGTTTATAAAGAAAACAGCAACAACGGAGAGACATTCAGAAGGTTAGCTGAGGTGAGGCAGCTGTTCCTTATTCTCAGCACAGAAACCTTCCTGAATGACCTTTCTAGCTTTTGTGAAGGGCAGCTTTGACAGAAGCAAAGTGGAGCAGGAGTGAGACTCATTGGGGGCCAGAGGCCTCCTGGCTGCCCCACCCCTCCGCCTCTTGACCCACACGGCTCCTTCTCCCTACCTGATCCACTTCCACAGCCACCACTTCCCCTCTGACACAATGAAAAGATGGGTGAGGTTTTGCCAAAGTCTTTCTGTCACCTGCAGGAGACAAAGGTTAGGTCTAGCAGAGCATCTCTTACTACAGATGGGCCTTAGAACAAGCCTCACTTGCTGAGTGCATTTAGACATTTGTACCCATTTGGTAGCTCAGTTGTGTACATATTGTAAATCACCCTGAGACCTCTGGGTATAGAGTGGTATATAAATTCAATCAATGAAATATACATCTCTCCTCCTTGGGGCTCTTGGCTTCAATTGTCTTCCCCCAAACGATTCAAAGAACTCACAGATAAGTTTCAGAACCCACGGAATGTGACCAAACAGAGACAAACCTCATTCCTCCTTACCCAGTGGCCTCTCTTTGGTGTCCAACCGAGCCCCCTCTGCCTCAGAGACACCTGAACCCATTCCTGCAAACAGATCCTTTCCCTGAAATCACAGAATCATAGAATGGGGTTAGCTAGTCCACCCTCCTGCAATGCAGAAATCTCAACAGAAAGTCCAAACAGAAAATGGGGTGAAGGATTAGAAAAGGAACAGCAAATGAAAAAATGTTAGGGGTATCATATAACACTCCTTGGATTCCTTCCTGTAAAGATGGGCCATGAGTACAGAATTTGGGGACCTCTCTCTCCTGTTTGGAGCCCCTTGAGAGTATCCAGAGGAAAGTCTCTCACCTGCTGCTCTGCCTGCTTTCTCTCCTCTGCCTGACTCAGGAGGAAACCTTCGGCCAGGGCCACTGCCTGGGAAGTGGTCTCCGCTCCACATTCCCTCACCCAGCTCTCCATCTCCGCTGGAAGGACAGCCAGGAACTGCTCCATGATCACCAGGTCCAACATCTGAGCTTTCGTATGCCTTTCTGGCTTTAGCCATTGACGGTCAAAGTGGTAGAGTTGGCTGCAAACCTCTCGGAGTCCTTTGGCCTCCTGGTAGCAGAACCGCCTGAACTGCTGGCTCTGCACCTCTGAGCGGAGGGTGTCCTCCTCACCCAGGATCTTCTGCACGGAGTTTTTCCAGAATCCCCCACTGCTCCCAGTTTTGATGCCGTGCCCTCTTCCTCCTTCAGGGCCAGCTGAGGCTCGCTCATCCATCTGTACTCTCAGGAAACTTCCAAGAGATCAGAAGGAATCCCCTTTTCTCCTGCCGTGTTCAGTTTGTCCAAATTACAGCAGCTAGAAAATCCTGCAAAGCAAATGCATTACTCAGTTATAAAATTGACACCCTGTCTGGAGAAAAGAAAGATGTTCCCTGATCAAGCGTGGATGAGGCTTGCTAGGACAGACTCAAGCTTATCCTTCAACTAGGGTTACTCCTGGATCCAAGAGTGTCACTTGAGGCTCAGGTGGCCTCGGTGACTCAAGAGTGCCCATTTCTAGCTCCAGCTTGTTTGCCAGTCACAGCCCACACTCTGCATCCCATGGGATTATTACAGTGTTTCCTATTTGAAGCTGCCCTTGAAGAAGACTCAGAAAGCTGTTCAAAACACAGCGTCCAGATTCCTGCCTGGGTTCCCCTCTACTTCATAGTTCCTTTAAAGACTGCCACCTTCCTCTCCAAGAAGCTCAAGGATCTACCCCTCCTCATGCAATTTTCACAAAAACCCTTAAGAACATATTCAACTCCTCTTTTTAAAATACAGCTTGTCAGTTTGTTTGCCAGTGCAATTCGCCATTCACTTAGGCTCCCGAATATCTGAAGAAACTCCTCCTTCCCTACATTCCCTTCTTGGGTGTTCAGGTGGGCAGAGGGTTGGCCATCCTCTGCAAGTTTTGGGTTTACCACCCTGGTGGCACTCCCAGCTGGGGAATCCCCTCACCACAGAGGCGCCCCTGGCACCTTCCACCACCCCCACCCCACGAGACGTGTTTCCAAGACCCACCCTTTATTCTTGCGACTGTTACTTGCTTTTGTTGTAAAAATTTTGCAGAGCTACACGGCCCTAGAATTAAGTGGATCCTTGACCCAGGAAGAGTCCAGGTATCCTGGCAAGCAGACAAAGTTTAAGCGTCTCCTGCCCACCAAATAACAGAGACCAAACCAGGACGTGCGAAGCAAGGCACTTTTATTTTTGCTGTTGCAACAGGGTCCTTCCTCTCACACAGGAGAACAAGGAAGGAACCCCAAACAAAGATGTCTTGCCCTTAAAAAGAGATTTGAAATTGGTTTCAGCCCACCCCCCAGAAGCATCATCCATATGTCACAGAAGGGGTGTAGCCCAAGACCCCCCCTCCCTAGATTCATCATAGGTACATCATGAAAGGGGAGGTCTGGTGGCAGTAATCTGAGCACCCTGGACCCTGCCCCCTGCCCCCAGAACCTAATCAACAAAATTGAGAGATATTTACATTTCCCTGTTTCCCAGCCAAGTTAATCACACCCTTTTGTCTGGCAGTCAGGTATCAGGATGCCAGGGATTATCACTTTAATTCCTGAGACAATGAGAAGGTTCCCCCCACCCCCCTTCTTCCTTGCAGAGGAACACCTGGTCAGAGAGAGTCAAAATGGTGTCAGTCAGGCCTGTTTTCCTGTGCTGCTTCAGACATGTTTCTGTACATTCATGTACATGTTTTATGAACAATTATTATATATATATATATGACCTCAAAATTCTTATAACAATATCCCCCATTTGGGGCTATAATTTTTCTTAAAAATTGTTGCCCCACAAAAGAATAACCAGATGTGTTGTTTTAGTACTTTGGGAGAAGCATTTCTCAAAAATGGTCTACGTATTTCATTTAACAGGATGGTCCACCAATATTGACTGGAAAGTGCAGTTTGTTTGTTTACCCTTTTGTGTGTTCTTCAGGTGTCAAAAGCTAGCTCTCCTCTGGTTGCACACCTCCATCGTGGCACAACAGCAACAATCCCTGGTGAATCCCCTTAGGGCTTTCATATTGACCATGTCGCCTGGCACCCCCCATAGCTGCCACAGGTTTGGACATGTCATGAGAGAGATGCCTTTGCCTTGGGCTTCCTATGGGCCTTTATTATAGGCTCTGGCCTTGCACTGTAGGGAGTTGCCCAGTTGCTCTTAAAGGAAGAAAGCTACTTGCACCTTGGATACACTTGCCCAATTAGAACTGACCCAATTAGAATTTATACAGCCCCATAAAACATGTCCAAATTAGTCAAATTTAACTCTAAAAGGGATCATTCCTGTTAAATCAAGACATAAATACCTTCATTTATCTGGTGTTTCATGGATCTTGGGGCTTATTCTTGGTAAAATGATTTAAAACAATCTAAAATTGTGTAAGAAGGCTGGCACACTGCAGAGTGCCAGGTGGGACAAGAAAACGTGGTCATAAGTTGATCTAATCTAAATACTGGACTATGCAATATCCTGATCCTTTAAAAGGCATACAATAATACAAAAAAAATCATTGGGACACTATACATTAAACATAAAAAAACAATTAAACACAAAATTGGTTCACCCCCCCTCCTTGTGGAAATAACATACTGTCAGACATAGTTCAATGTTTCTGTCGAATATCACACAACATAAAACATAATCATATATCAGTTGTATGTCTTGAGGCCATCATGATCTTGAGACAATTCCGGCTGCTTTTAAATCCTAGGGCACAGAGTCTTGAGGTCAAGGAGAGAGAATGTCCTTGCAATTCACTTTCCCCCTTTGTCCCAAAGTCATTTGACACATTTCAGTGTTCCTATATAACACATAATGCACAAAACCTTCAAATTATTAATTATACGCCACTTGTATATCTTGAGGCAATCAGGTGAACTTGAGATAATTCTTGCTGCTTTTGCATGTATCTCCAACAAGGGGGTTTTCTTGTCTGCCTTCGAGTCACTGGGAGGAAGTTAACAGTACTTCTATGCCAGCACTTCTAAACCTTGCTGAAACGTTATAGCTTTCTAGGTCCTCCTTCTTAGGTTGTGATCAAAGAGATAAAATGTCAATTTGGTTTCCTGTAAAACATCCTTTTGAAAATAGGCCTGCAGGGGGTTGGGGTCTGAAGATATAATTAGTTAAAAAATAATAATAATAAATAGTATAATAATGATAAAGTCAAGAAAGGGGAGAATATTCTAGAAATTTCTTCTTGGGAAGCTGCAAAGAATATAAGATCATAGTTAAGCATTTTATTCATCTAAATATTATTATTATCATTCATATTTAATTACTGCTGTTATTGTCTGCTCAGTCAGTTTAATTTACTTCACCTAGTTTGGCTGTGGAGGAAACAAAGGACAAAAATTTTGTTAATTAGGACACAATCGATAAGTTATTAACATTTTCCTTATGTGGTTCTGAATTCTCTTTGAGGTTCACGTATCTTGTTTGAAAGGGATTAATATTATTATTATTATTTACAGGAAAGAATGAGTTAGATGCTACATTTGTATGTACAGAAAGAAAAAGTAGAAATACCAAAAAAAAGATACAAAAATAAAACAATAAAATTTAGATTACCACTCACACAACAATTTTTCAAATGAAATTGGACTTGACACAAAGATATCAGATTTTTTTAAAAAAAGAATTATCATTAAATAATACAAAGACATTATAAATTGGAGAGGAACCTTAAAGATCTGAAGGTGAAATATCCAATTAAGATGGAAAAATGGTAAAATAACGGAAAAAGCTTTGAAATTCATCATAATAAGAAATACTCAGGCAAGACTACCTGACAAAATACAGTCACAAAACAATACCTGGTTATTGTTAGAATAATTTCATAGACATAATGGAAAAACTGATTTAATAAATGGAAGCAGATTATTTATAAGCTAAAGAGAAGCGCCAAAGAGAAATGAAATTACTGTTTGTATCTCCTCACTCCTCACTTTTTCTTTCTTTTTTTTTTTTGTGCTGTGGAAGAAAAAAATTGGCAAAACACTCAATCATTGCTACATTAGAAAAGGGAGGGTTATATTAACATAGGGTAATGCTTCGGGGTGAAATGCAAATGAGAGATAAGTATCCATCCTGAGTACCTGCTAGGAAAGAAATGGAGCCTTTTGTTTGCATAGTCTGTCAACTGGTAGACAGCAATTTTCTATGAATTTCCAAGTGTGGAGGGGGCTTGTTTAGGTGGCGTCCCCCCCCCCATTGGGAGATAATTTTGCATTAAGGTTCTGAAAGAATTTCTCTGCACACTGAATCTCAGTATCCTGCTGGAAAGGGAAAATTATTTCATGTGAAAATCAGTCAGGAAATGTTCCTAAAATGTACAGAGTTTTGCATGTTGAACTGGAATTGGCAGCTTCTAAACAGTTGATGGTTCTCAATGGTTCTTTATCTATTTATTTATTTTTACATAAAGAAATTTAAATTTAAGTTTCATGTGCAAAGCATAACCTTGAACCTCTTAATTAATTTATAAACTACTCAAGAGACAGACTTATAGTAGTACTCTGCTATTTATACCTGTGGAAAGAATCTGGCATGTTAAGATTTTGAAACTTGGCAACCATTTAACTTTGATGGACCAGTAACATACATGAGGTTGTTTTCCCTCAGTGGTTCAAAGCTTTACATTAAGAAATTTGAATAATATTTCATGAGCAGATTATAACCTTTTCGCCCCTTAGTTTAAACCTCCTTTTTCTCCTCTATTTTCCTCTTCAAGCTGACATAGCCTCTGTGCATGTACAGAGTTCATGATTCGGCAGTCTATTATACCCTTTTTTTTTTTTTAAAGTGCTGTACCTCTTGACAACATTACCATCTGAATAAAGGAAGGGAAGGGGAAAGAGTAGATTTTAAAGTAGGGTTAGATTTCAAACAAAAGATAGAAACATAGCAGTGTTTTTTTTTTCAGAGCCAGTTTAAATTCTTTTTCCTTGTTTGGAGTCCTAATACAATTTGATACATTGTTTCTTGTTTCTTGCTGCTTAAGAAGCAGGCTTATAAACCTTAAACTAACTTGGAAGCTGCAATAAAAGTTGGGTCAGATTAAAGTCCTAATGAAGTCACCAAATAAACACCTCATACCCCAGGCAAAATAAATCTTGATTTGCCCCCTTTATCTACAGGGTTCGGGGTGAATTCGTAATTGCAAATGTTTTCGTTTGTTTGTTTGTTTTTAATTAATTTATTACAGCCATGGCAGACTAAATTCTCTGCCCCTTTATCTATGGGTAATATGGCCATAGAGCCAGAATTCATAAAATCCTTTGCATTCTCATTGATTTTCAGCCTTACCAATTCCAGACAAAATTTTCTGGCCCTTTATTTACTTGAACTGTTGGCTGGAGTTTTGCAGTTAAAAAAAATAGCTGACAATATGGTGGAAAAAATAACACCAGACATTCATTTTCAATGCATGATATACCATCTCTACCTCTTTCTGAATGGCACCTCAAACTCTTCATGCCAAACTTTAAAAATCTATCTTTCCATCCTTCTCCACCAAAGAGTAATGCTTGACTGAATTCAGGCCATTTCACTATACCACCAGGGTTTAAACTCACTTTTCAGTGCTTACAAACACATTTTCTCTCCCTCCTTTTTCTAAGTTTGGAAAGGGTTGGAAGGGATCTTGAGTAATCTAGTCCCCCCCTTCTGAAATATGGGGATCTCAACACTATCACTGCCCTTAGGATACACATACATTTGAGTACAGACGCCTGACTGGGAAGGAAACACAGGCTATGCCCTATCACGGAAGCACATGTGTGTACTAAGGGAAAAATAAGGAAGGGGAAGATTAAAAGTACCAACGTTATATAGAAGCCTTTAGCAAACCTTAAGATTGGATAAAGATTGGGAAATGTTCAAGACTTTCATATGTGCTTAAACTTTAAACCTTAATAGACAACGTGATAAAAACTTATATAATCACTCCATAAAAAAAAACAATTACACTCTTGTTCCAACTCTGAAAACCAATAATCTTTCCTTGCCAGAAAGCAGAGCTGGGCTGAATTTCAACCCATCACCACATCAGACACATTGCCTTTCACATAGCTCTAAAATGGGGGTTAGAAGGGACCCTGAGGTCATTTAGTCTAACCCTCTAAGATACAGGATTCACAAGATTTGAATGAAAATACCAACTTTATACAGAACCCTTGAGCAGATGAGTTGTTTTTTTCTTAAGAGACTGATATTAGGAGCCCAACAATAACCCTTCTGTCCAACACAATTGAAGTTAAAACTAGACTCAGATAGACAATTCCTGGCTATGGAAGCTCTACCTTTGACAAACAAATCACCTTTATTGGAATAGCTGTTCAATTTTCCTTTAGTCAATATTCATCTAGTCACTTGGAGAAAGACTCCCCTTTGGAGCCTCTCTCAATAACAAACATTTGCACACCTCATTCTCATATTTATAATGTTTAAGATTGATCGGTTCAACATTGTTTCTATACTAGAAATTTAAACAAGTTGGCAGTTTTAACTATGCACACTTAAGAAGGCAGTCTATGGATGTTGTAGCCAATTTAAACACACCCCATAACATTCTAAACCTTGAGTACATCTCTTATCCACTTATAGCTGGAGTTTATGAACATTTTCAAGTTTAAAATATTTTCAAAGCATTGAGCAAGCATTTTTAAACTTACAGCTCGTTATTTTCCTTCATCCTGCCCCCTCTTTTTACTTTTGGAGAGGAAACAATGGCCTTCTACAGCCTCTTTAAAACAAACCTTTACACACTACCTCCACTCTTTTAAATATTTGCCATGTTTTTGGGTTGATCAAGCCCTTACATAAGATTATTTAAGCAAGCTTGCCTTAATTTTTATATTATTTTAAACTATGCATGCTTTAAAAAAGGCAGTCTGTGGGTGTCATGGCCAAATTTTAAACACAAACCCCTAATTTCCTAAACCTGGATTATATCTCTCATTTACTTTAAAGGAAACAACTATCTATAGCAGACACAAGGAACAGACGCACATACACGTAACAGACAACACAGACAACATGTAACATGCAAACATATATAATTTTATACCATAACATACTTTGCAGGATTCCTCACAAAACTTTTCCCATTCAGAGTTCACCAGGGTTAATTTTAAAGCGGAGATTCACTGTATGTTAAAGGAACCTCCTGGTAGCCATTTCCCCTCATCTGGGTGGTCCATAGTAAATCGGACCCTATGTTTTTTTCTTACAAAGTTTTTGCAATTGGTTCCCTTCAAGCTTGTCCGCCCCGGGGATTTCATGCCAATTTAAGAGAACGAATTGGAGTGGACTTTCATCCTCAAAGTCCTTACCGGAGCAAAGCCTCAGTTGTGCTTTGCCTCGGTTGGGAGTCTGGGAAAGGAATTCCTTAGAGTGGGTTGCACCCATTTTACTTCTGTCTTTTTATACTGCAGTTCTGGGTCCCCGACCCTGTTCCTGGACACTCTTAACTTCCCGAGTCTATGACTCACCCCCACGTCCTAGTGGTGTTCCTGCCTGCCGTTCGCGTGCACTAACTACTAGGCGGCCTGGTGCAGCTAAAACCCTATTGGAACCCTCCCACTGGTCATCAATTGCCTGAGGGTTCCACAGCAACTTCCCTGCCTCTTACACACTAGACTCAGGTCCTACTGAACGCTTGCCTACGCAATGTCAGGTCGGAACTGAGGAATACAGAGTAGAAAGGAACAGGCGCACTTGCATTCCCTGGTCACGGGTCCTACCCAACAAGGGTCGCCGTGGCAGGGGGGCGTCTTCACCCGAAGATTAAGAGCAGAGGAATAGGAAACAGAGCTGGGATAGCCAGATTCCCAGATTGGTAGAAAAGCGACAGTTTGCTCAGACTTCTGCTCAGTTTGGCAGAAGGGAGCTGGGACAGTCTTTCTAAGCTCTGCGTTTAACGTAAAGACTGTTGCCCGGGACCTCAGTTCTACTCTGTAACTGTGCCTGGCAGCCTTGCTGCAACTAAGGTCCAAAGAGGAGAGTAGAAAAGGATAGTCCAAGTGGAGAAATAGATTTTTAGTTGCTGTGGTTCTTAGCTCACCCAAGGTGTCCCCTTTTAATACTCACGACCGATCCTTTCAGTCGAATCCCGTTGTCTCCAGCTTCCAACTGGTTCCTAAAAAAAAACAGCCTTGTCCCTTTAAACGTTGCTTCGTCCTGGGGGTCCCGCTTGGACTCTCAATTACTACCAAGTGCCTCGGGTCCTGAGGTTGGTTTACCCCCCTGCAAAAGAGGCAAGGGCGCGCTGGGCTCCCCTTCCTCAGTGAACCCGGAGCTCAAGGCAAAACTGGGTCCCCGAAGTGGTCGCCAAACTGTTGTAAAAATTTTGCAGAGCTACACGGCCCTAGAATTAAGTGGATCCTTGACCCAGGAAGAGTCCAGGTATCCTGGCAAGCAGACAAAGTTTAAGCGTCTCCTGCCCACCAAATAACAGAGACCAAACCAGGACGTGCGAAGCAAGGCACTTTTATTTTTGCTGTTGCAACAGGGTCCTTCCTCTCACACAGGAGAACAAGGAAGGAACCCCAAACAAAGATGTCTTGCCCTTAAAAAGAGATTTGAAATTGGTTTCAGCCCACCCCCCAGAAGCATCATCCATATGTCACAGAAGGGGTGTAGCCCAAGACCCCCCCTCCCTAGATTCATCATAGGTACATCATGAAAGGGGAGGTCTGGTGGCAGTAATCTGAGCACCCTGGACCCTGCCCCCTGCCCCCAGAACCTAATCAACAAAATTGAGAGATATTTACATTTCCCTGTTTCCCAGCCAAGTTAATCACACCCTTTTGTCTGGCAGTCAGGTATCAGGATGCCAGGGATTATCACTTTAATTCCTGAGACAATGAGAAGGTTCCCCCCACCCCCCTTCTTCCTTGCAGAGGAACACCTGGTCAGAGAGAGTCAAAATGGTGTCAGTCAGGCCTGTTTTCCTGTGCTGCTTCAGACATGTTTCTGTACATTCATGTACATGTTTTATGAACAATTATTATATATATATATATGACCTCAAAATTCTTATAACACTTTCATTCTTTTCGAGACGGAAATTCAAACTGCCCTGGATAATGGAAGCAGCAGCCGTAGCTTCCAGTATTAATGCAGGGGTTGGACTAGAGGACCTCACGGATCCCCTCCAACTCTGTGATTCTGAAGGTGGATGAAGGACCCCCAGAAGGAGCGCCCCGTGTCCCACCTCCCCTGACACCCCACAACCTCTGCTCCCACGCTTCCCCCCCCCTCAGAAACACCCCAAAGGGGGAGCCTCACCCAGGAAACGCCATGAAGGAAAAAAGAGAGACAGGCACAGCAGCCCCTCGCAGGAAGTGACGTATGGGAGGGGCTTTCGCCCGCCCCTACTCGCCGTCATTTCCTGTCCTCCCTAGCTGCCATTTCAGGAGAGGCGGCAAAGAGGCCTCGCGTTGCTTAGCGACGCGACGCCAAGACACCAAAAGGCGCCATCTTGGAAGAGGGCGGGGAAAAGGGCGGAAAGCGGCCGAAAGGGACGGGGCCGCTCTGTTGGACGAGGGCACGGGGCTAGGAAGTGAGCGAGAAGCGCCGCCTCAGGAGAGGCATCGGGGGCAGAAGAAGAAAGCACCGCCGCCCCGGTGGGCCGGAGCGAAGGCGCCAACCTAGGAGAGCCGCCGCCATCTTGGACGAGGGCACCATCTTAGGAGGGGCCCCGAGGGTGGGAAGTGACGCGAACGTCGCGCGGAGAAGGCACCGCTGCCACGGTGCGCGAGGGCACGCTGCGAGGCCCGATTGGACGAAACGCGGAAGGTGGGCGGAAGTGCCCCTTCCGCCATGCTGGACGAGGGCAGGTCGAGCGCCTGAGGTGGCCTCTTCGCCGAGTAGCTGAGAAGAGCCGGGCGAGCGGAGGCGGCGCTTGTCTCTCTCCTCCGCAAATGCTGCCTCCCGGGCGCCTTCGGCTGAACGGGGTAGAAAAGATCTTGGGGGGAAGAGCCCGGCGGAGCGGCCATTTCGCGGTAGAGTCTCTCACGGGGCGCCCTCTCTGCCCGTCAGCCCAGGACTTCGGGTGGACTGCCTCGGCAGCGGGAGGCTCCACCAGGAAACAGCAGAAGTGTGTTAAAAGGCGGGCTTTTGTGGCGGTTGCAGAGAGAGCAGGGAGCGCTCGGCTTCCCAAGTAATAATAATAATATATTATTTATACCCCGCCCATCTGGCTGGGTTTCCCCAGCCACTCTGGCCGGCTTCCAACCGAATATTAAAACAGTACAGCATTAAACATTAAAAACTTCCCTAAACAGGGCCGCCTTCAGTTGTCTTCTAAAAGTAAACTAGTTACTTATTGCCTTGACATCTGCTGGGAGGGTTAAAAGGCACTGAGGAGCATTCCTAGAAAGGTCGGGGGGGGATAGAGGGCGGAGGTCCTCCAGGGCAGAAGCCACTCCCTCCTCCGCCAGAGTTGCCTCGTGGGATCTGCTGAGTCTCCTCTCTTTCTGGGGAGAAGGAGGGTCGGGAAGGAATCCCTTCAGGTGCCCGCACATTATGCAGGGGAACTTTGCTTCCAGGGGACCAGGAGGCTCACTTCCTGTTCTTTCTTTTTCTTTCTTTAAAGAAAGCTCAGACTCAGGGCTTTGGTGCAGTCCAGCCCAGGACGGTTCCTAGCAAGCCTCATCCTCGATCAGGGAACATCTTTCTTTTCTCCTGACAGTGTGTCAATAACTGAGTAATAATGCATTTGCTTTTCAGGATTTTCTACCTGCTCTAATTTGGACAGACTGAACACGGCAGGAGAAAAAAGGGATTCCTTCTGATCTCTTGGAAGTTTCCTGAGAGTACAGATGGATGAGCGAGCCTCAGCTGGCCCTGAAGGAGGAAGAGTATCTGTTGTGAAATTCAGTGCATCTCTCTCTGTGACATACCTTTGGATGGAGCTCAACAGCACCAGCTCCTGCCTCTGGGATTCTAGCACTCCCCATGCTGTCTCCTGTTGGGTCTTTGAATATTCTTTCTCCAGTTGTTATTATTACTATCATGCACTTCATTTCTATGCCACTGAATATTTTTAAGAAAAGAATCTCAAAGTAGTTTGCAACATACATTAAGTTAAATAAAACAATCCAGAATCAAACTTTACCGAAGAAACTCTGGCTAGTCTGAATTGTTCAGGGCTTTTTACTCTAGGCTTCAAAGTTCTTAAGAAAGTGGAGGTAGCTTTTATCAGGTATTTTTTGTTTTTGCTTCTTTCCATTTTCAGTTGACCAAAGAGATTACTGACCTTGGAGATTATGTGGATCTCATGATTGAGCCAAAAAAATCTCTCCCAGAAAAGAGTCAGGCTATTATTATTTTCGAATCTCAGGTTCCCATAAATAGGCCTGTGATTACTAGTCAATGAAAACTCTGATGTCTAGACCTGTATGATATATTTATATAACCCCCTGGACCAGTATGAGGAGCATTGACTAGGGTTCCTTCCTCCAGCGGGCGCTGCTCGCACAGGGACTTGAAAGCAGTGGTCGTTTCACCCGCGATATACCACTGAGTGAAACCCCCATCCCACTCTGCCCTCCTACAGCTCAGAGGAAGAAACAGCTTGTTCCTCCCTCTGCATCTTTAATCTGCTCGACTGAGGAGTGTGCAGCAGCCCAGTTGCCTCAGTGGAGCAGTGAAAGAAAGCCCCAGCTCACAAGCACCTGGGTGAAACTTCCGAGGCGAGAGCTGGGGCAATTTCATCCTGTGTGTTGTGGGCAGAGGCCAGTGCATCTTGTTTTTTCAACATTGCAGTAAATTGCGATGTTTTGCTGGCGATATACCAATATGTTGAAAAGCTGGTATTGCTCAGCCCTCTAAATCTCTTCATTTTTTTGACTAAAGCAACCTTTCATTCTCATTGCTCAATAATTGGTTTCCTGAGAATCTGTTTTTCTCTTCCCTTACAGGTGGCAAAATGTTAGAAATGAAGAACAGGGGAGACCACAGCAAAATCCATATAGTGGAGATGCTACATAAATATTTGGGGTGCAGAGAGCTGCTGTCAGAAGGTCCATCTCCCTTCCCATCAAATAACTCATAGAGAGAAAACATATAAGTGCTTGGAATGTGGGAAGGGCTTCAGTTACAGAGCCAACCTTGCAACCCATCAAAGAATTCATACCGGGGAGAAACCATTTCAATGCCCGGAGTGTAGAAAGAGCTTCAGCCAGAGCGCCCATCTCACTACCCATCAAAGAATTCATACAGGGGAGATGCCCTTTAGGTGCTTGGAATGTGGAAAGAAGTTTTATGCAAACACAATAATAATAATACAGCACAAACACAATAATTAATAATAATAATAATAATAATAATAATTTATTATTTATACCCTGCCCATCTGGCCGGGTTCCGGATGTGGGAAGGGCTTCAGCTGGAGGGACCGTCTCACTTCCCATCAAAAAATTCATATGGGGGGGAAAGCTATATCAGTGCTTGGAATGTGGGAAGGGCTTTGTCTTTAAGGAAAGTCTCACTTCCCATCAAATAATTCATGCTTGGAAGTTGGAAAGAGCTTTGGTCAGAGCTTCCATCTCATGTCCCATCAATGAATTCATACGGGGGGGCGGGGGGACCATATCAGTGCCTGGAATGTGGGACAAGCTTCAATTGCAAGACCCATCTCACTTCCCATCAAAGAACTCTTAGTAGGGAGAAACCATATCATTTCTGTGTACAAATTTAATATTTGGATACTTTGTATGTGATATTTCAACAATGTTTTTTCCTTTCAGCAACCCAGCAAAGAAATTGATATTGTCTCTCAAGAGTTCACACGCAATAGGCAGCAGTTCTTTATACTTCTTATCCATATTTGCAAGGTGTAAGTCTTTGGGCAAGGTGCTGGAATACCTCCTGATTGTCACATCTGGGGAGGGGGACAAGAGCAGTTTGGCAGCACTGATGAGGTTGCCATCAATGCTGAGCAATTTAGACACGGCCACTTCAAGAGCCTCCAAGTTGCTAAATGGTGGTGCACCTTGTTTACTCTTGCTGCAGAGGGTAGGACCAGAACCGCTGGCTTCAAGATACAAGAAAGGAGCCTCGATAGGTTCACTGCCCTGGGCAAAAAGGAGGATGTCCTAAGGATGCTGGGCCCAAAATGGTGAGTCCTCTCAGCTCCCCACCCCCTGCTTAAGGGCTAATTCAATTTTTCCATTTCTCTCTTCCACTCCACTCCCCACTCCCCCAATGCCGCTGGAGAAGAGGTGAGCAATCATTGGATGGTAGAGTTTAAGGGTCACCCCCACCCCTTGCAATGCTAAGGAAGAACTCGGAACAGCCGCCTCACCTGGGAGCCACAAACCCGCCTGGATTGAGGTCAGAAGTATCCTTGTTTGTGGCCTCTTTCCTGCCAGCATCCGTCTAGCGCAGCTTATTCAGAAGGTTGGTGGATCCAACATGCTAGAAAAGTCATTCCCAAGAGGAGGACAGGAAAGCCTGTCTCCTTTTCCTCCTTACAAAAAGCCCAAAGGAGTGAATCATAGAATTGTAGATTTGAAAGAGATCCCAGAGTGCCGCAGAGAGCCGCCCAGAGTGGCTGGGGGAACCCGGCCAGATGGGCGGGGTATAAATAATAAATTATTATTATTATTATTATTATTATTATTATTATTATTATTATTATTATTATTATTATCCCGAAGCTCATCTTGTCCAACCCACTGCAAGGCAGGAAACAAGGAGAAGAGAATTCTATTGCCAGCCGATTGCCAAGTGGGACCAGCAACACAACCTGCAGTGCGGACGGCTCCTCTTCCAGGTTCCTACTGGCCAGGCTGATTTTCCATAATGCTCCGTCCCACTCCCCAGGCTTCACGTGTTCTCTCTTTCCCCCACTCCCAGGAAGTCAATACAGATTCTGTGTCCATTGAGTATTCTCCATTCTCATTGAGCTGTTTTGAAGTTCTTCCTCACCCCCCCCCCCCGATATTTGTGTTATTTCTGCTTGATGGCCCCTTGTTGGGTGCCAGTTGTGCTGTTTTGGCACCAGAAGAGATCCCTCGGGGTCCCTTCCCGCTCTACAGTTCTACTCAATAACAAGTTCACTATACGTGTTTTGGGCGAGAGGCATGGAGGAAAGGAGGCCCCTTAATGTCCCCCCCCTCTCTCTTGGTCCATCAGAAGTCAAGGAAGCATGTTGCCCCGTTGGCAAAGCAGCCCCTCAAAAGCAGCAGAATGTCACGAAAGAATGAGACACTTTCTGTGGGAAATAGCAGTCAAACATAACCATGCATGAGAGCTAGTTAATGCATGAAGGGGTTAAGACCAGAAAATTCTGTTCCAAGACCCAACTAGGTCATGCCCCCCCTTTACCTCTGTGAAGGAGGAAGTGAAGCTTCTCTTCCTCCCTCCTCCCACTCTCTCTGACCAAGGAGGACGTGTCTAAGCTTTGCTCCCAAGTTTAGAGCACATGTTTAGAACTATATTCTGTATTTTCTACCCAAGAGGATTCTGCCGGCGTTCTCCTTGCAGCTGCATGGAACAACACATGTCTCAGACCTTTGAATCTGTTAGTAAAGCGCTTTAAACTTACGTAGCATCGTGTGGTCTGTCCCTGGCCAAGTGTTGTAAACAGGATAAGAAAGCTCTAATAGCCTATATTCTTAACGCTATACAGTCGTACCTCGGAAGTCGAATGGAAGTCCATTCGACGTCCAGAACATTTGGAAACTAAGTGCGGCTTCTGATGGGCTGCTGCAGGAGCTTCGACTTCCAAAAATTGTTTGGAAACCGGAACACTCACTTCCAGGTTTTGATCATGCGGGAGCCGAAACATATGAGTTCCAAGGCGTTGGGCTAAATTCTGTGAGGCTAAACTCTGCTGCTGCTGTGCACATTGAAGCTTGATTCTGTTCTTATCCACCTCCCACATGTGGGTTGCCCAGATTCATATATTTAATCTCCCTCCCACCCTTTCAAAGTCTCCAAGAGGACCTGCAGGGTCTGCCTCACCACTGGGATGGGTTTGCTGTGCTTTTAAGAGGCCTGGGGTGCATCTGGCTGTATGTTTTCCCCAAAACAGGAGCAGCCATGGCTTATTGATCACATTTAAATACCCTCCTTATCTTCTAAGGAGCTCCAGGTGGTTTACATGGTTCTCCCCATTTCATCCTCCCAACAACCCTGAGAGGTAGGCTTGGCTGAGAGATGGCAACTGGCCTCAACGGCCACCCAGTGTGCTTCATGGCTGAGTGGGGATTTGAACCCGGATCTCTCCCAGGTCCTAGTCCTTTTTTTCCCCAAGTAATTTTTATTAAGTTTTATAAAAAGAACAGAATAACATCCGTATAATTGTACATTATTAACATCCATATTTTTAAAAAAGACAACAATAAAAAAGAATAATAAAAAAGAAGAAGAAATCAGCATCTCATATCTTTTTTACTAAACATTGTCTTCTGGACTTCCCCTCTCCCCCTATTGATTTTCATTTCCCCCTCCTTCTTTAGCAATTTTTCCTCTATCATATTCAACCCCAATATCACTTAAATAAAATCATATTTCAATGTCATCCTCTTTTTCAGTTATATTCCTCTTTTGCTCCTTCTGTCCACCCCCCCCACCTCCCCGCGGCTCCCACTGCCACCAGGAGTCCCGAGGTGTAGCAGGAAGGTAAAGGTGGTCCTTTTTCCAGTGAAAAGGACCTCCCCATCCCACCCTCCAGCAATCCCTCCCCATCCCACCCCCTCCCCATCCCACCCCCCAGCAATCCCTCCCCATCCCACCCCCCAGCAATCCCTCCCTGCCACTAAGGGATCCCAGGGCGGGCAGGACAAAACAGGGAGCAGCGAGCTGACTCCACCACCCCCATATAACATTCCATTTTCCCTTGCCATTTTTTGACATTTACTATTTCTATTGATCTTACAATCTACTTCCTAACATTTATTTACCTCAGGCATCCCCAAACTGCGGCCCTCCAGATGTTTTGGCCTACAACTCCCATGATCCCTAGCTAAGAGGACCAGTGGTCAGGGATGATGGGAATTGTAGTCCAAAACATCTGGAGGGCTGAAGTTTGGGGATGCCTGATTTACCTAATACTAATCTTACTATTCATTTATGAAAAAAAGAAAACATAATTATCATATTTCCTTCCCTAGCCTAAAATTGCTTCCAAGAATTCCATAAATTTAAAACACATCTTTCATTTTCCAATTAATATTACCACTTATTTTTCATCTACACATCCTCTTCCTCCCCCTGTAATCGACCTTCCCTTCCGTTTCAGCAAGTTTCTAAAATAAAACAATCCAGTTTCAAACCATACTTATCCAATCTTAAAGAGAAAAAAAGTCCACCTTTCTCTCCTCACCCCACTCCCAGTCTCTCAGGTTTTTTACACCTTAGAACCCTCTCACCCCCCCTGCTGTCCCCTTTGCTTCTTCAAATCATCTCTGCCTTGACATCTACTGTTGATTAGATTGCCTCCTCTTTGTATTTTCTGCTCTTTAGTTTGATTCTGTTCCTCAGTAAAATTCCATTCTCTCTCCTCTGTGAGATCAGTCCTCCAGGACCAATCCTGGTAATAATATAGCTCTTTCACTTCATAACAGTTTATCTCCTTGTCTTTGGGTCCAAAAATTTTTATTTCCATATTTTTAGAATTTCTTTCACTTTCCACATTTTCCTGCGCTATGTCCTTTTTCATACTTTCACTCTCTGAATTAAGATTGTCCATTCCAGTTTTTAGTTCCCACAGGATTTTTAACACAGAACTTTTGAAGGCTGGTGTGTATCTGTCTGTTGACATTCTTGCTTCTTTCAAGGACGCAGCTAGTCTGAGAAACCAGAGCTGGTGAGAGCTTGTATCCTCTAAACATCAAAATTGTATCCAAACTGGTTGCACTGTATCATTAGCCTTCTTTTAACCTTAATAAAATCGTCTGTAAATTCCACTGAAGAGCTGTTACAGTTTTTACACAAATTAGCTGTCTTTCTTGTCAAAGTTATTACAGCTCTCCATTCCTTCAAAACAATTCAACCCTCTGAAAAGTACACACAATCCATTCATATGCACTCACTGAGCCGTCTCTCCCAGGTCCTAGTCCAAGACTCATGACGCCACACTGGTTCTGCATAGTGATGCTGTCAGCCACCAACTTGGATGGTTTCCAGAGAGGATCTGGTAAGTTGGTGAATAGGGGGGAAGCGATGTTCAAACAGAGTCTACAAGCTGACCTTTGGGCTCCAGCATTTGACCAGATACATTTTTTGGAAGCATTCATTGATTGCTTTTGATTTTTTTTCCAGGTCTCCACCTGCCCCTCACTTTGCAGAATATCTCTCCAGACAAAGAGCTCTGGAGAACACTGAAGCTTGTTGCCATTTTGCAACCTTTTGCTTAGTCTTAAATTAATAGACCTACTCTCAGATTCTGCTTGCAGGCTTTGCATTGGAGGGATCTGGTTGGGGACTGTGAGAACAGGAGAGCCATTGGCCTGATCCAGCCACCGGGCTCTTCGCACATTCTTAGTGCCAAGCTGCATTCCGGAGAGTTTCTTTTTTTCTCTAGCTGAGGATTCCTTGTCATGCCTCATTCCCCGAGGAAGAGTCATCTTCAGAGGTCATCAGATTTTTTATTTTTGCAAACAAGCCTCTAACCTTTTCTCAGCACTTTCTATGCAAAGGTCTGGGTTTTCCACTTCCCTCTCCAAGGGTGCCTTCCTCAAGAAAATGCTGAATCAGAACAAATGGCAGTCCTCAGGAAGCACAATGGCCTTCGCAGAGTCTTCCTCAAGGCGCCTGGGTGGCCGCAGTGAGAACTAGGTGGTCTATTGGCCTGATCCATTATGTTTTTATGGAACCTTCAGGTCTAGAGGCAGTCTATCTTGATTCCTATGTTCTATGGGGCATTTGGCCACTGTGAGGACAGGAGGCTGGTCTAGATGGCCCCCCTTTGGCCTGGTGCAGCAACAGCTGGGCTCTCCTTATGTTCTTAGAAAAATCATCACAAGCCACTTACGGTATTTTAAAAACCCAATAGAGCACCCAAAGAGCAGCAATCTCATCTGTTTCTCCTGTATCAGCCGAGCAAAGGCATGATGTCAGTTCCAGGGAACTCTCTATAAATTGCTGCTCATTGCTGATCCTGAAAGTGATTCTGGCCCTCATGATAACATTTGCTACCCACGTCCAGTTCCTCTCTGACTCCTTTTCCTGCTGACCCTAAAAAACCCTTTAAAAAGCCCTGATTCTGGATCCCGTGATTCTCCCCTCTTGCAGTTCCTTTTTTTCTGCTGATTAGGGTGAAAGGGGGGAATTGAAAGATTTGGGCTTCCTTGAGCCTGTGTCTCAAGCCAGGGCTGGAGAAGCAAAGGGGCCAGGCAGGGGTCAATGCAGATGCAGCAGAGGGGCAAGGCTGGGGAGGAGCAAATCTCCTGCCTTCTGGAGGTCCCTGGTTCAATCTTGGGGGGGTCTCCAGGCAGGGCTGGGAATGGGTCTAAAAACTTGGACAACTGCTGCCCGTCCATGTAGACAGCAGCCCTCAGCTGGGTGGACCAATTGTGTGACTGAGTGGAAGGAAGCTTAGCTGGGTTCCTGTTGAAATACGGATACAGTACTTCAAAGGGATTCTATAGATTTTTGTTGTTGTTTAACATATTTTTATTAAAGATTTATTGGTTTACAAAAGTATGTGCCATGTCTCTTTTTTCAAGCTACAGTTTCTACAGATCAGTTTCATTTGTTGAGACATTAGTGTTACATTAGGAAGAAAAGGGGGCAAAGAGGTGGAGGGGGTCGGGGTGTGTGGCAATGTTTCTATTTTACTTAATGTATGGGGGGGTTGTGTCAGCGTCGCTTATGCTGGTTCTCTTTGCTATTCGCTTGTGTTCCTTTGGTGGTGAGAGAGGTTGGGGTTGGCCTAGGGCAGGCATAGGCAAACTCGGCCCTCCAGATGTTTTGGGACTACAACTCCCATCATCCCTGACCACTGGTCCTGTCAGCTACAGATGATGGAAGTTGTAGTCCCAAAACATCTGGAGGCCCGAGTTTGCCTATGCCTGCCCTAGGGTGTGGTTGCTTGTTTGGGATTGGCTGTGGTGAATTTTGTTTTCATGTGTGAGTTGGGTGGGTGTTTTGGATCACGCAAGCCATATTGATTTGTATGGTATTGGTTGATTCTTGTCATTGTCTTGTTGGGCTGTGTATGTGATAAAGGCGTGAAGGCGTCCTCCATTTGTCCCTGTGTCAGTTTCAGTTTGTTGATTAGTTTTTTCTAATAAGGCTGTTTCCCATACTATTTGGTACCATTGGTCCATGCTTACGCCTGATAGGTCTCTCCAGTGTGATTCTATAGATATTTGAACCAGCTCATTATAGACTTTATTCCAGGGCACCAGACTCAAGTGAAATTGACTCAGCAGTTATATGTCATAAACAGAAGCATAATGTTGCATGGCACCCCAATCTCGGAGCAAAGTGAGATTTCAAGCGCTTAGCCAGAGTTTGGTTTCCTTGGAATGAAGCACCGCAGATATTGTGGCGTCTTTGTGATAGATGGTCTGTTTACACATATACAGTATGAAATCTGCCCTTATGATGGAGGGGCTCACAGCATTAATCCCCCAAGACGGCCTTGCTTCTCCCACCGTCCTGGTGGATCCAAAAGCTTGCACACCTAATCCTCCATCAAGCAGAAATGGCAAGGACGTTCCTCTTGTGCCTTGAGGGTTTGTGTGTGTGTTTCCTAAACCCAGAGGGAGGTCTCTGGCTACTGTGTGCATGGGGCCTAGTCACATGACCCCAGGGTCCACCCTGGGTGTCATCCGATGGCCAAGCCTACAAGATGGGCGGGCAGAAGGAAGTCTCTCCCCATCCTTGGTTTGGCCAAATTGCAAGAAAAGGGAAGGAGAAGCGGGTGTCCCTCTGAGCTGCCCAGGCTCCTCACATTTTCCTTTGGGCTGATCTCTCCACCTTGACATGGATCCAGCTGTTGCCTTCCTCCTCCTCCTCCTCCTCTTCACCTTCCAAGCTACAAGTGAGTAAAATCCAGGTGACTCTCAGTTAAACTCCCTCTGTGTGTGTGTGCCATAATGCAATGCCCTTGCCTTTTCTTGCCTGAACCCTTTTGTGTGCGGAGGAATAGGGCTCCCTGCTTACTCCACATTTATCCTGAGTTGCTCACACAATATCCAGTCTTTATTGAGGAAATATTCCAGGTTGTTTTGAGAGAGATTATTTGACAATGAGCTTCAGGCAGATTTGCTCACAGGGTGTTTAACCATCTTCCCAATAGGCATTTGTTCATTCCACAACCGGGAAAAAGGTAATTTCCTTTTAAAGGTGTATTTGTTGGGTGAGGGTAAACTATGATATTCCATTTATACCTCACCTTTTCTCCAAAGAGCTCAAGGTGCCAAACAAAACAAAAAAACCAACCCCTTCTGACAAGCAGTTAACAAAAAGGATGAAATCATGGCTGGTTAATTGCAACCACAGAATTATGGGCAGGACATTTTCTCAGAAGTGTTGAAAACAAATGTCTGGTAATTATGGGGTGCTGAAGGGCGCAATGAGTTGTTGGCTTTTGGTTTTGATTTTTAAGCGCACGTTCCATAGAATCATAGAACTGTAGAGATGGATGAGACCCAATTGGCCACCCAGTCCAACCCCCTGCAATGCAAAAATCACAGAAATCCTGCCCAGAGGTGGAATTAGGTGGGCTTGTGAGTCCAGAAGGTGCTGGGGCCCTTTTGTCACTGTGAATCACCCTGCTATGCAAACAGCCCCGGCCCCAGAGAGTTGTTGTAGCAGCAGACTAGAACGGGAAGATTTTGGGGGTGGGAGGAGAACCAGGGTTGCTGGTTCCCCAGGGTCTTATCTCCCGCCTTTGCCTGTAGCTTGACGGAAAAGCTGCAATTTGAGGTTCTGGCCTTATGATGCTCATGCCCACTGCATTATCGGGATGTATAACTCCTGGGGAAACTGTGGCTTTGTTACCTGCAGAGTATCAACAGGTTACATTACTCCCAGTGCTGGAGGCAGTCAATGCCTCTGAATGATGCAGGAAGTGCTGCCTTTGTGCTCAATGAGGCTCTCCTTGCTGGCTTCCCCTTTGGGCATTTACTTGGCCACCGTGAGGATAGGAGGCTGGGCTGGGTGAGCCCCCATCAGCCTGATCCAGCAGCTGGGGTCTTACAACATTCTTATGGAAACTCCAAGTTCAGAGGCAGTCTATCTCAATTCCTAGGTTCTGAGTGGCATTTGGCCACTGCGAAGCAAGGAGGCTGCACTGGCTGGGACCCTTCCTCTGTCCTGGTGGAACCTCTAGGTCCAGAGGCTGTCTATCAAGATTTCTAGGTCTTAAGGCCTTTTGCATGGCCACCATAAGAACAGGATGCTGACTTTGATTGGCCCCCTTGGGCCTGATCCAGCTTCTGGGTTCTTCTTGGTGGATTCAACCTGGATTCTGAGGAGATGTTCCTAATGGTTGCTTTAGGAGTAAGAGGAACTGATCCGGAAAGATTTGGCAATGGGGTTTGGGTGTGTGCCTGTAAAACAAGCAAGGTCATCCCCATTAATTGCTCAAGAAGTATTGTGTCAGCCAGTGGCATTTCGAGAGAAGCATAACTTTTCTTCTTCAATTTTTTTATTATTTTTTTTAAAAAATCTATTAAGAACAAAACACAACAAATAACAAAACCCAATAAACAATAACAACAACAAAAAGAAAATACAAAATTTCATAGACTTAACATCTTAACATACTTATACTTAATTCTAAACTAAGCATTTTCTATCATATTTTCATATTTTCCTTTATCTCAAATCCACTTCCTAAGCTACAGCATTACTTGTATTTCAAGATCCATTTCTCACTAATTAATTACAGTACTATATTTCTTCAAATAAACTTTAGAACTATTCCAATCTTCTTCCACCGATTTTTCTCCCTGGTCACGAAGCCTCCTGGTCAGATCAGCTAGTGTTCCATGTATTCCAGCATTTTCATCTGCCACTCTTCCACCATTGGTATTTCTTACGTCTTCCAATTCTTTGCTATCAAAATTCTCGCTGCTGTTGTGGCATATAAAAAGAATGTGACATCTTTTTTTGGTATTTCTTTCCCGACTATTCCCAATAAAAAGGCCTCTGGTTTCTTTATAAAAGTGTTTCTAAACACTTTCTTCAATTAATTATAAATCTTTTCCCAGAAGTCTTTTATTTTGGGGCAAGTCCATCACATGTGGTAAAATGTTCCTTCCACTGCTTTACATTTCCAGCACTTATTGTCAAGCAGAGAGAGAACACCCTGTTGCAACAGTCAATAAAGATCAAGCTTATTAGCTGTTTTGCGTCTCAATATTCTCTGTTGGCATCTGTTATTTTCTCCTACCAATATAATAATAATAATAATAATAATAATAATAATAATAATAATAATTTTTATTTATACCCCGCCCATCTGGCCGGGTCCCCACCACCACTCTGGGCAGCTTCCAACACACATTAAAATACATTAAAATATCACAGATTAAAAACTTCCCCAAACAGGGCTGCCTTTAGGTATTTTCTAAATGTCAGGTAGTTGTTTATCTCTCCGACCTCTGATGGGATGGCGTTCCACAGGGCGGGTGCCACTACCAATGGAGAACCTAAAAAGGACTCTTGTGTACCCCATAAGGGAATAAGGGCAGATTTTGTTTATTGCAAAGCCGTTGATGCTATCCTCCATTCATGAGAGTCCTGCCTATGTGCAGGATGGCAGGTTAGGATTATTTTATACAAGCAGCAGATGCGTCAAGTGTCCTGATTTTCCAAGGGCAGTCCCAGAATTACGAAAGCCACCCCGCCTTCTGATTTGATCCCGCCCTTTTTTTGGCCGCTGCCGCCAGGCTGCTGGAGAGAGGCTGCCCTCGCCCAAATCCAGCTCCACATGACGTGCAAGGAAATGGACAGGCGGGAAGAAAGGGAAAGTGGGGAGAGGGGAGGGGGACAAAAAACAGGGGCCAAGGTGGGTCATGGGGGGGGAGTGAGAAAAGTCCCTATTTTCATCTGAGGAATGTTGGAGGGCATGAAGCAGGCCGGCCCTGTCCTTAGAATGCACAATCCAATCTGATATTCTGTGTGGTTTCTGGTTTGTACTGTTTATACATTTCCTGATGGGTACAATTAATGGACACACCCACAAGGGATAGTTGAGGGAGTTGGGGATGCTTAGCCTGCAGACAGGGCCATCTTAGGCCTGTCTGGTGCTGTGGTGCAAAGCTCCCTTGAGCACACACACACACAGTTTCCCAGAGTTTTTTAGGGAGGATGGCGCTGCCAGTGAGGCTGAAGGAGGCGGGCAGCGGCTGGAGGGCGGCTCCTTTGGCGGGGAAGAGGCGGAGGCTGGACGTGGCGCCTCCCGGCTCAGCTGGCCGCTTCGTGCCGCAGTGGCCACAGCAGACGGAGGCTCTGGGCGCAGCACTGCTTCAGCGTGGCATGGCGGGTGAGGGCGGTGAGCTGATGCCAGAAGGCGGCACGTCCAGCCTCTGCCTCTTCCCTGGCGCCCTCCAGAACTTGGCACCCTGGCGCCCCACACCACTAGCCTCTATGGGTAAGACGCCCCTGCCTGCAGGAGAGCAGACTGAGACGAGATAGGATAGCCATCTTCAAATATCTCAAGGGCTGCCCCATGGAAATTGAAGCAGGCTTGTTCTCTCCAGAAGGCAGGACCCAAACCAAGAGATTCAAATAGCAAGGCAGGAGATTCCGATTAAACATTAGGAAGAAAATTCTGACGACAGGAGCTGTTCAACAGTGGAACGGATTCCCTCATGGGTGGTGGGCTCTCCTTCCTTGGAGGTTTCTAAGCAGAGGGTGGACGGCTGTCTGTCATCACATGGATGCTTTAGTTGTGATTCCTGCATTGCTGGGATTTGGACCAGAAGACCCGCATAGTCCCTTCCAACTCTATGATTCAACCATTCTATGAAAGGGGTGTGAGGAGATGGGGGGCTTGACTGTGCCCCCTAGGTTTTCCCCCAACTCCTCCCCATTTTGAATTGGCTTATCAGCTCATGTGCCTCCTCCCTCAGTTGCTTTGCATGTCTATCTAATGTCCAACCCTCACTGCCCCCCCCAAAAAACCCAGGTTGCTGAAACACTGGTCATTGTCTCTACCTGTTTCCTATTGATGGTGCATGAATCTCATCCTCTCCCAATTCACTTTCTTCTGTCTTCTCTCTCTTCCCTCCCAGGTGCAGACAGTCCTACAGCGACCCACGCTGAATTAGACCCCAAAGGTGTGGGGCACTCGGTCAATCTTCCTGTTGTGGTTCCAAAAGGGACCACTTTCTCGGGTCTCAAATTGAGGTCCCTCGGCCCGCCCAGCAAGGCCGTTGCTATGTGGGAGCAAGGGAAGCCCCTCACGGTCCTCGACCCCAGATATTCCGAAAGGGTGTCCTTCCTGGAGGAGGAGCCTGCCTTCCAAATCCAAAACCTCACCTTGGAAGACGGAGGAAGCTATGAGGTTTCGATGTTCACCCCGGAGGGCTCCACCATGCTGAATCGCTACACGCTCTTCGTCTTCCGTAAGTAACTTCTAAGAACTGCCAATTCAAGTGTCTCCCATGCACATTTAAAGCACCCGCCCCCAAGAATCCTGGGAATCACAGTTGCAGTTCCTAGTACATTTAATGAACTACAGTTCCCAGGATTCTTGGGGCAGGAAGTTATGCACTTTGAATGAGCTAGAAATATTTATTTATTTCATTATTTCATATGTACACCACTTGATTATTAAAAAATGACAAGAAAATCAAGAAAAAAACCCACAGCAATACTTTAAAACATACAAGAGTTAAAATACTATAGCAGATAGGTTCATAAATGTATGGTAGGTATGAGGGGCAAGGGATATCGCGAAGCCCCTCCCCTCCTGAGTTCCAGCCCAGCCCCGAGCGAGGCTGAAAGGAGGGAAAGCTCCAGCTCAAGTGGGGAAACAGGAAGTGGTGTCCAAGGCTCTGGCAGGGTAGAAGAGCCATCGTCCCAGGTGGGACAGGAAGGAGGAAGGAAGGGGGGCAGACCAGTCCCCCCAACTCCGGAACTTCGCAGAAAGCGTCGGGGGAAGAGGATGGGTCTCCCCAAGTTGTTATGCTGGCGCAAGACGCGCCAAAAGCCACTTGGAGGTTCTGATTCAAGCTGAACAGATGTGTCTTTGTAAATAGCACTGCCATTAGCACTGTAAATACTCAGCACCAATAAAAGATAAAATGCAGAGCTGTGTAGAGTCGTTACTCTGAAGTAGCCTTCTCCGGCCACCGTGACAGCAGGGCTGTGGCCTTAGTTCAGGGCAGGGAATTTGAACTTAATTAGCCAAAGGGCACAGGCTATCAGCTCAAAGAAGGGTCATCTAGTCCAACCCCCTGCAATGCTGGAATCTCAGCAAGAGAATCCCTGACAGGTGGAGGGGGATGTCCTACAGTATTTTCCTGGGTGCATTTAATCGTGAAAGCCAAGTACAAGCTGGTCATTTCACCAACTGATTGTGTTTAGTCTGTTCTTGAGCAAAAGACCAAGAAACACCCCCCCCCCAAAAAAAAACTTGCCTTGTGTGGACCAAATTGTCTTCCAATTTGGTGTCAGTGCTATGTCCTACATAAGAACAGCCTCCTGGAGATGCCTGTGGGGAAACCTGCACGCAGGATTCGAACACAAGAGCCCTCTCCCCTCCTGTGGTTTCCAGCCCCTAGCATTCAGAAGCATGGCTGCCTCCGACTGTGGCCAGTAGTCCTCCACAGCCCTCTCCTCCTCCATGAATTTGTCCAATTCCTCTTTGAAATCCATCCAAGAGGTGACCATCACCATCTCTGGCGGCAGGGAGTTTTATAGTTTAGCTATGCGATGCATGAAGGAGAATTTTATTTTATCTGTCCTGAATCTTTCAACATTCAGCGTCACTGGATTTCGGGGCAGAGGTGGATTTAGGCGAGCAAGACCAATTCGGTCGCACTGGGCGCAGAGCCCCGGGGAGAGGGCAGAGGGGGGAGCGCCAAATGTCGGTGTTGCCCAGGGCACCGGTGAAATTTGAGAGCACAAGGTCTGCCACTGGTCCAGGAGTTCTGGTGTTAGGAGAGAGGAAGGAAGAAAAATTATCTCTCCACTTTCTCTGTGTCAGGAGCCATTTTATAAACTTCCATCATGATGTCACCTTTTCTCTAAAGTCCGAAATGTTGCAACGTTCCCTCGCAGGGCAGGCTCTCCATCGGGTGGCTGTCTGGCAAGGATGCTTTAGCAGTGATCGCTGCATTGCAGGAAGTTAGACTACATGACCCTTGGAAACTCTACAATTCTGTGACTAATCAAAGCCGTGTCTGGCAGCTTCTAAGTTCAGGAGTTTTCCAATAAATTGTCAGTTCCTCAACCGAGAAGTTGCAGCGTCAACTCAAGAAGGGAAGAATGTTGGGTGGCTGCTTTTAGTTTTAGTTTTTAATGTTGCAACACAGTTAAAATTATCCTTCTTCAGCAGATCTTATTTGCTAGATGCAACCGTCAAACTTTGAAGCAAAGGGAGGGTGGGACCCGGTTGCTTGCTTTGTAAGAACATATGTAACCCTGGCAAAGAAAGAGTTAAAAATGTCCTCGGAGTCAGGCTGCAGTTCAGTGGTAGAGCAGGCACTTCACATGCAGAAGGTTCCAGGTTCCCTCCTCTATGGCATCTTGGGGAAAAGACTCCTGCCTGAAATTTTGGAAAGTGGCTAGTGGCCACTCTCAGCGAGCTGTCTTCACCCTATCCAGACCCAGGACTTGTGGGAATGTTGTGGATAATAGGAGAGGATATATTGATTATATATTATCCTTCCTCACTCACGCTAGTGAGTCAGTAGCAGAGTACATTCCCCACTATATAGCAGGGAGCTAGTTGGTAGATTCATTTGAATCTCTTGAGTTTAGCAATCCAGTCTGGCTTGTCCAGATTGGGTTGTTCCTGGCAAATTCACCTTCTATTCTCTCTTAAAAAGAATAAAGACACAACAGTCTTCCCTTAAAAGTAACAATGTTTACTTACATTCAGTATGATCCTACTTACAGATACAGAGAAAGGTGTGGATTCATCCTCTTGTTAGGAATGAGCCCATGTGCTGCTGGCTGAGAGCCAGCAGACAGCAAAAGCATCCAGAGAAGGAGAAGGCTCTCAAGAGAGAGTAGAGGGCTGTGTGACCGGTCCTTTTATGGGGTGTCCCAGAGTCACGCCCATCTACCTGTTCACACGCAAGGGGAGGATGCTCCAGACCAGGTGTCACAGGAAGTTATACTGGCTAGAGTAACATCCCCCTGCGTGTCCACTCTGGGCAAACAGGAAATGTTGAACTTGACTGCTACAGTGATGTTACCCCCGCAGGACCCCCTTTTCAGCTAACATGCACCTGGGGACCCATTTCCTTAAGCCTTTTACCAGACCTTGGCAGGGCCCACCTTGGATCAGGCTGAGACCTGTCTCTGAGTCCTCCTGACCCACCTGTTGAAGGAAGGAGAGTCTGCCATCTTCCCATGGAGTCCATTCCATGGTCGAGCAGCTCTTGGCACCAGAAACTTCCCAATGTTTACTCTGGATCTCCTTTCTTGCGATTTGAATCCGTTGGTTTAGGCCCTCTGGAGCAGCAGGTCGCAAGCTGGCTCCACCTTCCGAGACTGGAAGATGGCTGTGATTTCTTCACCCTTGCCCCCCCCTCCCATTTCAGACATCAACATCACGGGAGAAAGGCTGGCCAACAGTTCCTGCAACCTCAATTTGCTGTGTGAGGCCGGAGCTGGAGCCAAAGCTCGGGTGGCCTACTCCTGGAAGAATACAAAAACGGGGGACACGGCTTCTGACAACGCCCGGCTGCACCTCACCTTGAGCGCCAAGAGCAAAGATGACTCTTACACCTGCTCTGCGCAGGCCTTGGGGACCCTGAAAGCTTGGGAAGTCTTCCCCTATGCATCGTGCCCAACATCTGCCGCTGCAGGTGAGTAATATTTCGATTTATTGCCATCAGGTCCTACCACTCAATATTGCAGTGGTTCAAAAGACCAAAGACCGACACCCTGATAGAAAGGACAGGAGGTCACCTCTGAAAGGGAGTTTCAGAGTTGGGGAAGGTTCAGAAAAGGGCAAGCAGAAAGGTCAACGGGATGGAGCATCTCCCCTGTTAGCAATGGTCGCAGCGTTTGGGGCTTTTTAGATTAGAGGGAAGGGGAGGTGAATAAAACGAGGCATAGACTTGAGAAAGTGGGCAGAGAAAAGCTTTTATCCCTCTCTCATAGTTTATGGGCACCTGATGAAGCTGGATGTTAGAATATTTGTTGTTTAGTTGCTTAGTCATGTCCGACTCTTCGTGACCCCTTGGACCAGAGCACGCCAAGCACTCCTGTCTTGCACTGCCTCCTGCAGTTTGGTCAGACTCATGTTGGTGGCTTCAAGAACACTGTCCAACCATTTCATCCTCTGTCGTCCCCTTCTCCTTGTGCCCTCCATCTTTCCCAACATCAGGGTCTTTTCCAGGGAGTCTTCTCTTCTCATGAGGTGGCCAAAGTATTGGAGCCTCAGCTTCACGATCTGTCCTTCCAGTGAGCACTCAGGGCTGATTTCCTTCAGAATGGATAGGTTTGATCTTCTTGCAGTCCATGGGACTCTCAAGAGTCTCCTCCAGCACCAGAATTCAAAAGCAATCAGCCTTCTTTATGGTCCAGCTCTCACTTCCATACATCACTATTGGGAAAACCATAGCTTTAACTATAGTGACCTTTGTCGGCAAGGTGATGTCTCTGCTTTTTAAGATGCTGTCTAGGTTTGTCATTGCTTTTCTCCCAAGAAGCAGGCGTCTTTTAATTTCATGACTACTGTCACCATCTGCAGTGATCATGAAACCCAAGAAAGTAAAATCTCTCACTGCCTCCATTTCTTCCCCTTCTATTTGCCAGGAGGTGACGGGACCAGTGGCCATGATCTTAGTTTTTTTGATGTTGAGCTTCAGACCATATTTTGCGCTCTCCTCTTTCACCCTCATTAAAAGGTTCTTTAATTCCTCCTCACTTTCAGCCATCAAGGTTGTGTCATCCGCATATCTGAGGTTGTTGATATTTCTTCCGGCAATCTTAATTCGGCCTTGGGATTCATCCAGTCCAGCCTTTCACATGATGAATTCTGCATATAAGTTAAATAAGCAGCAAGACAGATGAGATGATCAGGCACTCCCATTTCTTTAAGAACTTGCCATAGTTTTCTGTGGTCGACACAGTCAAAGGCTTTTGCATAGTCAATGAAGCAGAAGTAGATGTTTTCCTGGAACTCTCTAGCTTTCTCCATAATCCAGCACATGTTTGCAATTTGGTTTCTGGTTCTTCTGCCCTTTCAAAATCCAGCTTGCACTTCTGGGAGTTCTTATTTATTTTTATTTATTCTTGCCATCTCATTTTTGACCACATCCAGCTTACCAAGGTTCATGGTTCTTACATTCCAGGTTCCTATGCAATATTTTTCTTTACAGCATTGGACTTTCCTTTCGCTTCCAGGCATATCCGCAACTGAGCAACCTTTCGGCTTTCACCCAGCCGCTTCATCAGCTCTGAATCTACTTGTACCTGTCCTCCGCTCTTCCTCAGTAGCATGTTGGACGCCTTCCGACCTGAGGGGCTCATCTTCCAGCGTCATAACTTTTATATGCCTGTTGTCTGTCCATGGAGTTTTCTTGGCAGGGATACTGGAATGGCTTGCCTGTTCCTTCTCCAGGTGGATCACGTTTAGTCAAAACTCTCCACTATGAGCTGTCTACCTTGGGTGGCCCTGCATGGCATAGCTCATAGCTTCTCTGAGTTATTCAAGCCCCTTCGCCACGACAAGGCATTGATCCATGAAGGAGGTTGGAAGATTTAGGACAGATAAAAGGAAGGACTTCTTCAAGCAGCACATTGTTAATGTCAGTTTGCATTTCTTAGCACAAAAAGTATTGATCTGATGTACTGATCTTTCCTATTCTATTCTAATTAATTCAAGAGGGTTCTGGAAGCTTCTCAGTGTGAAAGAAGCAAGCAGAAGGTTTTTGTTTGGTATATTCCTTCAGAGAAGCTGAGTACAGCTGGCTTAAACTGGTTCTATTATCTCTTTCTGTCAAGGTCATGCTGATTATAATAATAAGGCCAGAAGGAGCCTGGGCTTCACTTTCTGTCTCTCTTTCCTTCTGGTGTGGTGTTCTGTATATAGTGTTAAGGTTTAGTCTTATTATGTTACTGTAAGTTTAAGTTAAGTCTGCTGCAACTGGATTTCTTATGGACTGTGCCAATCCTGAATGTATTGGATTTGTGACCATTATGCTCATTTGCCTTCAGTAGCATTAAAGCTCTGCTAGATGAAATATTAATTGCCTCTGGTGTATTTTGGGGGAATCCAGCAATGTGTTTAAATTGTTTGCTAACTATACATTGGAATAGCAGTGGAACTCTCTGCCACAGGAGGCAGGTAGGCCCACCAACCTTTAAAGGAGCATTGGACAAATTAATGGAGGAGATGGCTATTGATGGAGGGGGCAGGGGAGAGGGCTGCCAGCCCCCATGAATCTGCTCTGCCTCCACCGTTGGAAGCAGTTGAATACCCAATGCTGGAAGAGTTGCTCTGGTGCTCGGATCCTGCTTGCAGGTTTCCTGCATGATGCTGGGCTAGATGGGCCATGGGCCTGATCCTGATTCTTATGTTCTCTCTCTCCCTCTGATGGGCACCCTTTGATTCCACCAGAATATTGTTGTACTACAACTTCCATCAACCCTAAGAGGTGAGGGAGGATAAATTGGGGTCGCTTTGCATTATAACTTGAAGTTGTTTAGCCCAGGAGCTGAGGTCTGGTGCAATTCAAGTTACAAATCATAGCCTGGGCTGCACCTCCATATGAGCTGATATGCAGACAGGCTAAAAAACAGAAATATCTCATCTCATCAAAATCATCATCATCATCATCATCATCATCATCATCATCCTATCCTGTTGGAGCATCTGGAATCCAAACTTGCCAAATTAACATTATTATTTTCCTTTTTGGAGAATAGCGCATTTGTCAGCTGGGTTGAGACTATGGCGTCATTTCTGAAGTGCGCCGGAGCAAATGTTCCCTCTTCAGAACCCTTTTAGCCGTTCCCCTGCATTATTCATTGTAATTCATTATTTGGTATTCATCCATTCTTTTTGAAGTCATTTAAGTCATTATTTGCCTAACCCCTGGAACACGGGGAGGTTGTTGGAGAGAGAAAGCAAAAAGGTAATTATATCCGCCATGCCAAGTAAGCATGTATGTGCCATCTGGGGGCTTCTGTGAGGTTTATTTTAATTTATTCATTTCATTTAGAACCAGCTCATTCCAAAAGCCATAGGTGGCCACATCTCCCTGGGAAGGTATTTACGGGTTGGGATGTGGCTACCTGGATGGAGAGCCTTTTCTCACACATCCCTGCCTGCCTCTGAGCTAAAATCTCCTGGGGGGGGGAGGGAGGTGCTTTTCCTGATTGCCATCCCTCTACCCTCTGAAGTTCAGTGGGTGGGTGGGGGGATAATACTGAGATGTTCCTTCTGGGGGTGTTGTGCTCTCCCATCCCACCCCCAATAATATATAATAATAATTTATTACTTATACCCCAGCCACTCTGGGCGGCTTCCAACAAAAGATTAAAAATACATTAAAACCTCAGTCATTAAAAGCTTCCCTAAACAGGGCTGCCTTCAGATGTCTTCTCAAAGTCTGGTAGTTGTTTATTTCCTTGACATCTGATGGGAGGGCGTTCCACAGGCCGGGAGCCACTACTGAAAAGGCCCTCTGCCTGGTTCTCTGTAACTTGGCTTCTTGCAGGGAGGGAACCGCCAGGTGGCCCTCAAAGCTCGACCCCGTTGTCCGGGCTGGACGATGGGGGTGGAGACACTCCTTCAGGTACTCTTCCTTCTGTTGTGGTTTCCCCATCTAGTCCAGCTTCCTGTTCTCACAGTGGTCAACCAGGTGCCTCAAGCAGGATCCGAGTGCAAGAACAACTCTCCCCTCCTGTGGTTCACAGCAACTGGCATTCAGAAGCATCACTGCCTCCAATTGTGGAGGCAGAGCAGAGCCATCAAGAGCCCTCTCCTCCTCCGTAAATTTGTTCCATCCTCTTTTAAAGCCATCCAGGTTGGTGGACATCCCTGCCTCCATTTAATCAGGAACATCTCCCAACTCTCCTCCCCCCCTCTTTTTTTGCAGGACTTTCCGCTGCCAGCCTGTTCTTCTACCATGTTGCCAGAGCTGTTTTGGCACCTGCCATCATCGCTGTCTTCATGCTCCTGTGAATAACCAGTGGTTCTCCAGCTGCTTCCTGAGTGAAGGGTGGAAGTCCAGCCGCCTCCTGTCTCTTTCCAATGCTACCACTTCTCGTCCGCCCCTTGCTCTGGTTCCCCTTGACAGTCAAACCTCGGTTGTCGAACGTAATCCATTCCGGAAGCCTGTTTGACTTCCGAAATGTTTGACAACCGAGGCGTACCTTCCAATGGGTCACTTCTTGCACTCAAGCAGAAGCCGCGTTGGATGTTCGGGTTCTGAAAAATGTTCGTAAACCAGAGCATTTACTTCCCAGTTTTCAGCGTTTGGGAGCCGAAATGTTCGAAAACGGAGCCGTTCAAGAACCAAGGTTTGACTGTATTAGGAAATGAGAGAGATAAAGAAAGAGAGGGGGAGAGGGAGAGAGAGAGAGAGAAGAAGAAGAGGTCTGAATTAACATTCGCTAATTATGCCCCGTGATCCAGCTGGTTCCTCCCCCCATTCCTCTGCATCCAACCAGTCCCTAGCAGGGAGGCACACCTCAGGATCTGCTGAGATTCCTGTACTGAAGGGGGTTGGACTAGATGACCGCTGGGTCCCTCCCAACTCTGCAGTTCTGTGATTCCCGCATGCTTTGGTGTTCCCAGGCAACATGTTTCTATTTCCCAGTGCTGATCCTCTGAAACCACTGCCTTCCTATGTCCCTATGTTAAATCAGCCCTTTATGGAGAACCATGAAGTTAGAACAAAGGCTGTAACTCAGCAGTAAAACAGGCTGAAGGCCCCATGTTCAACCCCCAACAGCATCTCCAGCCAGGGCTGGTCTGAAACCCCAGAGAGCCATTGCTGGTGCCCTCAAACTGGTGCTAAACTGCAGGTTGCTGGGATCCTTCCTTGAGGTTCAATCCAATAGGGGGCAGGGGGCAAGGGTTGGCAGGCCTGGGGATCCTCCAAGGACCCACATCCCCGCAGTTGGCATGGGGAGAAACAATCAATCCATTCCACTCTTCTCAGTGTCTTCAGTCTTAAATTAGTTCTCTGCTTTCCTTGCAGCAATTTGCCATTTTATTTTATTTCTTTAAAATCCTCATGGAAATTGCCTTGCCTTTTAATGTGAATTCCTCCTAATGGAGGCTGTATTAAACTAAAATACCTGGGTTGGGGGTTCCCCCAACCTCCCCCAGGCATTCTTGCATGTTATTTCCCTGCTACAATATGTTAATGTGAAAGAACCATTTCCCTTAATAGATGCTTCTTCTGTGGGTGTTTTTTGTTTTTTGGAGGGGGGGGGTGGTAAAATATTCTTCAGTTGGAGAACTGCATTGCAAAATTCAGATCAGTTTGGGTTTCAAAAGATGGGTGTATTTTGGTTCTTGTACAATTTCAGAAAGTGCTAATTTCACCAATTTGACTTTTTCTTGCTGCTTCTCTGTCCAGCAAGCAAGTGGGAGCAGCAGGAATAAGGAAAACAAGGATGAGGCGAAAAGAGGACCAAAGGGGGGGGGTAGGATCACCCAACGCCCTGCAAAACCCTGGATCTGGCCCTGTTCAACCCATTTGGTAGTTTCCTGGCAGGTCACCATCTTTGCATGCAGAAGGTTCCAGGTTTGATCTCCGATGACATCTCAAACCTCAGAGAGTCACTGCTGGCCAGTGCAGTCCAGACTTCCCCAACGTGGTGCCCTCAGGATGCTCCTCGACTCCGCAGATCCCATCAGCCCCCAGCCAGCATAGCTAACAGCAGAGGGCGATGGGGATGGTATCCAGAAACATCTGGATGGAAAAAGAATCTGGAATTCTTTCGTTGCAACTCCTGCGTCACAGGGGGTTGGGCTAGAAGACCCTTGGGGGTCCCTTCCAGCTCTACGATTCTGAGATGTGGCGAGGGAACTTGAGAGGCCCCTCTTGGGTTTCCCTAAGGGGTTTCATCCACAACCCTGGCAGTATTGTGTCATTGTCGGTTAATAACTCTGGGTTGAATAAAGAACTCTAACCTGTCCAGCAGATGGCAGCAATAAACTGTGTTGGGTTCTACAAGAGCTTTTTCTCCCCTCTTATGTGATTTCTTTCAATGGCAGGGCATATCCCACAGGGGAAAGGAGTTTGTGAGTGTGTCTGGGGGGGAGAAAGGGATCATTATGACCCAGCCTAATGAGGAACAGTTGAGGGAGTTGGGGATGTTTAGCCTGGAGAAGAAAGACTGAGAGGTGACATGAGAACCTTCTTCAAATACCTAAAGGGCTGTCACAGGGAAGACGGAGCAAGCTTGTTTTCTGCAGCTCCACAGCGGGAGACCTGAAGCGATGGATAAAAAGTGACAAGGACGGAGATTCTGACTCAACATGAGGGAGAACTTTCTGACGGTAAGCGCCGTCTCCTACTTTGGGAGTTTTTTAATGCAGGTGGGATGGCCATCTGCCAGGGATTCTTGCACTATGATTGTATTGCAGGGGGGTTGGACTAGATGACTCTTGGAGTTCCCTTCCAACAATTCTAGGATCAGAAAAGGGGATGTCTGCCAGGTTGAGTTTCTGCATTGCTCCGATGGCTGTGCAAGGAGGCCCCGAGTTGGGAATGCGCCCCTTTTGCACCTCAAGAGGGTTAGGAAGTTCTCCCCTGGGCTGGGTCAGATGAAGGCAGGAGCTGCTGCCTCAATGGTGTAGCGATTCAGGTTGCAAAATGTCAAGAGGGGCATCGTTTGAACTTTGGTGACCCTTGGATCATGGCCCTCCTCTGCCGCAGGTGAGGGCGACTGATTTCGTGGATCGGGTGTGGGTGTGTAGGTGTAGGGTGCTGTTTTGTGATGGCACCATTGGCACACTTCTATCAAGATGTGACAACCAGCTCGCCCAGTGCTTTTTTTCCTGGAATAAAAGGTGGGGGAAGTCGCGTGTTCTCTGCAGGTCCAGAGTGGAGGACAGGATGGATTCAAGTTGCAAGAAGGCAGATGCTGACTAACATTAGGAAGAACCTCCTGCTGCATCTCCCCTCTTTCTTTCTTTCTTTCTTTCTTTCTTCCTTTCTCTTCCTTTCTCTCTCTCTCTCTCTCTCTCTCTCTCTCTCTCTCTCTCTCTCTCTCTCTCTCTCTCTCTCTCTGTGATGCGCTAAGTGGTCGCTCTCATTCCATCCCCTGGATGCTGGACGCCGGTTGAGGAGTCTCCAGAAATGATACTTAGCCAAGACACTTTGGGTTCCCCCCAGGACTCTCAGTGACAGCTTTGCGAGAGACATTAGGCAGCTCTGGGCTGTGTTGGGAACTGGAGAAGGATTTGATCTCTCTCTCTCTCTCTCTCTCTCTCTCTCCCCCCCCCGCCCTCCCTCTCCCAGGATGTCAGCCCCTGAGCTGTCAGGGCTGAGTCTGAGTTCCCAGGATAGCAGGCAGGCGGCATTTTGCCTCTCTCTTAGAAGGACCACATGAGCAAAAAGGAAGCCTGTAAATGAGTCAAGCAGCATTCAACGGATCAATCGTCTTATTTGTATGCTGCCTTTCCAAAGTTAAAACCCTGCTCAAGGCAGCTTACAACGTACTTTTTAAAATTGCAACCATAACAAAAGTAGTCATGAACCATAAATGAAACATCCAACTGACCAAATTGAACCATTTCCACATGGCAGTGGAAGTGTTGGACTCTCCTTCCTTGCAAGCCTTTAAGCAGAGGTTGGATGACTATCAGGGATGCTTTAGTTGAAATTTCTGCCTTGCACGGGGTGGGGCTAGATGACTCTGAAGGGTCCCTCCCAACTCTACAATTCTATGATTCTAAGATACAAAATAAAGATACAAAAAATTGTCAGTAGCAACAGCAACAATGACCCCCCCACACACCAACAAAAACATCTAAACAATACCTCAGCTCAGGATTCGAACCCAGGAGCCCTCTTCCCTTTCTGCAGTTTCCCGCCACTGGTATTCGGAAGCCTTTGGCCACAGAGGCACAGACCACAGACCATCGTGGCTAGCAACCATTTAGGTACCGGTATTTATTTTACAGAAATTGTACACCGCTTCAATGTAAAACCCAAAGACTGAAAGTCATTTACAAAAAGATAAAACAAGAAAATGGGGAAAATTACAATAGTTTGAAACATGCAAACAGTTAAAATACTAAAGCAGATTTAAATACACACCAGCTTTCTAAAAATCTGGGCAGACTTGTCTAAACAAGAATATATATATATACATATTGCAGGCACTGAAAAGAGACGAGTGAAGGCGCTTGCTTGATAGCAATAGGCAGGGAGTTCCAAGGATAGGCATTGCCACACTAAACGGACGAGTCCTTACAAATTTCAGAATGGGGTTATGTGGCACCTGCAGCAATGCCAATTCCACCCCTTAAAGTGGTTGAGTGGGCACATGTGGGCTCAGGCGATTTCAAAGGTAGACTGCTTTCAAGTTGTTAGGGCTTTGTATACTAAGAATAACACCTTGAACCAGGCCCGGTAGCGAATCAGCAACCGGTGCAGAACTCTGCATATAGACAAGGGCTTGCTCCTTTCAGCAATTTTGCTGCAGCATCCTGCACCATTGGCAGCTTCCGGGTCAAGCGCGAGGGAAGCCCCACAGAGAGTGCATTCTCCTCCAAAAATTTGTCCAGTCCTCTTTTAAAGACACCTGAGTCGGTGGCCGTTGCTGGCCTCCTGCAGCGGGGAGTTCCAGAGTTTGTGCACTGAGTGAAGAAGAAAGAGGCTCCTTTTGGCGGGGTGTGGAATCCGCAAGACTTGACGGCTGCAATGCACTCAGTGTGGGGTCTGGACCAGAGGCTCCCGCTGGTGGAGTTGCTGGGGGTCTAACTCTGGTTCTCAAAATCTTGCACAGGTTTGCCATTGGTTCCCCATGGCCCAGATTCATGGCTCACATATGCTAGAAGATATGCAGTCAGTAGGGTGGTCCTGTGGAACTTCCTTCCAACTGAGAACAGGCAGGCTCCTTCCCTGTTGAACTTCAGGCGCTTAGCACAGGACTCTCTCTTCCAACAGGCATTTTATAAGTGAGGTTCCTCCCCCCCCCCCCGATGTTACAGCAAGTTTTAACCAATTTTATCTTCGCTGCTTCTTTCAGGTATATCAGATCAAATAAAATCATTTATTATATGGTCACAGACTAGCTCCAACAGAGCAGACGAGAAAGAAAAGAATGAGCTTTAAAACATGCGCTTGTTTAAAAAGCTTTATACTAGAAAGCCAAAGAACAAGGATTCAAAGGGATTCAAACTAAACACTAGGAAGAACTTTCTGGTGGCAAGAGCTCTTCAATGGCAGAATGGACTCCCTCAGAAGGTGGTGAACCCTCCTTCCTTGTAAGTTTCTAAGCAGAGGTTGGAATTAGCTGCAATTCCTGCACTGCAGGGGGTTGGACTAGATGACCCCTGGGGGATCCCTTTCAACTCTACAATTCTGTGATTCTATGAAATCCAGCCTGAGCAGCTCGATTCTGCCAAGCCCCCAAACCTCTCAACTCAGGAGAGTTCAGGATGGGACCATCGACTAGAGGGGCTGGGGGGAAAAGGAAAAGAGCTCGTCTTAGCAAAACCAGAAAATTCCTTCCTTGTTTAATCTCTGGTTCTCTGCCCTCTGCTTTTCCAGCTGCGTGAAACATTGATCAATTTGGTCGCAGTGAGGTGGCAAGATAATAAACCCTGTTTGGGATTCAGAAAGAGGAGAAGCGGTGGGGGCGGGAGAAAGAGATGGGGAAGGGGAAACACTGGGATGGGGGGAAGCAAGCAAGGAGTAATCTATGGTGCCTTGTCCCTCTGTCTCCACCCACCTGGACCCCAGTCCTTGCAGTGCAGGAGGGCTGGGCAGACACCTTCCTTACAAGCGGAAAGGGCGAAATAAGAATATACAAAGAGCCTGTTGGATCAGGTCAATGGCCTGGCATCATCGTGTCCAAATACCCCTACAAACCTAGGAAGCCAGATAGACTGCCTCTGCAACTGGGGGTTCCATAAGGACATAAGAAGGGCCTGCTGGATGAGGCCAATGGCCCATCTGGTCCAGCATTGTCTTCTCACAGTGGCCAGCCAGCACTCCAGAAGCAGGATCCGAGCGCTGCTGCCCTCTCCTCTCCTTCAGTTAATTGGTATTCACAAGCACCACTGCCTTTCAATGATGGAGGCAGAGCATAGCCCTCGTGGACAGTAGTCCTCAAGAGCCCCCTCCTCCTCCATTCATTTGTCTAATCCTTTTTTAAAGCCATCCAAGTTGGTGGCCATCATTGCTTCTAGTGGCAGTGAGTTCCATAGCTCCACTGTACACATATGCTTTCAGATGTCTTCTAAAACGTACATCAAACGCAGCTGTCCTCAATAATTTGCATTTTCTTAATTTTGCAATGCCAAAATTCTCCAAAGCCCTTTCTCTTATCTGTCCAGAATCTCCCAAGGTTCAGCTTCAAGGGATGCCTGTGAGTTCTGAGAGAAGGAGGAAGTTTTCTGTATCCACTTTTTCTACTCCAGGAATCACCTTATAAGCTTCTCTCAGGTCTCTCTGACTTGTCTTTTATTCAAGTGAAAAAGTCCCAATCGTTGCTCCCTGTCTCCCTGGGGGAGCTGCTCCATTCCCTCTGCTATCCCCTTTTCTGAATCATTTCCAACTCTGCAATATCCTTCAAACTTCCCGGACATCCGGATCAGGGCAAGGGGCAAGGAAACACACAGCCTTGGTGCTGCAGCTGACAATGCAAAGCCATGAGCTACTTTTGTAAAATCCAGGGGGGATGAGATGCTGGAGCCAGCGATGCTTGAAATCTGATTGACAAGGAGGTTTATTTCCCCAGTGCCATCGACGCCCAGAGCCTTGTGGCACCTTAGATGCTGAGGCATGTTTATAAGGGCATAAACATTCACGGACTTCAGTTCTCTTTGTCGGTTGGCTGACATCCTGTTCTCTTCCTTCACGCAGTTCTCCTTCGTGCAGCATGTAGTTAAACTGTGGAACTCCCTGCCACAGGAGGTGGCAATGACCATCAACCCAGGTGGCTTTAAAAGAGAATTGGGGGGATTCATGGAGGAGAGGGAAACCCCCATTGCTGGAAACCACAGGAGGGGAGGGAGTTGCTCTGCTGCTCAGATCCTGCTTGCAGGTTTCCTGCAGGATGCTGGGCTAGATGGGCCATTGGCCTGATCCTGATTCTTATTCTTATTCTCTCTCTCTGATGGGCACCCTTTGACACCCCAGAAAATTGTTGAACTACAACTTCCATCATCCCTAAGAGGTGAGGGTGGAGAAGCTGCCCAATTCAGTGTCCCAAAGCTGCTAGTAGTAGTAGTAGTAGTAGTAGTAGTAGTAGTAGTGTTACTAGTATTAGTATTAGCCACCCATCTGACTGGATTGGACCAGCCACTCTGGGTGGCTTCCAACAACATTTTTAAATGCCAAAAGCCTCAAACATTAAAATCCTCCCTGTACCCATCTGTTTTCAGATGTCTTCTAAAATGTACATCAAACGCAGCTGTCTTCAATAATTTGCATTTTCTTAATTTTGCAATGGCAAAATTCTCCAAACAGAAAAATGGAAGTCAGTGTAGACTGACTAATATTTCTATGATGAAAATAGGTACATCCTATTCAACAACAGCAACAATAATAGGTAAAGGTAAAGGGGCCCCTGACCATCAGGTCCAGTAATGTCCGACTCTGCGGTTGCGGCGCTCATCTCGCTCTATAGGCCGAGGGAGCCGGCGTTTGTCCGCAGACAGCTTCTGGGTCATGTGGCCAGCATGACAAAGCTGCTTCTGGCGAACCAGAGCAGGGCACGGAAACGCCGTTATCTACTTTTTACTTGCACTTTGATGTGCCTTTGAACTGCTAGGTGGCCAGGAGCTGGGACCGAGTAACGGGCGCTCACCCCGTTGCAGGGATTCGAACCGCTGACCTTCTGATCAGCAAGCCCTAGACTCTGTGGTTTAACCCACAGCGCCACCTGGGTCCCTAATAATAATAGTATTATTTATACCCCACCCATCTGGTTGGGTTGCCCCAGCATTAAACGTTCAAAAACTTCCCTATACAGGGCTGGCTTCAGATGTCTTCTAAAGGCTGTATAAGTACTTATCTCCTTGGCTTGGGGGTCACATACCCTCTGATGAAAATAGGGATGTCTTAAGGAAAACCGGGGCATTCCAGGATCAAATCAGAAAGTGTGATGGCTTCTGTAAATCTGGGGCTGCCCCGGAAAAAAGGGACACTTGGAGGGTCTGTAGACAACAGAGCAGGCTTCCTCAACCTCAGCCCTCCAGATGTTTTTGGCCTATAACTCCCATGATCCCCAGCTAGCAGGACCAGTGGTCAGGGATGATGGGAATTGTAGTCTCAAAACATCTGGAGGGCCAAGATTGAGGAAGCCTGCAATAGAGAGACAGAAAGATCAGCATAAGGCAGCTTCCTACATTCCTAAACAGGAAAGGGCCTCTGCTGAGTGGTTAGAGCATCTGCCCTGTGTGCAGAACGCTGGACCCCCACTAGCCTCTCCGGGAGGGGGGGGAAGGCGCTGAGAGCCACTGTAGACAATAGTGAGCTGGATGGCCCAAAGGTCTGACTAAGTCCAAGGAAACCACCTGCTTTCCTATTTAATTCAGAACCATGAGGACTGGAATCTTACTTTACCATAAGGGGATGGGCTCATAAATGTGCAGGACACCTGCTTTTCATGCAGAAGGTCTCCGGTTCAGTCTCCAGCACCATCTCTAGGTAGGGCTGGGAGAGACCCCCCTGCCCGAAACCCAGGCACTGTTTTTAGTACCTGACTTTCCTCTTTAATGCAAATGCCAAGATCTGAACTACTCCACCTCCTGTTTGTTTTTTTAATTACATTTTTATCACCTCACTTAATGGTGGAGGAAGTTGTGGACTCTCCTTCCTTGGAGGTTTGGAAGCAGAGGTTGGATGTCCATCTGCCAGGGATGCTTTAGCTGAGATTCCTGCATTGCAGGGGGTTGGACTAGATGACCCTCGGGGGTCCCTGCGAGCTCTGAGATTCTCTGATTCTCCTTCCCAGATTCTAGTCTGTGAAGACGATGGCGCCGTCACTTTCCATATTTACAGCCCTGAATCAGGAGGGAGGCCGTAATTCAGCCTCTCGCAAAACACCCCTTAGTTTATAATAAGTGAATTATTTACTGGCGACCCTGACTAAACGCTCAGAGGCATGAATTATGGAGCGACAGATCTGTCAAGAAGTTCCCATAAATAAGTAATCCGGTGCCGTCTTAATGCTCCCACTAAATTACTCACACCGGCTCCCGTCTAAATGCTCTCCTGGGAATATCACTCATGGCCTGGCTGCTTTCATGAATCAGGGCTGAGGAATCAGGCGGAGCTTCCCAAGGCTGCTCCCCTCAGTGCTCTGGAGGGTCTCCTCGAGAGTCGCTCCTCCTCTCCTCGCCCTCCTGCACCCGCAGAGCCTCAGGGAAAATGAATCAGGGTTGAGATGCTACTTAGATGCATTGGCCGGAACTGCAGTCCTAGAGGACATGGACATTCGGGGCATGTCCAGACCTCTTCATCCGGCCCCCGGGATGAGGATGTTGATGGAAACAAGTGTAGGGTATGTAAGTACAGTATGTCAGGAAAGCCTGCTGGATCAGGCCAATGGCCCATCTAGGCCAGCCTCCTGTTCTCACAGTGGCCAGCCACTGTGCAAGCACTATCCGAACACAAGAGCCCTCTCCCCTCCTGTGGTTTTCCAGCAGCACTTGGATTCGGAAGCATGGCTGCCTCCTCCTTCCTCTTTTAACGCATCCAAGCTGGTGGCCATCCCTGCCTCCTGTGGGAGGGAGTTCCGCAGTTTAATTCTGCGCAGAATGAAGAAGGGCTTCCTTTCATCTGTCCTAAATCTCCCAGCATTCAGCTTCAGTGGATTCTAGCATGTTTTATAAACTTCTATCATGTTGCCTCTTCCTCAACTTTTCTCCAAACTTAAAAGTCCCAAATTCTGCATTGTTTCCTCATAGGAGTGTCAATCCAACCCCTTGATCAGTCTGGTGACCCTTTTCTGAACTTTTCCCAATTCCATTTTTTTGGGGGGTTGAAGCGACCAGAACTATAGACACACAAAGTACGCGATATTCCAAATGTGGTTGCACCATAGATTTGCATAAAAGCATTGATGACCATGAGAGGCAGAGAGAGAGAAAGAGAGAGAACCCTCCCCCCCACAAAAAAAAGGTTTTGAAATTTGGGTGATATTGGACCAAGTTTTTGGGAGGGGTGTTATTTATTTATTTATTTTCCTTTACATCCCACCTTTCCCCTCCCACACGGAGTTCCAGGTGGTATACATTGTTCTCCCTGCCTCCTAATTTAACCCCCACAACAACCCTGCGAGGTAGGTTAGGTTGAGAGAAACAGCGATTGGGCCCTGAGGTCACACCCCATGAGCTTCATGACCGAGTAGGGGGATTCGAACCCTGGTCTCTCCCAGGTCCAGTACTCTAACCACTACACTGCCTCTCATGGCATCCATAGCTAAAGGTGCTGTTTTTGTTCTTCGGACCCTCCAGAAAATCCAAGTTCTGCCAGAGCTGGCATCCAGACCTTCCAGCTGTAGTGCTAGCCAAGGTCTCTGGTGGTCCCAGGCTCATTATAATATTTTATAGACCCTCGTATATCCTTCCCAGAGTGTGCTGTGTGTTTTATCGGGCCTGTAACGACACCCAGCAAATAAGCCTCTCTCTGCCTTGCCCTCTGCGGGAGACTATATCTTCGCCATCAAAGGTCTTTTGCATTCATTGTTCCCCATCACACAGGGATAAATATTATTTTTTCACCGCAGTTAATTAGAGACGTAGCTGGGCAGTAAATAATGCTGCTGCTGTGATGACGGCAAAGTTGCACTCTCGACGTGCTCTGGGGTCATAAAAGCCAGCATGCTGTCCTTGGAGAAAGCTAGTTTGGGGAGGTTTTATGCCCCCTTGTATTTCACCAGCAAATTGGAGGTTTGGAAGAAGAAGAAGAAGTTAGTGGGAAGACAAGCAGAGGAGAAACAGGGTAAGGGGTCCACATGAGAGATTCCTGCATCGAAGAGGGTTGCACTAGATGACCCTTGGGGGTCTCTTCCAACCCTACAAATCTAGGATGCTATGAGGTTAATCATTGCGTGCAGCATTACAAACGCAGAGCAGGCAGGCCCAGGATCACACCCAGCTGAGTTCTACTCCAAAATATGAATAGGTCCATTGAAATGCATGGGGGCAGGGGTCTACTTCCAATGGGTCTACTCTGAGTAGGACAAACATTTGGCACAACCCATGGCTTTGTGAAAGAACTTACCGTTTACTCGTTTTTTAATAGGGATTTGAGAAGGCCAAGATTTCTGCCTTGAGCCATCTTCGTCGCCAGCAGCGCTGCTTCCACTCTGCTGCAGCTTGCTTTCCACCAGAGACAATGTGACCTGCCTTGCTGCCCACTGATTGACCTAACTTACATTCATTTCAATGCAATGCAAAAAACGGAAAACCGAGGATGCTTCCGAATCCCAGTTGCTGGCAACCTCTGGAGGGGAGAGGGCTCTTGCACTTGGATCCTGCTCTGAGGGTTTCCCTTGGGGGCATCTGGTCAGCCACTGTGAAAACAGCCGGGCTCTTACGTCCAGGCACATCTCCATCCTTTGCACAAATCCATTACTACATTTATATCTCCTCCTCACTCCAGGTCCCTGGCTCTCCTCATCCCTATCTCATCTTCACAACAGCCCTGAAAGGCGGTAACCAGCTGACCTGAGTGGGTTTTGAACTCTGATCTCCCAGGCAACCTAGTCCAAAGATCTGAGGTCATGCCAAAACATGCAGGGTTTGTGCGCTTGGGAGTTACTTTGGTGAGAAGTTTGGAGTGGGGTGGGGTGTTTTTAAAGGGGTTCCTATTAGGTCTCCTTTCTCTTCCTCCTCCTCCGCTCCCCAGATTACATTCCTTGCCTTTATTCTTGGTCTACGTGGAACCAGAGATAACTCCATTGAGCATCAGCTTAAGACCTTCTGAGCTGTTCCGATTAAGCCTGCCGCTCCTCTCCTTTAAGCCTCCCTTTCAAGTCCCGTCTCCTTCCCCCCCCCCATCTCTTTTCAGGCCTTCCTCCTCCTCCTCCTCCAAGATTGATTTAATTGCCTCCCCATCCGCAGGCCTCTCATCACCCAGCTGCACTTTTTAATCATGATATTATTGCACAAGTTTGAGGCCCGACTAATGTATTATTTTAATCAGATCCTCTCCTTGAAGAGAGCTTTCGTTTAGAGGAGAGGGCGGGGAGGAGGGAGGAGGTCTCTGCTGTGATTTGTCAAAAACCCACAAATTTCCCTATTGCAGAATAATTCAATGGCTCTGGGGTTGTGGGGTGGAGAGAGGAAGGAAGACTTTGGAAGGAATTTGCTCATGATGGAAGAAAAGATGGACGGGTTGGGGGTTGAGCAGCTGCAGCTTGTGGAAATGTTCGGGGCTGCAGAAGAGGATTTATTGTTTGATTATATCCTATTCCAACTTGTGTTAACAAGTTCCACAATTTAGCAGAGTAACATTCCTGTCACAGTGGCTGTCCCTCACATCCCCCTTTTAAACTCACACAGCGGATGCTTGCTCAGGTTCACTAAAACCTCTATAATAATATTGTCCTGGTATTTTCCCATTTATTCCCTCCTAAAAGATAAGACACAACACAGTCTTCTATAAAAGTATAAAAAAGAGTTTCCTTACATTACACATCTGTTCACAAAAGGATCCCAGAAGGCAGACTTAGCTTGGAAAAAGTTACATACACTTGGAGACTATTCCATAGGGCAGTGATGGGCAACCTTTTGAGCTTGGTGTGTCAAAATTTGCCAAAAAAAAAAAACCGAGCATAACTCAGATGGTGTGTCACTTCGAGAAAAAACCCATAATTTCGCGATATTTGTAGTTTAAATAACAAAAATGTATAATTGTTTCCCCTTTTTAAAAAATGAAAAAGGGGAGGGCCACGTGTCCCCGGAAATGGCTATGCGTGTCAGTGCATGTCATATGTTCGCCATCACTGCCATAGGGAATAAGTTCCAGATGTTGCTTGCTTGAAGAACAAAGTCAAAAGTGGGGAGAGATGGTGGCCAGCCTATGCTTTTGTTATCTGCACAGGTGAGGCCACGCCCACCTCTAGTCACATGTAGAGGAAGTCTGTCCCAGCCCAGGAGAAACAGGAAGTTCCCACTGGCTGGTCCAGACATCCCCTTCTATGTCCACTCTAGGGATGTTGCACTTGACTGCTCTTGTGTTTCACATCCCACACAGCTAGGGTTGCCACCCATCCCTAGAAAAATGTGATTGTCCTTTTCAGAGAGAAAAGTGTCCGCTGTCCTGTTGGGACTTCAAACAAGACGTCTTTTTTCACGTATTCAAGCTCATCCTGACCTGTCCTTTATTTTGCCCAACCAAAGGTGGCAATCTTAGCTACAGTGTTATGCAAATGGAGGTGGAGTTTTTCCTTGGACACAACCATATTCGGGTAAAAATGGGGCAGCACCCATTCAACTAGCAAGCACAGATCAAGGCGCAAGGGCCAGGACCCGTATAAGAACATAAGAACAAAAGAAAAGCCTGCTGGATCAGGACAGAAGCCCATCATAGCCCAGCACCCTGTTCCCACAGTGGTCAAGTGCCCCCAAGAACCTAGGAATCTAGATAGACTACCTCTGGACCTGGAGGTTCCATAAAGACCTAAGAAGACCCTGTAGATCAGGCCATTGACCCATCATAGTCCAGCATCCTATTCCCACGGTGGTCAACTAGAGGCTTCCTTGGGAAAGCAGCAAGCAGGATCCGAGCACCAGAGCCCTCTCCCCCCCCCATGGCCTCCAGCAACTGGGATTTAGAATTGTCCAAATGTTCAAAAGCGAATTGTTAACACAGGATCAACACAGGATTCACCTGGATCATCTTCTTCCTCCCCCCAGGTAGACCCTCCCTCCAACACTACATCCAGTGCTGGATTTACGTATAAGCTAAACAAGCTATAGCTTAGGGCCCCACTCTCTTGGGGGCCCCAAAAAATGTTAAGGAAAAAACCTGGATGTATATTTCCACAATATAAAATAAAAAAACAACTAAAATAAAACCTACATACAGCAACAGTGTTTTGTATTGTGTAGGCTCCTATTTGTTATGTGCAAATGGCTTTAGATACCTATTAGGTCCATAAATTACCACATAGCATATATTCAACACAAAAAACAGCAACAATTTGTTGTTGACAAAGGACAGCTGGACATATAAAGGGCCCCATTACCTTCAGTAGGGACACAGGTGGTGCTGTGGGTTAAACCACAGAGCCTAGGGTTTGCTGATAAACGGCGTTTCTGTGCGCTGCTCTGGTTCACCAGAAGTGGCTTTGTCATGCTGGCCACATGACCTGGAAGCTGTACGCTGGCTCCCTCGGCCAATAACGCGTGATGAGCGCCGCAACCCCGGACCTAATGGTCAGGGGTCCCCTTACCTTTACCTGTACCTTCAGTAGCTTAGGGCCTCATCAAACCGAAATCCAGCCTTACAGCTTTCAACTATCGGTGATCGCCAAAGAAGAGAAAAAGAAGAATTCATTCTCTTTTTCTCACACATCTCCCAAACCCATCCCTCCATCTTCAATCTCTCCCCCCTCCTGCACACATGCACACTCACCAATGCACCCATCCTCCCCCCATTTTCTCTCTCTTTCTTGCCCCCCATCTCATCTACCTGCATGTAGACACACATCCACTTTCTCCCCCCTCCTCATCCTGTGGGTGCTAGACCCCTGCTGGCTCCCTGCCACCTCACCCACTTTCAAGGGCAGCCCCCAAAAAGCCTGCAAGTGAGAAGAAGAAGGCAGCCAGGGACTCCCACCCACCCACCCACCCACTCTGCACACACTGCTTCATCTCTGGAACAGCCAAATTATGCCTGTGTTTTGTTTAATAATTGAACACAAGTTTAGGGACAAATTACTTATTTAGAGGAAACAGCGTGTTAACAACGATGAGCACCTAATCCTTTGCGATGGCGTGACGGGCTTGTTAGCGCCCCTGTCCAAGAGCCCAACAGCCCACCGGGCAGAGAAAGACATACTTCGCAGAGAATTGGCTGCCTGCTCCGAAGATGGCAGAGTGTTTCAGGAATTGGTGAATGGGACGGTGTGTGTGTTTGTGTGTGGATGGCACCTCCGTCAAAGCAGCTCTGGCCCACAGGGCAGACAGCTTAGCTGGCGTTGGCACTTGGCAGGCCCTGGCACTCGGTCTCCCCTGTGAGTTTTGGGAGCAGGGCCAAGCAGAAGAATCTGGGAGGGGGCATTGGATGGAGAGCGCAGGAGGCAAGGCTAGGCCTACCTTGAGGCTGGTGGAGGGGGGGGGCAGATTTGGGAGGGGTGGCAAAGCAGGGTCCCAGCTCTGCTGCTCCCTCCCGCCCTGACTAGCCTTCTTTTCACTCTCCCCCACCGCAGAGGATCTCTAAAGCAGCAGCAGACTTCAGAAGCCACCCAGTCCGACCCGCTGCTCAGCGTCTGCTCGACAACCCTGAATACAGCATGATTGCCTCTGACACACGTTTAACCAGATGGCCTCCACAGATTGGAGAACTGGGCCCGCGACCTCACAAAGTGAATTTCAAGAGGGACAAATGTCAGGTTCTGCACTTAGGCAGGAAGAACCAGGTGCACAAACAAAAGATTTGAGGGGTCTTGGTGGACCATAAGCTTAACATGAGTCAATAGTGTGATGCAGCAGCAAAAAAACACTAAGGCTATTCTTGGCTGCATCAACAGAAGCCTAGTGTCCAGATCAAGGGAAGTCATAGTCCCACTCTATTCTGCCTTAGTCAGAACACACCCGGAATACTGTGTCCAGTTCTGGGCACCACAAGGATACTAACAGGCTGGAAGGTGTACAGAGGAGGGGGACCAAGATGATCAAGGGTCTCAAAACCAAGCCTTATGAGGAACAGTTGAAGGAGATGGGTATGTTTAGCCTTGGGAAAGGGGGTGAATCACCCTGCCCCCAGCTGCAGGCCACGCCCCCGCACCAGGCACCCAAGCAGGTAGCTACGCCGCTGAAAGAGCTTCTAAGGTCTTTGTCATCCTTACCAGGCAAGGCCCTCTCAGCATGGTGACTCTGGAAGCCTGGGGATGGTCACACGAAATCTTGTGGGAGCTTGGACGTCCCCGTGAGATCTTGTACATGATTTTGCGTACATGTGCCATCCCTGGAGCAAAACCCTCACGTAAGATCCGGTTGTAGTGCACATAGCAAAAGGATAAAGAGGGTGTGTGTATGGTTATATAGGGTGGCTGTTCAATGTCCTGGGCAGCAAAAGGTCTAGTGGGGCCAGCCCTGGCTGGAGCTTCCACCTTCACAGACCTCCTTGGGCTGAGCCTGCCTACCAGTCCGGGATGGGGGGAAATCCAGTTCGATCGGCATAATGAACGGACCTAACTTGCCTGTCCCAAAACAATATTTGACCCAAAACACAGCGATCCCTTGACCTCTGCCCTCGCTGAGCCCCTGCTCAGAAATGGGTCTCTCTTGCTCCCACTGCTGGCTTGAGACGGAAGTGCCTCCATGAGGGTCACATGGTTTATACAGGCACACACTTCCTGTAGTAGTAGTAGTAGTAGTAGTAGTAGTAGTAGTAGTAGTAGTACAGTAGTAATAAATAAAAATAAAAAGAGTACCCCCTCCCAGATCTCCCTAGAAGGCTAAATAGGAATTGTTTTTACACCATAGATTTTAAAAATGGGCCTTTTTCTCCTGGGTCAACGGGGGCAGTTTCTGAGTGTGCTGTTTTGCCTCTTGACCTGGTTTACTACAGTCAACTGGGGATGGAGGCTGGTCCATGAGTTTGGAAATGGACCACACTCTCCTATTCTTCTGGAAGGGACAAGTCAGTTCCACTTCCTTCCAGCAGGGAGAGAGAGAGAGAGAGAGAGAGAGAGAGAGAGAGAGAGAGAGAGAGAGAGAGAGAGAGAGAGAGAGAGAGAGAGAGAGAGAGAGAGAGAGAGAGAGAGAGAGAGAGAGTTGCTCTGCCTCCCTCCGCTGGCATAAAAATCTCACACTTGTATTGACCTCACAAATGACACTTGCTAGCCAAAGGGGCCAAACCATACTAGCCTAGTTCCCATCTTGGCTAGTTCCTCCTATAAGGTTCATGGCTTGGATTCTCCTTTGAACCCCAAGAGAAATTCTTCCCTCTTCTTTCTCCAGGTACGGGTACAGCCCTCCGTCTCCACACCCTCCTGGGGTGCCAATTCCTTCATTAGAGGGGGAGGGGGTGGGAATCTCATAAGGGGCAGAGGATCTTCTTGAGACTTCCCTCAGTTCTGCCTGAGGGGGTTCCAAGTTCCTCTCCCTGGATGGCCAGGCTGTCCCTGCGGCAGAGGGAGAGATGTTTGCCTTTAGCAAATGGTTATGGCAATGCATTTTTCAAAAATATCCTTTTATGGGGATGGCAGTTCCAGGTTGAGCCTCTAGTCAAGGGTGTACCCAGCATGGGGCAGGGGGGTGCAGCTGCCCCCTCTAGAAGGCCAAACCGCGGGCCCGACTAGGGAAGCAAATACCCTGCGCAGGCGCCCCGCTTGTTGACACGGGGGGGGGGGGGATGAAACGCTGCTGGTGCCACGGCTCCTCGCCAGCGGCTCCTCCTCTCAGCCCGCCCTGCCTACATTTGCACCAATTCCCACCCACTAAAGCCTTCACGCCTCCCAATGGAAAGCCCTGCCGGGCGGCAACCTCTCCTGCCTAAGAGTTCTGCTGGGCTGGCAAGCGAAGGAGACACAGCTCCCTGCATTGGTTGCAGCTGCTGCCGCGCTCTGTCTCCCGGTAGGCTGCACTGCGATCGTCAGTGCCACGGGCTGGGAATTGCCCCCTTCCCCCCTCTGCACCCCCCTACCCCCCCTGAGTTAGGAGTTGCTACTGAGACTCCTCCTGGGCCGGGAGAGGAAGTGCACCGACAGGAGCCAGTTCAGCCTCGGCGGGCAGAAGCCCTCAAAGGAGGAGTGGGGGGCGGCGCCCGAAGGTGTTGGTCGTGGCTGCTGCAAGGAAGCTGCGTGGGGGTGTTTGCGCCGGATTGCCGGTGGCAGGAGTAGCCCAGCAGCAGTGACCCTTCCTCGCTGCCCCCCACCCCCGGCAATAGGAAAGGAGCTGCCTTGGGGGGGGGGGCGGCATAGCTCTCCGCTCCCCCTGTGTGCATTGCCCTCTCCGGGCATTGGCTGCTGTTTCCTTCTTTGCATTGCGCCCACCCCCAGCCGCTCTCCCTTGCTGCCCCTGCCGAGAGAAGGGCGTTGAGGGCGGGGAGCCGCTGCCGCCGTCGTAGGGTCGCAGCTGGGGGGGGGCTCGCTCGCCTGTGCTGCGCCACCCCACCTTTCCCATCTTTTGCTCCCTTGCGATGGGGAGGCGGCGGTGGCAGCTTCTCCTTCTTGGCGGGGGGGGGGGTCCCCAGTATCCTCCCAGGCCATGGGGGAATGGCCCCCCAGGACTAGCAGACCTCTGAGCTCCTTCCCCATCCCAGATATATAGGGTGGGAATTGGCAAGGCTTCGGGGGGACCTGGAGGAGGGAAAGCGGGGCCCAAAGGGTTTTTTCAGGGAGGTGGCTAGCCGTAAATGGATGGGAGCGGTGTTTTCAGAGCAGGGCCGTCTTAAGCATACCTGGCGCCCTGGCATCGTGGTGTGACGGATCCCTCTGGCGCCCCCACCCCGCCCCATTTCCCGTCGCGGTGGGCGCAGCTCACTGCGCAGCTGCTGCCTGGAGGGCCGGAGCCCTGTGCAACCCAGCCTGGCCGTAGGGCCAGCCCTGGGCCAGGGGGTGCTGTCCGCCCCCTGTTGTGACGCCCCTGCGCGTGGCAGCCCTAGGCCCGCGCGCCTCCGGAAAGCAGCCTGAAGCCGTTGAACAGCTGAGAGGCGCACCTGGGGTGGCCTCCGCCGCGCCTCTCAGCAGGCGCAGCGGCGTCCCTGGTGGCCTGGCGCCCTGGCGCCCCGCGCCACCGGACCCGGGCCTAGAGACGGCCCTGCTTCAGAGCAGGGGAATTTTGTGTGAGAGAGTTTAGGGGGTTCATTTAGCGGCTGCAGCCGCCGCCGCAGAGTCGTCAGGCCCGCTGGCCCTGTAGCCCCGCCCACATTCCCACTTTGTGGCCCCGCCCCTCCCGTGCCTTGGCCCCGCCCCTGAATGACCATGGCTTTACCCCCCCCCCTAGTTTTGATCCTGGGTACGCCCCTGCCTCTAGTGGCAATTGCTTGCAGCAATGGGCTCGGTCTTCCCCCCTCCCCCAGTACCAAATGATGATGGGAGAGAAAGCAAAGAGTCGGCCCAGGAAGGCCTGCTGCTGTCATTGCAGGAAGGTTTGGATTCCATTTGGGGGCAGTGGGTGGAGAAAAGGCAATTCACAAGAAAGTTGGGGGTTCAGAGAGAAGAGGTGGGCTACTGGCTGCAAGTTCAAATCCCTCCTGGCTGACCCACACAGCTCTTTTATAGCTCCTGCCCTTAAAACCCGGACATCGCTGCCAATCAGTGTGGACAATATGAAGCCAGGTGGACCAAGCCCCCTATCTTAGAATAGCTGCTCAGTTTTGAATCATGAGGACTGGAATCTTCCTTTAAATTTAAGGGGGGTGGGGCTGCAGGTCGGTGGGTGAGCATCTGCAAAAGCCCCCTGGCTCAAGCCTCCTCAGCATCCTTTGCCCTTAAAACATGGGGTGCAGCTGCCAGTCAGAGTAGGGAACACTGGGCCTGATGGACCAGCAGCCTGGCTCTTCCGAAAGCAGCTTCCTGCGTTCCTGTTTGTGTGTGTTCGGGGCTTGCCTTTTGGGTAGGGGCTCCCGCCCGAGGCGCGCTTTCCAATGCTCCCCCATCTCCGTTCCCTCCCTTCCAGCCTTGGGGTGCCCCCAGGCCCCAACCTCATTCCCCCCCTCCTTCCATCTGCTCCTATTACCTGCCGCTCTCCTAATAAGTCTCTCCCTCCGCCGGGAAGAGCTCTACCTGGCAGCCTCCCTCTTGGCGAGCCGTTAATTGCCAGAGAATAGAGGTCACCCCGGCAGGAACGGCGAACGGGCGCCGAGGAGGGAGAGAGAGCCGGTAATTGCCTGCGAAGAAGAGAGCGCGAAAGGGGCGGGCGGGGAGCCCGAGGCCTCCAGCCCTGCCAATTATTGGTCGGGGAGCCCCGCTTCCTGCGCCACAGTCCCCAAAGCCATCGGAGGAGCTTGCAAATTATTTCCTTGCTCCCTGTTGCTCCGCGTCAGAAGCCTTTCATTTTGTTCCCTGCTTGCCTTAACGTCCCCGGGAAAAAAGGGCGGAGGGAACCCCACAAGGTGTTTGTGACGGCAGTGACGCATCTTAAACATTAAGAGGAGCCCGGATCAGGCCAAAGGGGGCCCGTCTCGTCCAGCATCCTCTGCTCACAGGGACCAAAGAGCCCCATAGAACCTGGGAATCAAGATAGACTGCCTCTGCACCTGGAGGCTCCATAAGAACACGACAAGAGCCAGGCTACTGGATCCAACCAAGGACCGATCATAGTGCAGCATCCTGTTCTCACAGTTCTATGGCCCTTCAGCCAAAAGCAAAACAAGGTTCTAGTCCTCACCATTCTGAATACAGGACCAGTTTGAATAGAAGCGCCAGAAACTGCCTGGCATTGACAGGCTTGACGGCCAAGTCGGGGGGGGGGCACATGCCACTGGTGGACAGGACCAGAAGCAAAGTGGGCGGGGCAACATATGTTAATTTACACACCCACCTCTCTATCCTCCAGCCAAGCGGGCAAGATGCATTGAGTCTGCATTCAAGGACAGATTCCAACCAGGTAAAAACACACTCAAAGAAGGGGCGGAGCAAGAGCGGTAAGGGGCGCGACCTGGATATGGGCGTGGCCTAAAGATGAGGGCCTGGTCTGGGAGAGGGGCGTGGCTTGGGGGTAAGCGCTGTGGCTAAGGGGGGCGGTGGCTTGGAGAGCATCCCGGGCACCAGACAGAGAGAGTTCTGCTTCGCATTTGTTGCACCCGCTTTGGGGCCTAAGGCTTCCCACCCGTTATTTGGATAGAAAATCCCACTTCCTGCTGAACCCTGTTTCCCCTTGTTCAGGGAGCCGGAAGGCTGTGAAAAGCACCGGTCGACCAGCGCCTGCGACGCCACTGATCCCACGAAGCTTGTCTGCCGGTGCATCGAGCCCGTGGGCCAGATTCCTCCGCGCTTTTTCTCCACCGGGGCACAAAACCTGCCGCCACTCCTCCTCCTCCAGGTTAGCTGCGTTGCAGGAGGGGGTTGGACTAGATGCCCCTTGGGGGTCCCTTCCAACTCTACCATTCTACGATCCTGTCCCCTCGGGGCAACAGTACAGAGGCCCCGGCTGCCAAGTGCAGTGTGGGGAGGGGTGGTGGGATAAGCTCTCTCTCTCCCCCGCTCCCCGCTCCGCTTGGCGAGGCAAGGAGAAGGAAGAGCTGTAATGAGCGCCTTCCTTCCTTCGCTCGCCCCCTCCTCTTCTCGGGCGCCCGGAGCGGCGAAGCGCTGCTCGTAATGAGCCGCGGGCGCCGCGCCTGCCTCGGCATGGCTTCCTCGAGGATGCTCGGAGACATTAGGCTCCGTATAAATATCGTCATGATTGTTATGATGATTGTCACAGATGGGCTTTCATCGGGCTCGGCGCGCGGCGGGGGGAGCCTGTTGTGCCCGAGGCGCTCGGGGAAGGGAGGGGAGGGGAGGGAAGGGAAGGGAAGGCAGGCAGGCAGGCAGGCGGCGAGAAGAGAGCCCAGACTGGCTTCCCGGCTTCTGGTTTGTAAGAAGAACCTGCTGGATCAGGACCCATCTAGCACAGCCTCCTGTTCTCCCGGTGGCCAACCAGGTGCGCCAAAAGGAAGACCCCGAACAGGACCTGAGCGCAACAACAGCTCTCCAGTTGTGTGGCCCCCATTCTCTGGCATCAGGGGTAGACTGCCGCTGGGCATGGAGGTTCTGCTAGCGGAGTAGATCTCCCTGTGACGAGTCTGGCTGCTGGATCAGGCCAAAGGGGAAGAAGCATAGAGCCCAGCCTCTTGTCCTCACCGTGGTCAAATGACCCTAAGAAGCCAGGAATCGGGATAGACTGTCTCTAGACCTGGAGGTTCCATCGGAACAGCATCCTGCTCTGGCAGTGGTCACCCAGGGGCCCCGAAGGGAAGCCCGAGAGCCTGAGCACAAGAGCTCTCCTCTCCTGCGGCTTCCAGCGACTGGGACGGCCTGATTTAGAGCTGCTCTTACGTTCTTGAGCCCTGGACGGTGCTCCGTTGGGGAGGGTGGCATATCAGCCGAGAGGGTAGCAAGCACTACATTCACATTATGGCCACCTCAATGCACCGGGGTGGGTGTCCTTAAAGCCCCAGAGCTGTCCAAGGTCCTAAAACATTGCACAACGGCGTTTATGCGGAGGCTGTGCTGTTAAGTGGGGTGGGGCCCGATAAAGAATTGTATGCGCAATAAATTCAAATGCGCTGTCTTTTGACCTACTGTATTTCTATCCTTCCTGGCACCCGCATCCCTGCTTTTCTTGCCCGTGTCCCAAGGTGATTCCTGCATTGCAGGGGGTTGGACTAGATGGCCCTTGGGTCCCCTTCCGGCCCTGCAATTTTATGGCTCTGTATGTGTTTTATTGTGAGGAAGCGAGAGAGCCACACTGCACAAAGCCAGGCTGCCAGTCCCAAACGAGGCCCAGTGCCGGCAAGTGGCGAGAAAGAGAATTATGGGAGCGGGGGGCCGGAGGGCCTTCTTGGCACTGCTGATGAACTCACTTCTCTCCCCCCCCCCGGTTTCCTCCGCCACCTGATGCAGTCAGCTCTGCGCAAGTGGCAGCAGGCTCCTGGCTCCCTGCACGGCGGGTTTTAATTTTGGCGCATTTCACACCGCGGGCTCCCCCGTAATTGTGCCTGGCGAGCCGGTTAATTTGATTCGCCAGCCTTCCCAAAAGAGACCCTCTTCAGAAAGCCACCTGACTGGCAACGCGATTCAGAGTTGCCTTCTGGAGGGCAACACACGCGCGCGCGCGCGGTTTCTCTCTTTGCCCATGGAATGGCAGTGTGTGCCATTGGTTAGGGAAATGCGTGTCGCTACTGCCCTCTGCAGGGTGGCTATGGAACCGCTCAGCTCTGGACCGTGAGACCGGCTCCCGGCTTCTGTCCAATCCTTTTAAAAATCTATCTAGGTTTGTGACCCCCACTGCCTCCTGCGGAAGTGAGTTCCACAGTTTAACTCTGTGCCGCTTGAAGTATTTTCTGTTATGTCTCCTGAATCTCCCAATGTTCAGCTTTCTTGGATGTCCACGAGTTCCAGTGTTAATGCCAGATGGAGGAAAACCTCTCTCTAGCCTAGAAAATCTATTTCTATCATTTTAGAATTATTTTTGGATCAGGCCAAGGGGGACCCATCCAGTCCAGCACCCCGTTCTCACAGTAGCAGCAGCCAAACAGACCCCCCCACACACACACCAGGAGCCCAAGAGGAGGGCCTGAACACAAAAGTAGCCACTCTCCCCCACTTGCAATTCTCAGCAACTGGTATTATTCAGAGTATTTGCTGAAATACAGTAGTACACACCTTTTGTGTCTAGTAGCCACTAGGGGTGCCAACTTGATTAAAATATTGGGGGCCCCAGGCAAGCCCCGCCCTGCATAATTGATGATATGATGTGGTATATGCCCACCATTTGAATGGCAATGCCCATCAACTGAGGGGCAGCCCCCTCAAATATTTTCTTGAGGGGGGGGTGAAGACCTCTCAGCTCCTAGGAGTTGGCTCTCATGGCAGCTACTGTCGCCCTTTGACCTCCAGGAATCCGCCCAATCCTCTTTTAATGCTACCCAACTTGGGGCCTTGATATAAAAGATGGAAGGAGTAAGCCCCTCCATTTCCCCAATAAATTCTGCAGATGGGGCCAAGCTCAGTGGTCAAGCACCTGGCTTGTATGCAGAAGGTCATCCCCGGTTCAATCCATCTCCAGGCTGGGCTGGGAGAGGCTCCCTGCCTGAATCCCTGAAATGCTGCTGCCAGCCCATGTTGGCAACACTGAGCTAGATGGGTGAGATGGTAGAAGGCAACCCTAACCCACACCACCTCAGAAATGTACTACACCATCAAAGCAAGGCAGTGTTGGAAAATTCAGGGCAGGCAGGAGAGAGTTAATCTATGGAACTCGCTGCCACTGGAGGCAGGGATGGCTTTAAAAGAGGATCGGACAAATTCAAAGGCAGTCCTGCTCCTGAATCCTAGTGCAATAAGACATGCACCAGCAGCTGGACTTCCAGGAGGGTGGAGAAGAGGCTGACCATCACTGCCCTCCTGCTGCCACCAGTCTCCTCTGGAGTAAGGATGAGGGAGGCAAGCTGCCTGTCATCTTTCTCTCCTCTCTCCTTTATTTAGGCCAAGCTCCTTGCAGCGCAACAAGACCAGGGCCAGAAAATGGTTAGCTCTTGTTTTGCTTTGTATTTATGTAATTAAGCTAGATTATTTCGTTACATTTAATTTATTCTCTGTGTTCACCAAATTGTTGCTTTTTGTCATTTCTGAATTTACAGAACTGCTCTGTATTTTGAATATTTTGCCATTCCAATGCTCTGCATTTCAGTGTTTTGAATGTTTGCCGCAAGCCACTTGGGGCGCAGCTCGTTTCGCAAAAGCAGCATGTAAGAAAACTCGATCCATCAATCAGTTGCTGGAAATCCCAGAAGGGGAGAGTTGCTCTTGCACTCAGTTCCTGCATGGGGGCTTCCCCTATGGCTGGCCACTGTGAGAACAAAGGCTGGGCTAGATGAGACATTGCCCGATTCAGCAGGTCCTTCTTATGCTCTTATATTCAGTCGTGGGGTGGAAGCCAGCCAATTTCTTGTCCACAGATATCTCCGAAGGGCAGAGTGGTCTCGGGACTGTCGATTTGTCATTCTCAGTCCGGCAGCAAGCCGCATGGCACGTCCCCGACACGAGGAGCCATTATTGCTTTTAATAAAACATACTTTATTTTAAGTGGCTGTTATTGCATTCATTAGTCTTGCTCGTTTCTTACCTCACTGCTCCATGACAGCTGGACCTAGCAGCTGGAGGGGAGTGGGAGGCTTCTGTGAAATGGCCAGGGGGCAAAAGCCAAAGGGCAGCTCACACAAGGACACGGGGGGAAGTGCGGACAGATGACCTCAGGGGGGCTCGGTTGTGAGCTGTTGCGGGAAAGTGTTTGTCGACTCTGAAGTGGAGCGCAAATAGGGTGTAGAATTAGGGCTTAAAACACCCAAACACTCTGCTGAGGTGGTTGGAAGATTCAGGACAGATGGAAGCATAGTCAAACTGTGGAACTCCCTGCCACTGGAGGCTGCAGTGGCCAGCGACCTGGATGGCTTTCAAAGGGGATTAGACACATTCATGGAGGAGAGGGTTATCAATGCCTACTAGCCAGGATGGCTTTGCTCTGCCTTCATGGTCAGAGGCAGCAATGTTTCTCAAATACCAGTTGCTGGAAGCCAAAGAATGCAGAAGTGCTGCTGCACTTGGGTCTAGATTCCAAGTTCCTCACCAGCATCTGGTTTGCCACCGTGAGAACTGGATGCTCCATTAAATGGGTTGCTGCTAGGACCCAGCAGGCTTGTGCTGGTCCCGGGGGTGCCCAGCCAAGTGGGGAGTCCAGGTACTCACCCGGGACCAAGCGGGGCCACAGACGGCAGTCCCTGACTACAGGGACAGGACCAGCGAGGAACAACGTCCAGTGGCAGGGTGGCAGCAGGGTCAGTAAACAGTCCGTGGGACTATCCAGGTAGCCAAAGGTCAGTAATCCGTGAGGCAGGGTCAAAGTCCAGTCCAAGGTCCAGGAGTCCTACAGGGGGTCTGTCTGTCAGGGAGCCAGGCAGGAAGCAGGGCAAGGTCCAGGTCAGGAGCAGGCATGTGGTCATGGGCAAGCACATGCTAGCAACTTGGGGCTGGGGCTGGCCGGCTTCCGGTGACCCGCCTCTCCTTCTGGCCTGGAGGCAAGCACTCCTCCTGCAGGAACTTAGTTCCCTTCACCTCTCTGCTCTGAGCCTCTGCAGCTCAGGAGAGGCTGGTGGGTTACCGGACCCAGGGGTGGCTAGTCTCAGCTTCCTGTGACGGGGTTGAGAGTGGGACACCTGCAGGCAATGGGTCCTCCATCACATCCGGGACCAGAGCAGACTCAGCTGATGCCTGCACCTGAGGATCCAGCACAGGTGAGGGCCCTTCAGGCTCCTGCCCTAGCCCTCGCTCAGCTGGATCTGGAGGCGGGGAATCCTGTGCAGGCTGGGATCCCTCAGGTTCAGCATCTGAGTCAGAATCCCAGGCCTTCACAAGGCTCCTCTTATGAGGCAATGATGTGCTCTTATCTGCTGCAGCTTGCAGAAACACCCCACATTTCCTCTACAGGTGGGCAAAGTGCCCACCACTGTCCTTGGCCTGGGAGGTTCTATAAGTACCCAAGGTGGGACTGCTGAATCTTCCCAACTGCCTGTCTAGTCCAGCCTCCTGTCCTCACAGGGGTCAAAGGCCCCTAAGGTAGACTGCCTCTGGACCTGGAGGCCCTATAAATACAGCCCAGCTGCTGAAACAGGCCAAAGGGGGTCCATCTAGTTCAGTGTCTGGTTCTTACAGTGGCCAACCAGAAGCCTCTGTTTGGGAGCCAGCATGTAAGAGCCCTTTCCCCTCTGGCCATTTCAAGCAAATGTTGCTGCCTCCGAGCGTGGTCCCGTGAGATGGTCAGCCTACCACAAACGTGGTTGTTGCCCACCCGTCTCCCATGTGGCTGTGTGAACAGGCCCTCATCTGCTGGCTCATCTTCTGTAGAGCGAACCTTTCCGTCATCTTTCCTTCCCCCCCCCATCCTTCCCTCGAGCAAATTATTCCTGCCTCACCTGTTAACTTAGTTCAACTGACACAGCTAATTGTCTAAAAATAACCCTCTGCTGGTCCAAGATCCATGTGAAGGAGGCGAGACAGGAAAGGCGAGGGAGCCTAGGATGTCCACGTTCCCCAGCGCAAGGTGCGAGAATGCGAGGATGGCATTCTGGAGCAGCTTTGCTCAAGGAGAAAACCAACAAAAAGGGTTGAGGGGTTTATGTTGCTTTTTCGGACAGCTCCTTTGCCAGGAGACAGCGTGGACCATCTGCTGCCTGCGCGAGAAGCCAGTTTCTCTGTGAAAGGGGGTGTGGGGTCTCATGAGTGTTCCTTTCTAAACTATATCAAAGGGCGACCGCCTATAACACAGGCCTTTTTTCTTTGTCATGCTTTTTAAAGTCTAGCTTATTTCATTTAATCCCAAAATTGCAGAGTTGGAAGGGATCCTCAAGGGTCATCTGGCCCAGCCATCTGCACAGCTACAGAATCCCAGCCAGGTGACCTTTCAACCTCTGTTTAAACACCTCCAACAAAGGAGGGTCCGCCACCTTCCTCACGTTTAGTTGGAATCTCCTTCCTTGCATTTTGAATCCACTTGCTTGGCTCCTACTCCCTGGAGCAGCAGAAAACAAGCTGGCTCCATCTTCTGTGATTTAGTCTGAAAGAGAAAGCTCATTTCTGGTGAGAAGGCAGCCCCCCTACTTGGCTGTTAATTGATTTACCAATGAATTAAAAAGTTAATTACATGTGCTGGGCAGTGGGAGAATGCAAGGGCCATGGCTGAACAATCTCCTCTTCCCTTCTACCTGCACTACAAAAGCCAGGAGGATAATAGGAAGGGGCCTTAAAAATATCCCAAGCCACTGGTCCCACCTAGCTCAATTTTGTCAGCACTGCCGGCAGTAGCTCTTCGGGATTTGGAGCTCAGGGGTCTCTCCCAGTCCTACTTGGAGATGTTGCCTACGATCAAACCTGTGACCTTCTGCATGCCAAGCAGATGCTCTGACCGCCAAGCTGCAGCCCTTCCCTTTATGCTGAAGTAAGATTCCAGTCCTCATGGTGAAAAGGAAAGGCTGCTTTAAACAGAAATGCAGGAAGGTGTCATCTAGTGATTTTGGCCATCCCTGGTTGGCAGAGGCTCTTCAGGATTTCAGACATTTAAAGAATCCCAAGAGTTTATCCCTTGCAGAGCTGTGGTTCCCAACATCCCGAAAAACTACACTTCTCAAGATCCTTTGCGGGGGGTGGGGAATAAGAGGAGGCAAATAACAGGAGACATGATAAAAGTTCATAGAATTGTGCCTGGCATGGAGAAAGTGGATAGAGAAAAGTTTCCCCCCCCCCTCTCTCCTAACACTTGAACTGGTGGACATCCATCGAAGCTGGATGTTGGCAGATTCAGGGTGGAGAAAAGAAAGCCCTTCTTCACGCCACACAGAGTGAAACTGTGGAACTCCCTCCCACTGGAGGCAGCGATGGCCACCAACCTGGATGGCTTTAACAAAGGATATTAGGCAAATTAATGGAGGAGGAGAGGGCTGCCACATACACAACGGCTCTCTGGTTCCCTCCAAAGAATCCCAGGAACTGTAGTCCCCGCCTCAGAGAGCCGCGACCCCCAGCATCCCTGACAAACTACACTTCCCAGGATCCTTCGGGGTGGTGGAGAGAGGGGAGCCGCCCGCGCGATCTCGGGGTGGGGCGTGTGGACACGAGCGAAGCGGTCCTTGGGTGCTGCTTCCCGCCAGAGGCCGCCATGCCCCTCTCTGGCCACCAGAGAGCAGCAGTGAGCTTCCAGAGACCCCCTGCGCTTTCCTAACTTCCAGTTCAAAGGGAAGGTCAAAGTTTCTGCCCCCTCCAGGGTGGCTTATTATCCCAATAGGCAGGCGGGGGGGTATTAATCTCCGCTCTGCTCCCCATGCCTGCCTGCCTTTTCCAAGCACCCTTCGTGGGGATTGCGGGGGGGGGGAGATGCAGCCGCGTTGCCATGGAGACCACCGCCTGGGGCAAAGCAGACTAGAGGAGAAATCCAGAATTCTCCCCGCCACCCGCCAGCCAATAGCCAGGGAAGCGAGACGAGGCGGCGAGACGGGGCAGGAGGGGGTCAGCCGCTTCAGAGAAGACGTCCCTTTGATGCTTCCTCTTGGAGGGGTGGGGTGGGGAGAGTAGCGGGTGGGAGCCCGGAGGAACGTGGCGCAGTGTTGCCTAGTGGTTAGAGGATGAAATGGGGAGAACCTTGGCTGGCACACTGACCTTCTTGGAGAAAAGGTGGGACATATGCCAAGCAGCCAGGCGGGTGGCAGGCAGAACTTTGGGATGGGTCCAAAGGGAAACATGGGGAAGGTCCAGCAGCACATGGGAGGGCAGATGCTGGAATCTAGTGGTGTGGTGAGGGTTTTTTGTGGGGAGGGGTCCTCCACTGGTGGGCAGATTCCCTGTGGGAACAGTGCTGACTGGCATGCTGGCCCTCTGCCAACATCAGGGCCTTGTTAGCATGGCTCAGATTTGTGGTAGCTTGTCGTACTGAACACCACAACATGTGTGTGGGTGTGTGCAAGGGGGCGGGTGTCTTTCAACTCGAGGCCTGACTTGGGGGCAGCACCCAACAAAAATTACTAAAAGCACACTAAAAGCTTCCCTGAACAGGGCTGCCTTCGGGTGTCTTTTAAAAATCATGTAACTCTTTATCTCCTCGACATCTGGCTGCCAAGAAGGCCCTCTGCCTGGTCCCCTGTAACTTCACTTCTTGCAGGGAAGGAACCAGTAGAAGACCCTCAAAGGAGGACCTCAGTGTCCGAGCTGGATGATGGGGGTGGAGGTGCTCCTTCAGGGACACCCACCTTTGGATGAGATTGCCCAGGTAAGGAGGTGGCCACAGGCTCTCTCGCTCTGCTGTTGCCTGTGGTGAGATGCCTTCAACGCTGCAAGGAGAGAAGGGGTGGGCCTTAAAATCTGGCCCTTTCCTCTCCCAGATGTGAGATACTCTGCACAGGCTCAATGATGCTCTCTCCATGCGCACCTCAGTCATCCTCCAGGTGCAAAGGAGAAAGTGGGCCTCCAGGAGCTGCCCAGTTCAGAGGGCATCTGGTCCCAGAACCAGGGAAGCCCCTTGGAGGTGAAAAGCCAGCAGCAAAGTACCAGGAAGGCTGTGCAGAAACTCCCCTGGAAGGAGAGAGAGAGAGAGAGAGAGAGAGAGAACTGCCTTTGCAAGGAAAGACATAAACTTTGAATTGCCTTCAGCTGGGGTGGCTTGAGGAAACCTTTGTCTTAATTCTCTGCCTCCTTGGCCTCTGGAGGTGATTCAGAGATGCCTGGAGAGTCGTCAAGAGACGCCCGTCATCACTAAACTTCTCAGATTTCGACAACCCAGATGGCGCCTGGACACCCGTCCCCGAATGATCCGGGGAACTCCTGTCTGAAAGCGACACAGGGCTCGAGAGCCAGATCCCAGGCGTCTTTTAAGCATGTAGGGGGGCGACGACTTACTCCCAGGAAGCTCAGGAATGTAACCATGGTTTCTCCTTCCCCAAAAAGCTAACGAACCTTCTGATCAAGCCACATCAAGGAGCTTTACTCTCAAGTAAATGGGCCTAGGAACCTGGACTTGAACCCCTATGTCTGGTTGCCACCCACTCCAAGCAAGACAGTGTAGTGTAGTGGTTAGGGTGTTGAGCTAAGATCTGGGAGAAACCCAGGTCCAAACGGCCATGAAGCTCACTGTGGTGACTTTGGGCCAGTCTCACCAACCTCAGAGGACTGTTGAGAGGATAAAATGGGTGAGGGGAGAAGTTTGTAGGCCGCCTTGAGCTGCTTGGAGAAACAAGGTGGAGCAGTCATGTAATAAACATCGAGAAGGTACTTTGCTCTCAAGTTCTTCTTTGGCGATCCCTCGTAGCCAAGTAAGATTGTCTTCCATAAACATGGTTTTAACAGTGAGTCCGTAAGTGACTGTGGAGGCCAATTCTGGATCCAAATGGGCGAGGAAGGCAAACCTTGACCCTTGAAATGTAGGCCTGGCTTTCCTGCTTTGCCAGGATTCCTTCCTGCCGGTCATCAGACTGGCCCTCAGCTGATCTGCACAGGGAGCGCTTTGTGCGAGAATGTGCACAGAGAATTGGACATGCCCCACACTCCCCGCTGGTGAACTTTCAGGCTTACTCAGGAGTAGCTGCCATGAGATCCATGGGATTTCCTCCCACCCAGGAAGGCAGCTTCCTAGGCTCCTGTTCAAACCAGCCCTTTACTTAGACCCATGAGGACTAGAGTTTTACTTTATTTCTTTGGAAGAAAGGGGCAACTCAGCAGGTAGAGCATCTGCTTCCCATGCAGATAAACCCCAGCTTCCAGGAAGGGAAGGACCACCAGCGCCCCCTGAAACCCAGGCCAGCGGCTGCCAGCCCAGAGGCTGAATTCATCATCCCTCAGCTCCTGACGTTCTTGCCTTTGCCATCCAACCCCATGGCATCTCCGTGAGGCTGGCCTGGATGACCCTTAGAGTCGCTTTACTTCGGTCATCCTCACATCTGGAGGGCGCCGGGTTTGAGAACGCCGCCATCCCCAACAGCCTCATCTGTAAGGCCTCCGCCTGAGGAGCCTTTGCACGGGAGCAAACCCGGATCGGAGCCCCGACGGGGGTGGGCCTCCCCGCCCTAGCCGCATCCACACGTGCCAGAACTTTGCCCAAGTTGGCTGGAGAAGCGCGTTGAGCCTCGCCGCCGCCTCCGCCTGCTCCTCCCCCAGAGGCCAATCCGGAGCGCCTCTCTCCCTTCCCCCGGCGCTGCCTGCTTCCCTCTCTCCTCCTCCTCCTCCTCCCCCCTCCATCCCAAAGTGGTTCCCGGCGCGCTCCTTCTTCCCCTCCCTCTCTCCCTTTCTGTCTCCCTCCCTCCCTCTCTCCTCCTTCCTCCGCCTCCCTCCGCCTTTTGTGTTACAAGGAGAGGCGCCGGAGCCGGAGCGGAGCGGGTCCCCCGCCGGACTTGCTGGTGGCGGCGGTGCTGCTGGGCGGACGACGGAGCCCCGAGCGAGCGAGCGACGGACCCCGGCCGGCCCTCCGGGAGCGATGCTGGTCCTGGCCGTGCTCTGGGTCTTCACGGGAGCCGACGCCGCTTTCGCCCAAGGTAAATCCGGAGCCGAATTCGGAGCGGAGAGAGACTTTTCTCTCGCTTGTTTTGCGCCTCGACGGCAGCGCCGAGAAACGCAGAACCGAGACTGGGTTGTTTCGTTCATTGCGCGAGATTTTTCGCTCCCCTCCTGGAGAAAAAAACTTGGAGGTGGGGAGAGCTTTAGGAAAAGTGTGGAGCGGATCCCAGGACACCCCCAGAAAGGAGAGAGTCGTTCCCACGGGTTGTTGTTTTTTTGGGGGGGTGTCTGGATTTGCAATGCTAATCGTTGAAAGGGGGTGCAGTCGGATTGAAAGGGGGATGAGCTTCGTTGCTTCCGAGGAGGGTAGTTTGGTGGGGGGACGGGCGGAAGGAATGAGAGTCGCTCCTGGCCCCGCTTCGGGTTTGCAACGGGTGTAAACAGGAGGGGAAACTCCGCTGAAGCTGATGGTTTTTTGGGCGGAGAGGTATTTTAAAAACGGGGGTCCCGATTTTGCGGCCGGGGCGGGAGCCAAACGAGCGTTTAAAGGATCGGGGGAAAGAGGATCGGGCCTGTTTGGAGCCCTCCGCGAGGGCGAGGTTAACTGGATGAAGCCCCCCCACTCCCCCCCCAAAGTAGGATCGGGATCAGAGCGGTGGCTCGGTCCTCTAGGCTCGTACATCGTGGCTGAGGAAGGCGGCGGATCCAGCCACGTTTTCTTCCGATTCTCCTCGCTCCCTGGCAATCTGCAGCCTTAGAAAGACCGCGTTACTCGCGAGGAAGGAGCCTTGAACTCTGTGTGATTGCGGGGTGGTGGTGGAGGAGATACTGACTCGCGAGTAACCTCCATCCAGAAAGAGAGACGAGCCAGCAGCCCTCCCAACCCACCCCCAAAACAAAGCCCACCTCCCTTCTTCCATTTAACACCCGCCCCACATTTGGTTTTGTTTGGAAGCCAAACTCCGGGTTTTTTTGGCTGATGTGGGGAAAAAGTTAAGGCCGAAAGGGTTTTAAAGGGTTTCATTTGCGGGTAGGTGGGGGGTGGCAGAGAGAGATGGAAAAAGTGAAAGTGATTCGATCAGGGCGCGCGCGTGGGGGGAGATGTTTGAGGGATCCCAGTGGGAGGAGGGAACTGTGTTTTTTTCCTCCCCTTTTCATTTTTGGAGCCTGCAGGAAAGTTAAAAACATGTAAAGGGGAGGAGAAGATGTTAAGTGGGGGGAGGAGGAGGGTGGGAGGGCGGAATAGGTTGGGATGGGGGGATTTCCCAGGCACCCAAGCCCCCCCCCGCCCCCGTCTCCGTCTCCCAATCCAGCCTGAGGGGGAGAATTCTTTCCAAGGCGCACGCCGGAAAAGATTTGGGCCTGGGGGGCGCTGTTGGTGTGGGATGGAGTGTGGCTCGTTGCAAAGGAGGATGAACCAAAACTTGGGGGCGGGTGGGGGGCCGGAGAAGAGAGCAAATGAGGGAGGGGGGATGGTGAGAGCGCCTGGTGCCGGTTTGGGGGTCGGGGTGGGGAGGGGGGCGCTGCTGGGCAGTTGAATCAGCGGCGATGGCAGTACCTCTGTCGTCGCCTCTGCAGATTCGGGGTGGGGGGGCGTAGCTGGATTCCTGAGCGCCTCCCCGCCCCCGGCCTGGTGGGATGCGGTTGCCAAGGGCTTGTGGGGGAAGCTTTGGCACTCTGTACAGCTCCTGGGGGTGGAAGGGGGGGAGTTGTAGTTCCGCAGCATTTGGGGGGCACAGGTTCCCCGCACCTTTACCAGCCTCGTCTATTGCGCTGATATCCCTCCTTTTGTTCTCTGAGGAGCTGAAGGTGGAGCATGGCTGGTTCTTGCCCCCTCCTCATTTCACCCCCACAACAACCTTGCAAGGTAGGTCAGGCTGAGAAGGATAGTGACTGGGCCCCAAGTCGCACCCAGCGAACTTCATGGCCAAGTGGGAGGATGTCTTAGAATTGTAAGGTTGGAAGGGACCCCGAGGATCATCTAGAGTTCTAGACCAACCTTGTTGGTGCAGGAATCTTTCACCCAACATGGGGCTCGAACCCAGAACACTGAGATTAAGAGTCTCATGCTCTACCAGCTGAGCTGTTATTCCTGATTCAAACCCTGTTGAGTCTCGGGCCCTAGTCTGATGCTCTAACCACTACACCACACTGCCTCTCTAGCGTGTGTGTGTGTGTGTGTGTGTGTGTTTATACCTGTGTGGTCCTCTCAGCCGCAATCAAGCCCTTTCTATGTGCTGCATGTACAAAAGCTCTGGGGCCCTGTTCTGGAGTCTGTTGTGCTTGAACTCCTGTAGGTGGACATCGGTGGGTGAAACCTTGAACAGAAAGAGGGAAGGTGCTTGGCTTGCAGAATGCCAGCAGAATAGAGCTGAGTGGGGCAGGGGATGTCTGCCTTGTGCCACATCTGCAGTGGAATGGAGGAAGATGAAGGTTCCTTGTGCCACTGCAACATGCTAATAGAGCCTCCCCTGTCAGTGGTAGTCTACCCCGGGATGCCACAAAGGCTGGCAGGATCGTGGGCAAGGTGGCTTTTGGCCTGGTGCAGATTTTTGCTTTTGGGGGGAATATGTGGTGATATCCTTGGCTGTAGGATAATGAGGACTCTCTCTGGTCCCCAGCAGCCATCTATGAGAGGATCCCATGGTGCAGGGTTAAGCTGTGGAACTCCCTGCTGCAGGAGGCAGTGATGGGCATCGGCTGGGATGGCTTTGAAAGAGGACTGGATGAATTAATGGAGGAGGAGGAGGAGGAGGCCATCTGGGGCTCCTGTTTGCCACAGTGGCTCTTGTCTGCCTAAACAACTGAATGTGCAGCAGCAGTAGTGGAAAGGAGTCATGAGTTCAGATTCTGCCTGCAGGTTTGCCAAAAGGGGCGTCTGGTTGGCCTCGAGGACTAGAGGCTGATGGGTCATTGCCCTGACCCAGCAGGCTTTCTTTATGGTCTTACCGGTATATCCTTTTACTCTGAGTAGACCCATTAGAATTAATGGACCTGATACAGCCATTTCATTGGGTGGGATTCAATGCTAGTCTTATTCCTGAGTAAAGACCATTGAATTGGAATACACAAATCACCAACTTGGATCCACTTTTTTCAGTGAGTCTACTCTTGAGTAGAACTGAGCTGTTTGGCTGTGAAAGAGACTCCCAGGGAAGGCGGTGGACTCTCCTTCACTGGAGGTTTTTAAAGAGGCTGGATGATCATCCACCCGGGATTCTTCAACTGGGATTCCTGCATTGCAGAGGGTTGTACTAGAAGACCCTTAGAGGTCCCTTCCAACTCCACAATTCTCTGAGTTGGAATACAACCTGGTAGGATAGCATTGGAGGCAGCCCAATTATTGCAATATTTCAAGCCCCTAGCTAAAGGGAAAAAAGGTGTCCTCTGATGGGGTGGGGGTCCCAAACTGTGTTTCTCTTTAAAATGCTATAATCTCTCTCTCCCCCCCATCCTCTTTTGAAGAAAGCTCTGTGTGTATGTGTTGGCGAGAGACTGTGTGTGTGTGTGTGTGTGTGTGTGTGTGTGTGTGTAGAAATCTGGGCCTTTTATTGGCTGAGATCCCACTCATTTTTTGCATGGGGGGGGAGCTGAGTTTTCAAGCTCCTCCCCTCTGTGACCACATTCCTTATAATTAAAAAGGAGGGGGAGGGGGAGGAGCAGCCTCTTTGCATAGCCTGGAGGGAAAAAGGAGAGAAATTGGGATTTTCAAAGGCGGGAGGGGGCAGGGGTGGGAATCTTGGCCCCTTAGAGTTGGAAGGGACCCCCAGGGGCCATCTAGCCCAACCTTCTGCAATGCAGGGAGAGAGGGGAACCTCTCAAAGCAGTAGATGCTCTCGCAGAGAGCCAAAATGGATTTCTGCTTCTCTCTCCCCACTCACCAACCCACTTCCCTAAGGCCTCCTCCCTTGGGTGGTTTTTCTGAGTTATTCTCTAGGGCTGAGCAGCACAGGAAAGAGAACTTTCTACAGTATTTAAGCCAACTGAAGGAGAGAAGAGGGGGGTGGAGACCAACTGGGGAGAAATTGCTCTGAAATAAAGGCACGTAGAATAAATTGTGTTAATCGTGGAGGTTCCAGAGGGATTGATGTCATTTTGTGGGTAATTCTTTTTTTGCTTCCTTGGGGTGGTCGGCCCCACCGAGGCTGATGAATCCTGGTCCTTGTTTAGGCACAGGGCATGAACCACTCTTGACCGTGCGGAAGGAGCTATGGTTTACGCCAGATATAATCCAGGGGGGAGTTCTTCCCCCTTGGCTCCCCAGATGCTGTGAGACTACAATTCCCACCTTCCTGTGTCAGTTCAGTTGTCGTGGGTGATGGGAGTTGTAGTCCAATGACGTCTGGGAACGCAAAGTTAGAAGAACTCAATCTACATTATGAGCTTAAAACACACACCCCACTCTGTTGCAGGAGGGAAGGATGTGGGGGGAGATATATGTGGGTGTGATGCAGGGCTGGGGTCTAACTCTGCGGCCGATCACCTGCCTGGCATGCAGAAGGGCAGTCCTTTCCTCCTGATCCCAAGGATTTGAGGGAAGGCCCATGGCACCTGCGCTGCATGCAGAAGGTCCCAGGTTCCACCCCAGCCCTATCTCTAGGATAGCAAAGGAGCTGTGCATGTATTGAAATTATCCTGAAGAATGAGAGAGTGTTTACTGGGGAGGGGGGCAGATACTGATGAGGGCTGAGAAAGGAGGAGGCAGGGGGTGGCTGTGTGCTCACTTGTGTGGCGAGGCTGGATGAGGCTCATCGCTCTTCATTTCTCGCTAAATAATTTTCTGTATTTTATCTAAATGAAAGTCATTCTTCTTCTCCCTCCCCCCCCCCCCGTCCCCCCACCCCACCCTCTTTCAATCTCCTGCAGGGCTTCTCCCCACAATGGTGTGTCACAAATTGAAATATTCATTCATTTTCTGAGGCCTTTTCTCTCTCTCTCTCTCTCTCTCTCTCTCTCTCTCTCTCTCTCTCTCTCTCTCTCTCTCTGTCCGCATGGATTATTTTTCATTTTCTCCTCTCTTTTTTCAGGGGGAAGGATGGGGGAAATTTAAAACGGAAAAGATTAAAGATAATTTTGTGTGTGTACCGTATGTGTGGAGAGGAGGGAGACCCTTGAAAATAGAGCAAAACTCCCTCTCTTTTTACGGGGGTTCAGTAAACACCCCCAGCTCTATCCCATGTTGCAATCAGGGGATATCAGTGGGGTTCGCTCTTCTCTTTTGGCGCTCTGCTCCTCTGCCTTTTCACAGCAGCCAGGAGCTTGGAAATTTAGGAGGCGGAAGCTTCCACCTCCTCCCCCAACATCCCTTTATCTCCTTGGCAAAGCACAGTTAGGGTGTTAACTGCAGAGGAGCAAGGGCAGAAAAAATGTTGGCAACCCTGCTATAGAGGCAAACCCTTTCCAGAATTAACAGGGTGGAGGGTTTTGGACGGAGAGGAGAAGGTTGGTTTTGATATCATGCTCTTTCTCCATAGCGTATGGAAATGTTTGCTTCTTGTCTGGTCACCTGCAATGAATTGGAATAGTTTCTAGGTGACCAAGAAGTAGTGATCACAGAAACATAGAATTCTATGATAGAATTCCGCTGCTAAGAAGGAATCTTTCACTCAAAGTGGGGCTCAACCCCACAACCCTGGCGACAAGAGTCTCGTGCTCCACCCACTGAGCTACCCCACTTGCTATAACTGCACAGAAATGGCTCGGGGGGCATTGATCTACCGTGTATATCATTTCATTCATTTATTCTGTAAAATTTAATTAATACTTGATTGTAAAACACACACACACACACACACACACAAAACCTCTGGGCAGATTTAGGTGCTTCTCAGAATTCCCAACCAGAGGATTAGGACAAATTCAAGGAGAACACGGCTATTGATGGCTCTGCTCTGCCTCCATAGTGAAGAGGAAGCCATGCTTCTGAATGCCAGTTGCTGGAAGCCACAGGAGACAAGAGGGTTGCTCTTGTGCTCGGATCCTGCTTGCAGGTTTCCCCAAAGAGGCATCTGTGGTCAGCCACTGTGAGGACAGGAGGCTGGACTAGACAGGCCCCCTTTGGCCTGACCCAGCAGCCAGGATCCTCTGTGGTTCTTATGGAACCTCCAGCTCCAGAGACAGTCTATCTGCATTCCCAAGCTCTTTGGGACATTTGGCCCCTGTGAGGACAGGAGGCTGGACCCTTTGGCCTGATCCGGCCGGCTCTTCTCATATTGGCAAGGAAGCCTCTCTCCCTGCCCGCCCCCCTGCCGCCGCTCTGAGGTTTTCCTCCCCCCCCCCCGCTGTAAGAAGCGGCGTAAATATTGTGAGTGGCACTCGTAAATATTGTGAGTGGCACTCGGGAGATAATAGCAGTCTGACTGCAAATTGATTAGTGTTGTGTGGAAACTGCCAGCCTGGGCTGCCCACGCAGACCGTGTGCCACTTACCTGCCGGGTTCGCTCAGAGGGAACAGATGGAGGTGGGGGGCTGGCATGCAGAACGCTGGGGGAATGGGTGCGGCGGAGCAGCGAAGGACTTTGGTAACATGGCGCCCGGAGCGAGGACCAAATTTTGAGCTCCTCCTCCCCAACTATTTCTTATTTTCACAATGATTGGTACAGTTGCTTTTTATGCATCTTCTCAGTAGGTATCCATATAAAACAGGTATTATTATTATTATTATTATTATTATTATTATTATTATTATTTTGCACCCAGTGGGGGGGGACCACCTGCACCGCCCTAAATCTGGAGCTGGGGGAGTCCGATTAAAACCCTCCTCCAATGGGGAGAGGGAGCAGCTCAGCTCCCTAGAGACCAGGGAATTGAGTGGAAAGACAGACATTTGTGGCTGTACTTTGTATGTTGCTGGAACCCCATTGCCGCCTCTAACCATTGGCCCTGCTGGCTAGGGCTGGCTGAAGGAACATCCCCACAGCCTCTGGAGGGTGTCATTTTTGCTGCGCCTGCTTTAGGATCCTGGTCAGGGGTGGGGAGCCCTCCCCACTCGTCCCCTCATCATCCCCGACCACCGGTCATGCTGGCTTATTTATTTATTGCAGTGATAGCCCAGCTTTTTCTCCCTGGTGGTTAAGAGGTGTCATTCATGGTTCTTCCTCCCCTTGTTTAATCCCCACAACAACAACCCTGTGAGGTAGGCTAAGAGGCAGCAACTTCCAGGGAGCTTCATGGCAGATTTGGGGGGGGGGTTCCGAAGGCTCATCTCTTCTGGGCCCTAGTCTGACGCTCTAACTGCTGCAGCACACGGTTCAAGTCTTACTTGAGATTAGTTTAGGAACATAGGGACCTGCCAAAGTTCTTTCTTTCTTCACGATCATGAGGACTTGAAACTTGCATCCTTTTAATAAAGGGATTAAAATTAATAGAAGGATGAGAAGGTGATTAAAGAAGAAGAATGAAGTGGTGACATCAGGAAGCAATGGGCATATGTTTGTAACAGGAGCTGGACAGCTAATTATTATTTTTAAATTGTATTAAATTTAAATAATTTGGATCAATTTGTTAAAATTTGGAAAACTAATAGAAAAGCAACCCCGGAGAGCTGTGGCTGCCAGTCAGTGTAGGCAACATTGCAGTTAACCCTGCACCAGCCCACCTGTTCCTGAGCTCCCTTTCTAGAGACTGCACTCTGCTCCGCAATCACACTGACATGAGGGTGGGTGGTGCCCCTGAGCTCGTGCAGAGCGCCGTTGCCTCTTCACCTTCGAGCGAGAGGAGCCCAGGGTTGGCGGTGCCTCCCCTCTGCCTGCTGACGGGAGAGGAAAGGGCAGGTGGGCAGCCTCCCCAGCCGCCCGTCTCAGCTTGTCTCGCGAATCTCCCTTTCTGCCCATCTCCGGCTGCCATGGCTGTCTATCAATCAGCCCTCGCACTCGCCTCCCACTCTTCTTCCAAGTCATAACGGATCCTGCGGAGGATGGCTCCCCCCCCGGACTCTTCTTGCACTCGTCTTCACGGCGTTTGGGCAGGCCTGCATTGGAGGGGGCAGCCCAGACTTTGGGGTGGGTGGGGGAGGCTCTCCTTCACCGGGCGGGGGAAGGGGGGAAGTGTGCAGAAACTTCCTAGAATGTGTGGAATCCCAGAACGGTCCAACTGGAAGGGACCCCAAAGGTCATCCAGCCCAACCACCTACAATGCAGCCTCGCTGGAGTTTACCAGCAGAAGCTGGTGGACAAGAGCGCCTCTGAATTAAGTGCAGAGTGCCGAGCTGGTTCCGGTCCTAGCCCCGCCCCTCTGCTGTGGGTACTGGAGGCCAGAAGCTCCGGGGCGCCTCTGCTCTGAATCCAAGTGTTGCTGCACCCTTTTCCGTCTCTGCAGGGGGTTGGGCTAGATGACCCTTGGGGGTCTCTTTCACCTCTACAGTTCCACGATTCAACATTAGGGGAAATGGCTTTGCAAACAATGTTCATGTTAGGCATAGTTACATTATTTGGGGTGGAAGAGCGGCTAATTTGATGGTGATGGTGATGATGCAATAAGCATATACTAGGATAAATTTGCAATGAGACACTGGTGCATTTTCACAGGGACAATGCTTTAGAACTCTCAAATGATGTCCAGAACTTAAGAGTGTCGAGACCAGACCCTCAAATGTCCAGATCCGCCCACCCCATCTGCAAACCAGGGCTGCTGGGTGGCTGCAGGGGTCTCCCCCCCCCCCCCGGGGCTCCAAACTGGGACACCTGAGACCCAGACGGGCTGGTGAGAAGGGCTGGTGGGTGGTGGCCAGGTGAGCGGATTCCTCTCCAAGGCACCCGGATCCTGCAGCGTTTCCTCTGATTAATCCAGCTGTGTCAACAGGTCCCCGAGGCTAGGTGACGTGTGTGGCCCCTTTGGGCGCTGGCTGCCTCGTGAGTCACTGCGCCTCTCGTCTGGCAAGCCGTCTGAGGGCGGAACGCCACCGGTGAGACTTAGCAAGCCTTGGGCCAGGCATTGTTTCTCAGTCTAACCTACTTTGCAGGGTTGTTGTGGGGAGGGGGGGAAAGCACACCCGCCACCCTGAGCTCCCTGGAGAAAAAGGTGGGATATAAATGCAACAAATAAATAAGATTGCAATAAATGAGCAGATTACTAGATGGGGGCACCAAAGCACTCTGGTGAGAGGCTGGCACCTCTGCACATGTGCAGAGGCACTATTGCTATGTGTGCCGGGCGGGAGCAGGGAGGGGTCTAGGTTCAGGGGGAATCCTGAACTGGGCTTGTGTGATGGTTGGAGCACCTCCTGCCCGATCACCGGAGGAATTCTCTGTGTGGCCATGAAAAATTTGGGGGCCATATCCCAATGGGGAGGTGAGATGGGGAGCAGAGGCTGAAGTGAGTGGAGCAACAGGGCTGGTTCTTGCCTTTGCACAACAAAGTGAGATTCCACCAGAGGTTCCTACAATCCACCCAGGCAAGCAGCAGGTTTCAGCTGTGATTGCTGCATTGCAGGCGGTTGGACTAGATGGCTCTGGGGATCCCTTCCAACTCTACAATTCTGGGCATGATTGCAGTTCAAGAATGTGAAGGGCGTGTGGGAAAGGGCCTGTGTCCCTAGGGAGGGTGTGTGGCCTGGGACTGGGCTAAGGGCCAAGGGTCAGATAGTTTGTACTGAGATAGCTCTGTGTTCTAGATTTGCTCTTGCCATACCCCTGCGAGGTAGGCCACAGGGGGGCCCTGTTTTGCAGGCAGAAGACTTGGCAAAGGCTACACTACTGTAGGGCCTCAACAGTGGAGCGTGATGGGAGTGCTCTGACTCTCTCCCAAATGGAAGCCTGGGTGTCCCTCCCCCTGCCCGTCCAATGGTGTGTTGATGGCCACCCCGGGGCTGCATCCTGTCTGTCCCCCTCCATCTCAGCGCCAGGCTGAGTGGAGCCATTGTCAGAGCTCAGCCACCCGTGGCAGCCAGCATCAAGGGGTGAGCTGGGGCTACAGGAAGAGGCAGCCTTGTGGGATGGAGGGGGCTTGCTCAGGGGGGTGAGGAAAGGGAGCCTCCTTGCATTCCATTGAGGGTGCCTTGCAAACAGTGGGGGGAGGCGGCAAAGAGCAGGAGTGTTTGTAGGATAATGGGGGGAATGGACTGCGATCGCAAGCAACAATAAAAGCATCTCCCCCTGCCAGGCCCAAGTTGAAGGCCAGCTTGGGTCTATTCATTTCAGTGGGTCTACTCTAAGTAGTTGGATATGCCTTGGAGTCATAGGGTTGCAGTGTTGGAGACGGCCCCAAGGGGCATCTCGTCAATACACCTGAGAAAGGATATTGTAGAGCTTGAAAAGTTTAAGGGCGAAGTCATCAAAGGGACAGAGCGACTCCCCAGTGACTTTTTAGTTTAGAGAAAAAAGGCAAGTAAGAAGCGACATGATAGAAGTTTATAAAACAATGCATAGCACAGTGAAGACGGGCAGAGAAAAGCTTTTCCTGCTGTCTCCTAATGCTAGAATCCATTGAAGCTGAATGCTGGGAGATTTAGGACAGATGAAAGGAAGCCCTTCATCCTGCGCAGAATTAAACTGCGGAACTCCCTCCCACAGGAGGCAGGGATGGCCACCAGCTTGGATGTGTTAAAAGAGGATAAGGCAAATTCATGGAGCAGGAGGGGGCCATCCATGGCTACCAGCCGTGATGGATCTGCTCTGCTCTCATGGAAGGAGGAGGCAGCCATGCTTCCGAATCCCAGCTGCTGGAAAACCACAGGAGGGGAGAGTTGCTCCCCTCGGGGGTCCTGCGCATAGGTTTCCCTTTGGGGCACCTGCTGTCCACTGTGAGAACAGGAGGCTGGACTGGATGAGTCCACTTTGGCCCGATCATCAGCAGACTCTAGAGTCCGCCACCTTCCGAAGGAGTCTGCTCAGGGGGCATGTCCAGGGCAGCTTGGACGTGGGTGTTTGGATGAGAAGTCTGGGCAGGTTTTGTAGATTAAGACTCATGAATTCGCCAACCTGATTCCCTTCTTTGCACTCCAATTCCCATCGACTGCAGTCAAACCCAACCCCAGTTGCAAATTCTCTTGCCTTTCATTTATGAAACGCTCTTCCACACCCCTCTCCTCCTGGCCAAGCCCAGAGCGGTTAACCAAGGAACTTCATCCTCTGTGTAACGTGGAATGAGCTGATGCAACTTGCTGGCCCCCCAACATTGGGCACCAGCCAGTGGCTTAGACAGGCTTTTGGATTCAGGCAAGAGGGGAGGCCCATTAGCTTTGATAGCTAAGCAGAGCTTCTATGTCCAGAGGCAGTCTACCTTGGAACGCCAGTCTCTGGGAAGGGGCTGTTCCCATAACCCTCCTGCCCTGTATTTTCACTTCCCAGAGGCTCCTGGTTGGTCCCCTCAGGGGTCTTCTGGGGGTGGGTCTCTGACGGAGCATGACTGTTTCTTTGGGAACCCCAAAATCCTTGCTTATGTGACTATGTAAGTGAGAGAGAAGAGGGTGCTGTTCTTTGTCAGGCTGTGTCCTGGCTGGGGGTTCATTCCAGTCACCAGCCACTGCATGACGGAGCGGGGCTCTGTGAATCCCAGCCGGCCTTTGCTCCCGGTGAGGAGGAGGCTCCTCCCCGGGAGACTTGAGCTGCCTCCTCCTCCCCATCCCTAAACCCTCCTTTAAAAGCCACTTAAGGAAATTGGGGTTGAAGCTGCCAGCAGGGCCTGCCAGGCTGCCTCGGGATTAAGGGGTTTAACTCTGGGCCTTCTGGCCACAAAGCCAGCATATGCTCCCTGCCCCGTAAGCCCAGGCAATTTCACCGCCCTCCTGAGCTGCCTGAGAGAGCATCTCTGTGGGTCTTTTCCTTGCACCCTGGGGTGGGTGGGGGTGCCTGTAGTGGAAGAGAGAACTTCTGCAGAGGGAGCTCTCGAAATCTGAACCCTGATCCACATTGTGCATCTATTATTATTGTGGTTAATAATACATAATAATACAGTAAATCATAAATAAATAATTATAATAAATTATAATATTTGTATTAAATAAAAATTAAGCCTCTGCCATGCTTTAGTTGTTTTCCTTTCCAGCTCCAGAATCCTATTATGATATCATCATCATCATCATCGTTTTCATTTTATTCCATTTTTTTGCATTTGTATGCTGGCTTTTCCTCCAAGTGATTGCCACCAACTCTCATAGCAATAGAACTCAAGGGCACCCATTGAAACTGAAGGTTGGAAGTTTCAGGACATGTAAAAGAAATTCCTTATTCATGCAGTGCAGAGTTCAACTGTGGAACTCCCTCCCACAGGAAACAGTGATGGCCATCAACCTGGGTGCCTTTGAAAGAGTATTGGACAAGTTCATGGAGGAGGACAGGGCTATCGAGGGCTAGTAGCCACAGTGGCTGCGCTCTGCCTCCATCGTGAAGAGGCAGCCATGCTTCTGAATCCCAGTTTCTGGAAACCACCGGGGAGGGGCAGGGCTCTTGTGTTCAAATCCTGATTTGTTGGTTGGTTTCCCATTGAGGCATTGCTTGGCCACTGTGAGAACAGGAGGCCGGGCTAAGCTCTTCTCCTGTTCTTATGAGCTCAAGGTGACTCTCCCCCCCTCGCCATTGATTCCTCACAACAGCCCTGTGGGGTAGGTTCGGCAGAGACTGTACTGGTGTCACCCAGTGAGAACTTCATGGCTGAGTGGAGGATTCGAATCCTAGACACTCCCAGGCCTGAGTCCAAGACTCTAACCCCTGCACGGACTCTCCGCCCCCCCACCCCCACCCCCAGATTCTTTGCCGGGGTGGAGGGTGCTACATGCATTAACTGGGCTTTCAGGGTATGCTATGGCTGTGTAGGGAAGCAGGTCCTTTTGGGGAGGGGAGGGAATTCTGGGATCTGCTCTCCCCTGCCCTCCCCGGGTCACAAATTCTCCATCCCGGAGCACACACCTACCTGAATGGATCTCCCAGCTTATTTGCATTGATCGTTTCATGTTCAATTGCATCTTGCCTTGTATTGATTCAGAAAATAAATAAATCACGAGCCTCCCTGGTTAATTGGGCTCTTTGGAAAGGCCTACGTAAATCAATTAAATGATAAACCAAATTTGATCCTCCCACCTGCCGTGGAAGGAAGGAACCTGGGATGGGTCTTGTCAGACAGACAGGGCAGAGTTGAAAGACATCGCTGGGGAAAGAAAGGGAAGAGGTTGTAGGTAAATCATTAGAGAGGGGCTGGGAATCGGCTTAATTTTCTGCTGCAGGAAGGAAAAGCCAGGCATTTGGATGTGAAGAAGCCCAAAGTGGGAGGCAGTATGGTGTAGTGGTTAGAGTGTTGGGCCAGGACCTGAGAGAGACCAGAGTTCAAATCTCCACTCAGCCATGAAGCTCAGTGGGTGACATTGCAGGCCAGTCACTGCCTCTGCCCCTAACCTACCTTGCTGGGTTGTTCTGCAGATGAGAGCATCAAACCAGAGTTTGAACCCCCACCTGACCATGAAGCTCCCTGGGTGACTCTGGGCCAGTCACTCAATCTCTGCCTAACCGACCTCGCAGGGTCGTTGGTGGGCTTGAGCCTCACTAGCTTTTTCGTGGAAGCTTTCAGGAGCGACTGTGACGCTTGCACACGCACACACGCCTACAGCTTCTTCTTCCTCATCCCTCCCATGCTGCTCTCCTCTCCTCTCCCCCCCAAACTTGGTTTTTCCTTTGGCAATAGTTACTGGGGGATTATAGCTAACTCTTCATAAAGATTCCCCTAATTGCTTGGCTTACTTCAGGTTTTATCATCAAAGCAGCTGTTATTCCCTCTCTAGCCTCCTTTTTCTTTTTATTATCTCTTAATTAATCACTCTGGCTTTCACACTTAGCAGATAATTAGAGTCCCCAGAGCCTGACTGCTCATTTTCATAACCTCTTGCTCTGGGAGGCAAGAGGAAGGAAGGAAGGAAGGAAGGAAGGAAGGAAGGAAGGAAGGAAGGAAGGAAGGAAGGAAGGAAGGAGGGAGGGAGGGAGGGAGAGAGAGAGAGAGAGAGAGAGAGAGAGAGAGAGAGAGAGAGAGAGAGAGAGAGAGAGAGAGAGAGAGAAGGTAGCAGCACTCGGACCCCCCCCCCCAATCAAAGTAGCACCTTTATTACTGTTTGTTTATTGTGATATTTGCACCCTGCCTTTTCTCCAAGGCTCTCAAGGCGGCACACATGCTCCCCCCATTGTATCCTCTCAACAACCCTGTGAGGTAGGCTGAGAGATAGTGATTGGCTTCCAAGATCCCTCAGTGAGAGCTCCACTGCCGAGCGGGAATTTGAACCCTGGCCCCTCCCAGGTCCTGCTCCAGGACTTTAACCACTATTCTGCCCTGCCTCTGTGTTGTAGGGACAAATCAGGTGGCCTGCGGGTGTCCCTTCATCTTATGCAAAGCCCCCTTGAAATTGTATGTATGTACGTAATTCATATTAAATTAAATTCATATTAAATTAAATGTAATTAAATTCATATACTGTACCGCCCTTCGTCGCAAGATCTCATGGTGGTTCACAGAACAGAATAAAAGATAAAAACACAAGTTTTAAAACAAAAGCAACAAAGCAATAACCTGCACCTTCCCACAGACACATTTAAAAGGCTGTGAAATATATTAATCAGACCAAGGCCTGGTTGGAGAGTTGGAGGAATTGCAGAGAAGGAAGGGACCCTGAGTCTCTTGTCCAACGAATGCAGGAACCTCTGTTTTAAAAACCTTCAATGAAGGAGGATCCACCACAACAAATCTATTAGTTCATTGTTTCAAACTTTTTTGGGCAGACGCAGGGAATTTATGGTTCTTTGGAAGTTTTGTTTTGGTGGGCTCTCCTTCCCTGGAGGTTTTTAAGCAGAGGCTGGATGGCATCTGGCATGGAAGCTTGAGCTGAGATTCCACCATTGCAGGGGGTGGACTAGATGTCTCTTGGGGTCCCTTCCAACTCTTAAGATTCTATGGTTCTTTTTAATGGGATTTCTTCTGGCTAGGTCTCAAAGTGGGTTCCAACAATAAAATATGCATTTATAAAACAAAATTATTTTAAAAAGCGAGAATGAATAAGTAAGCAATTAAAATGTTATAGCTACAGTATATGGAACCTACATATAATATATATCTATAAAGTGCTTGCATCTGGTTGGCCACTGTGAGAACAGGATACTGGACTAAATGGGCCATTAGCCTGATCCAACAGCCAGACTCTTCTGCTGGTCTTATAGAGCCTCCAGCGCCAGAGGCAGTCTATCTAGTCTCCTAGGTTCTTAGGGGTACTGTACTGTACTTGGCCACTGTGAGAAGAGGGTGCTGGACTGGATGGGCCCCGTTTGGCTGGATCCAGTGGCAGGGCTCTTCTGATCTCCCCTCAGCAGTCTACCGTGATCTAGGGCAGGACCCTGTTTCCCCCAGCTGGCTAGTCCAGAGGTTTTCTGGTTGCCAAAGGACAGGCCACCAAGGCTGCAACAACCGCCTCGCCTGTTGTCTTCCTGCCTTGGAGAGAGAAACGCAGAGCTGACGTCCAGAATGGCTTTCGAAAGGCCCCTGTGGGCATGCCCAAAGGTAGCAAATATTGGGGAGCGGGTGTTCAACGAGATAAGTAGAATTGCTCATCAGGAAGTCTTCCCAGCCTGCCTTGCTGAATCCCTACCATAATGAGAATCGGGACTCGGTGGATAAACCACGAATTGGATTTCTCTTAGTGGCTGCACATAGGGAGGAACTGGAGCGCTTGGTTGGAGTGTCAGCCTGACAGAAAAACCGACCCACAAATTTAGGTTGGCAAGAGGAACAAAGCACACAAACAACTTTGCGGGAGAAGGGGGGGGGAGCTTCATTTTGCCCACAAATTCTCCCGAGAACCATCAACCAGTTCCAATGGTTTATACTAATTTGTGGAGCCCTCAATGAGAAGATGTCTTACAAGTTTATGCTGGTCTAAGTGGCTGGTCATGTACAGCAACACAGGTTTTCATGATGTATTTGGGGGGGGGGATGTCTCTGGGCAAATTTAAAGAACCAAAGGGGTATGTCATCCACATTTTAAGGCAAAGTGTTTTAGCTGTGATTCCTGCATTGCAGGGGGCTAGACTAGATGGCCCTGGGAGATCCCTCCCAACCCTACAATTATATGGTTAATGGAAGTTTCTAAGCAGAGGTTGAGTGGCCGTCCTCCAGGGATTCTTAAGTTGTGATCCCTGTGTTTCAGCAGGGTTGGGCTAGATGACCCAGGGGGTTCCCTTCCAACACAGAATTATGTGATTCTAAGAAATAAAGATATTTAAAAGAGGGGAAAGGAATCTACCAGGAGACACAATGCAAGAGATGGATCCTCCCTTCTAGAGCGTCTGCGCTGGCTTTTTTAAAAAGGCAAATTCCATGCAGTCGCTTTCCGACTTTGTTATTTGGGGGAAGGAGGGCGGGCAGATAATAGACTGGAGTAGGCAAGAACTTCGGAGCTGCTCTCTTGATAATGGCAGCCAGAGACCATCCAAGCCGCTGCTGTCTGTTACTTAATTATCTCTGAATGGGTTTTTTGTTCGAGCCTTTAAACATTTACTCTGATTGGGTTGTTGCCTCCAAAACGTCACACACACAGACACACACACACACAATCCTCATCTTCCTTTCTTTGGTGTTTCTATGGAAACACCTCCAGGCATACAATTGTTCTCCTATTTTGTAATAAAAGTTGGATAGGGATAGTTCACCCCCTCTGCGCCTCCAACACACACACACACACACACACACACACACACACACACACACACACACCAAACCACAACCCTGCGCTTGCTCACAAACTCAAATTTTTGCACATGGAAACACACACAGATTGATAGTTGGGCTCCATGACCGCCCCCCCTCTTGAAAGATCAGCCACCCCATCTCTCTTAAAAGTGGGGGAGCGAGGGGTGTAAAAATGAAGTTATTAATGCAGCACACAGATAAACTGTGGAACTCCCTCCCACTGGAGGCAGGGATGGCCAGCAACTTGGATGGCTTCGAAAGAGGACTGGACAAATTCATGGAGGAGGAGAGGGCTGTCGAGAGCTACCAGTAGTAGCCCCGTGGCTATGCTCTGCCTCCATGGTCGGAAAGCGTATGGTAATGCTTCAGAGTAATACCAGTTGCTGGAAACTGCAGGGGGGAAGAGGGCTGCTGTGCTCAGGTCTTGGCACTGGCCACTGTGAGAACAGGAGGCCGGGCTAGATGGGCCACCTTTGGTCTGATCCAGCAAACTCTTCTTCTGTTCTCATGGAACCTCCAGGTCCAGAGGCAGTCTATCTCATTCCAATGTTCTTTGGGGTATTTGGCCACAGTGAAAAGAGGATGCTGCACCAGGTGGGCCATTGGCCTGATTCAGTGGCCAGGCTACAATGTACAACAGGTTACATTCCAGGCAGGCAAAAGATAGATTCCTACATGCAAACATGAGCACACATCTCTCTCTCTCTCTCTCTCTCTCTCTCTCTCTCTCTCTCTCTCTCTCTCTCTCTCTCCCTCCCTCCCTCCCTCCCTCCCTCCCTCCCTCCCTCCCTCCCTCCCTCTCTCAAGAGGCATCATCACAGCTCCATGAGGCATCCCAGCCAAACAAAGGCACTCTGGGAGGATGTGGGAACACTGGCAGAGAGGGGGGTGGCCTGTGAATAGGGGGCGTGGCCAGGGGAGTCTCCAAGGCCAGGTAAAGGAGTCCTGGAGGACTTTGTCCCGTCTGAGACCTGGAGATTCTGCTGATGCTTCAAATCTGTCTTGAGAGCCCTTTTCACAGGGTTGCTTTTGTTTATCGTCCTCTCTACCTTTTCTCATTGTTCCTTTTGACATCCACAATCCCCCCCTCCAATGAGCCTAATTTAACTCAGCTGAGTCTTGATGGCTCTGTCGGATCTGGGTTTTCCTTCCTCCATTCCTTCGCTCCTTCCTCAGTCCTAAAAGTTGGCATCTTGTCTCCTGCCTTTGCTAATGAGGGTTCTGCGAAGCAGAGGAAGAAGAGTGGTGTGTGTGTGTGTGTGTGTGTGTGTGTGTTTGCACTGGCTCCATCTCTCTCTCTCAGACTGGGGAAAGATGTTTTCCAGGTTGTCTGGGGCTGATTAGTTTGGCCGCATTTGGAATATGCTGGGTGACCAATTCCGTTCGTCTCACCACGGAAAGGAAATTGCAGAGATGGGAAAGGTTCAGAAAAGGGCAAATGATCAAGGGAACAGAGGGACTCCCCTATGTAGCATTTGGGGTGTTTGAGCTCAGAGAAAGAAGGCAGGTGAGAGGCAACATGGTAGAAATTATGCATGCTGGCATGGAGAAAAGTGTTTCTCCCTCTCTCCTGACCCTAGAATTCATTGACCTCCAATGTTGGAAGATCCAGGACAGACAAAATAAAATTCTTCTTTACACTATGCAGAGTTAAACAGTGGAACTCCCTGCCACAGGAGACTGTGATGGCCACCAGCTTGGATGGCTTTAAAAGAGGATGAGACAAATTCATGGAGGAAGAAAGGGCTCTCAATGGCTTCTGAATAGCAGTTTTTGGAAGCCGCAAGAGGTGGGGCTTGGATCTTGCTTGTGGGTTTGCTAAAAGAGGCATCTGGTTGGTCACTGTGAGGACAGGATGCTGGGTTAGATGGGCCGCCTTGGGCCTGATTCAGGAGGCTCTGCTGATGTTCTTATGCAAGAGATCAATCCTTCGGCTTGGTGGTGACTACCTGTTGGAACTCCCTGCCCACTGATATTAGGCAAGTGCCTTGGCTACACTGCTTTCGGGGCCTGGCTTTTTAATATGCAATTTCTTGTTGCTGTGTATATCTTTATAACCCCACTTGATTTGGGGGGGGGGAGGGGGAAAAATGAGGCTAACTTCGCTCCTGACGTCCAATTTTATTTTAACGCATATTTTCGGTTTCCGTGATTTCAGCAGTGTACACATATATTTATATAAACCCTTTAAAATGAAAATTAAAAAATAACTCTCTGCAGAACCCAAACACATGCTGCCTAATTTATATGAAGATTTATCTTCCAGCATTCTAGTACTTACGCGTCACTCAGGGCGACAAAACAATTAAAAAATATGAATGGGGAAATACAATTTATTCTACAAAAACTGCAGGCTCAAGAGAGGGAGGCAGGTGCAGGCAGCACACACAAAACAGAGGCATTTGATTTAAATATATATTTCCAAGGATTTTGGAGGGGATTGCCCCCCCCCAGCGCACGGACCACATTCCCTTCTCTGGGGGGGCCAAACAGCCTCGGGGGGGGGGGCAAATACCTGGCAAATATATGTCACGCAAGGAATCTCTTCGCTTTGTATGTTTCAACCACCAGAGGACTTTCCATGCATGTAATCTATCTCAATCTTCCCATCCAGGGAAGCAAGAGGCATCATGGCAGGTCAGGGCCAGGAGAAAGCACCCAGCGAAAGGCAAGACTGGGGAGAGTGCTGGGGGGCAGGTAGAATAGCCTGGAGGGCCCCCCTGGGCCTGAAATGCCAAATTTCTGTCTGTCCAAAACGCTTAGGTCAGCCTCCACCAACCCAGCCCTCTTCAGATATTTGTGAGTACAAATACCATCCTAAGAACGTAGGAAGAGCCTGGCTGCTGGATCAGGCCTAAGGGGGCCCATTCAGTCCAGAACCCTCTTCTCACAGTGGCCACCCTGGTGCCTCTTCTGGGAAACACACAAGCAGGGCCTGACCATAAGAACAGGGCTCTCCCCTCGCAGGGTTGTTGTGTGGATGATGCAGAGAGGAGGACAGCCACATTTGCCACCTTGAGATCCTTGGAGGAAAGATGAGATGTCAGTGTAATAAGGAATAAAGGGGAGGCTGCCTCAAGCCAGTCTCGCCACTGGGCCAGCTAGCAGAGCATCTCTTCGGCTTGAAAAAGGGCTGGGTTCTTCCTTTGGGATGGATGTGGCCACATATGGCTTTTTTGTTGTTGGGACGCTGGTGGCGCTGTGGTCTAAACCACTGAGCCTCTTGGGCTTGCTGATCAGAAGGTCGGTGGTTCGAATACCCACGGCGGAGTGAGCTCCCATTGCTCTGTCCCAGCTCCTACTAGCCTAGCAGTTCAAAAGCACACCAGTGCAAGTAGATAAATAGGTACCACTGCAGCGGGAAGGTAAATGGCGTTTCCGTGCGCTCTGGTCTCTCTCATGCACCAGAAGCGGTTTAGTCCTGCTGGCCACATGACCCGGAAAGCTGTCTGTGGACAAATGCCGTCTCCCTCAGCCTGAAAGCGAGATGAGTGCCATAACCCCATAGTCGCCTTTGACTGGACTTAACCGTCCGGGGGTCCTTTACCTTGACCTTACCTATATGGCTTTTTGCAGAAATTTAGGGGCTGGGTTTGCAGACCCCGCAAGAAGCGTGACATGTGAATCAGGCTGTTGGTTCCTGAGCGTCTCTTTGTGCAAGTAGTGGCTTGGCGTCTTGGCGGGGGCAGCCTGTTGTGCAAGCCAGCCTGGGATTGCAAGGCCCGGGGACCAATTGCACAACACACAAGGAACGTCGTCAGCAGATTATTTTTGCTGCAATTCGTCTGCCTGAAGGGATCCGCCCTAATCTCTCGCCCCACAGACAAATGCTGTTGAAAGCCCCAACCCCTCTGCCTGACTCTGCCCCTCTGGGGTTTCCCCTGCTGACGTCTCCTGACTCAGAAAACCTTCACCTGGAGGCACAGAGGTGAGCCAGTGCTGGCTTGCTGGCTTGCGTCCGTTGGCCGCCTGCATTGCACACAGACAGATGGGCTGGGCTTTTTTGTTGTTGTTCCTGAGCCCCAAGATTTAGAAACGAAGGAACCTAAGAAGAGCCTGCTGGATCAGGCCAATGGCCCATCTAGCCCAGCATCCTCTTCTCACAGTGACCAACCAGATGCCTAAAAGGGAAACCAGTGTTACTGGAAAATCCTTGGGCTCCCTTGGATGGCCAAACAAGGCAGGAATATAGAAGCAAAAGAGCAGCCAGTAGGCCTGGTCTTTATTCCAGAGACTGTTGCAACAGGACTTCCACCCAGCACATGGGAGAAGCAGGAGGAAGCCCAGAACAAAGGATGGCTCCCACTTTTATCAGTTTTACAAAGATACTCACAACACCCCTAAAATTACATCATGGATATATCACATGTTGGGAGGGTCTGGCAAACCGGAGCATCAGGGCTTGCCCCCCCCTCCTTTGACCTCCACCATATACCCATCAAGTGATGCAAAAGAGATATTTACATTTCCCTGTTTCCCAGCCAAGTTAATCACACTCTTTTGTCTTGATCTGGGTTTGTTACTGTTTCTGGAATGGCTACCTGTCTGGCACTCAGGTATCAGGATGCCAGAGATGATGACTCAGGCAAAGGGGCTGCTGAGTACCTTAGCTCCTGCTTTAGGGGTTATGGCTGCCGTCACTCATGTCCCTTCTTCTTTGGCGATCCCTCGTAGCTGAGTAAGATTGTCTTCAATAAACACGGTTTTAACAGTGAGTCCATAAGTGACTCTGGAGGCCAATTCTGGACCCACACGTCCTTCCACAGTGGGGACATTGGTTTCCGGGCAGGAGTTGATCACGATGTGGATTTGCCAAGCTTGCCTTCCTCTTAGCATGTTTCTCCCTTGCGTCCCTTGAGTTTGAGTGTCTTCAAAGCCTTTGGTGAAGGATGTTCTCCAACTGGAGCGCTTGCAGGCCAGTGTTTCCCAGTTGTCAGTGTTTATACTACATTTTTTTAGATCTGCCTTGAGACAGTATTTAAACCTTTTTTGTTGACCACCAGCAACTGGTATTCAGAAGCATTACTCCCTCCCACCGTAGAGGCAGAGCTGAGCCATTGATGGCCTTCTGTTGCATAACTTTGTCCTCTTTTAAAGGCATCCAAGTTGGTGGGCATCACTGCCTCCTGTGGGAGGGAGTTCCACCGTTCAGCTCTGTGCTCCAACATTCAGCTTCAGGGATATCCATGAGTTTCGGTGTTAGGAGAGAGGGAGGAAAGCTCTTCTCTGTCCTCTTTCTCCATGCCAGGAATCGTTTTATAAACTTCTATCATGCGGCCTCTTAGGGCTTATCCACAACACTGTTTGCCCTGCTGCGATCGCCCTGGAAAACCTGAGGTTTAGTGCTGAATCAGAACAAATGGCAATCAGGTTCCCAGCAGATTGCCAATTCTTTTGATTTAGCGCTAAAGAGTGGATTTTCCGAGGGAGAACGGAGGGGCAAAGGACCATTCCTAGGAAGCGTGGGAGAAGCAGAAGGCTGAAACGCTTGCGTTCTAGGCATGGAGCAACCCGCAGTGTGGCTGAGCCCTCCCTCGTCTTTTCTCCAAACTAAAAAGTACCAAGCACTGCCGTCTGTTGCTCCACCCCTTGATGATGATGATGATGATGATGATGATTTATTTATTATTTATACCCCACCCATCTGGCTGAGTTTCCCCAGCCACTCTGGGCGGCTCCCAATCGAGTGTTAAAAACAATAAAGCATTAAATATTAAAAACTTCCCTAAACAGGGCTGCCTTCAGATGTCTTTTAAAAATAGGATAGCTGCTTATTTCCTTGACATCTGATGGGAGGGCGTTCCACAGGGCGGGTGCCACTACCGAGAAGGCCCTCTGCCTGGTTGATCATTCTGGTTGCCCTTTCCTGAACCTTTTCCAACCACAATATCCTTTTTGAGACGAGGACTCCGAATGCAGCTGCATCATAGATCTGTGTGTGAGGATCTTGGCAGCTTCCTCCTGCCCAGCCTCCTGTCGTCACAGGGGCCAAGCAGATGCCCCCAAGGGAAACCCTCAAGCAGGACCTGGGCACAAGGGCACTCTGGTGGCTTCCAGCACCTGGGATTCAGAAGCATGGCTGCCTCCAACCATGGAGCCACAGCAGAACCTCAGTTGGGGCCAGTCGCTTCTGATGCTCCTATGGAACTTCCAGGTCCAGAGGCAGTCTAAAACAGTGCCTGAAACATATCTGAATTGTGGTCTTTTGCGGCCATGTTTGTAGGGACAGAGTTTTATTATGGTATGTAAACAAAAAAAGCAGGTTTGGCATCCAGCTCCTTCCATTCCCACTTCTTTCCTTTCTTTTCCTCCAGGCTTCCTTTTTAAATATGGCTTTCCCCTTTGTCAGCAAAACACCAACCCTGCGGGCTTTCTCAGCCCTCCCAAACTCCACCCTTTTCGACTTTGGTTTGGCCTCCCTGGCAAATCTGGCTCTGAACTTTTTTGTTTTTGTTTTTTCCAGGATGGAGAAAATGCAAAAAAGTGGCATGGGCTGGCATCTCCAGAGGAGAAGGAGCGCTTCCTCTCTTCTCTCTGCCTTGCTTGATTTTTCTCTCTCGGAGGCCTCTCCTCTCATCACTGGCAAAGTTAAAACGGAGTTTGCAAATGCAGACAAAGGAAGGGAGGATTTGGAAAGGCTGCTTTTTCTCTCCTCCTCCTCTCCTTTCTCCTCCTTTTCTCTTTCTGGTCTTCCAGTGACTCTGGACAGGAAATTCTTCAAATTCCTGGGCTGTGGAATCACTGCAGAGTTTGCAACCACAAGAGCTGGGAAAGGAGGGAGGGCAGGCAAGACGCAGAGGGCTGCTTCTCGTCTCCAGGCTTTTTCCTGATGGGATTTGCAAATAATATTTGGGAAATACTGAGCCTGCCCACCAGAACAAGGCAGGGATGCCTGCAGAGGACAGTGGCCTTTGCTGCCCCTCAATTAACCCCACAAAGAGACAGATCCTGGTCCGAGTGAGGGCTGGGAATGGCTTGGGGTGAGGAGGGGAGGCAGAGCTCCATATATCAAGTTCAGTTTTGCTCCCCCAAGTCTCCAAAGACCCTGGTGGACCTTCTGAATCCAGCCTCCTCTTCTCCCAGTGTGCAACGAGATCCCTCAATGGATACCGCTGGTCCATCTTGTATTGCCTTTACTGACTGGCAGCAGCCCTCCAGGATTTCAGGCAAAGGGTCCCCAGGGGTCATCTAGCCCAACCCCCTGCAATGCAGGAATCTCAGCTAAAGCATCCTTGGCAGGCTGCCACCTGAGCTCCCTTTGAAAGCCTCCCACGAAGGAGAGGCCACGCCTCCGAGGAAATCCAGGCTCTTGCCATCGGAAAGTTCTTCCTTAGCAGGCTGGAGCTGGCTAGACGAGTCTCTGGTGGGTGGTGGTAGTGGGGGACAGCGGTTAGAGCTCAGTGCTTCTCCCCCTTGATGGCAAGATAGATCATGAGCAACATACATGAAAATGCTTTCCATGGGCAGGATGTGCCCAGGTTGCAGAATGCAGCTGTTCCTGGCACACAGATGATTCTCTGAATTTAAAAATAACCAAAGAGGTGGAATTACGCATATGGGGTTACATTAAGGAGAGCCCTGCTGGATGAAGCCAGTGGCCCACGCAGCTTCCTCTTCTCACAGGGGCCAACTAGGTGAGAAACCCACAAGCAGAATTCAAGCGCAAGAGCCCTCTCCCTTGCTGTGGCTTCCAGCACCTGGCATTCAGAAGCATGGCTGCCTCCGACCGTGGAGACAGAGCGGCTAGTAGCCCTTGATAGCCCTCAATAGCCCTCTCCTCCTCTGTGAATTTGTCCAATCCTCTTTTAAAGCCATCCAGGTTGGTGGCCCTCACTGCCTCTTGTGGCAGGGAGTTCCACAGTTTAATGAGGTGCTGTGTGAAGGAGGCCTTCCCTTTATCTGCCCCGAACCTTCCAATGTTCAGTTTCATGGGATTTCCACTCATTTTAGTGCTAAAGGTTTGCATTTGGGGTGGAGACAGGACTTCTTGGCCACGCCAACACTATCTTCCATATGCTCAGCTGCCCAGAGAAAGAGTTAAAAAGAAGAAGAAAAACCATGACAGATCTCAGCTCACATCTGTTTGCCCTGATTTAGATTTGAAAGATAACTCCATTATTAAAAGACATCTCATTAAGACTTCTGTGTTTAAAAGAGAAAAAGAGGAATCAGCTTGATGGACTCGTGCCAGACTCTTTGGGAAAGATTTCTCTTGCATTAATGATTACAGATTTTTTTCCTTCTTCTATTTTCCAAAAGAGAGAGGGAGTGTGTGTGTGTGTGTGTGTGTGTGTGTGTGTGTGTCAGTGTGTGTGTCAGTGTCAGTGTCAGTTAGTGGGGGCTTGCAGAGTCTTAATTAGCCATTGTTCCTAACAGGGACATTACACAAATTAATTAAACCAAGCCAATAAAATAGTGTTGCTTGGTGTTCTTTGACAGCCTCCGAAATTTAGATTCCTGTGAACAAGACCAAAGCCGGGTTGGGGGGAGAATGAGGATGGGCAAATAGAGAAAAATAATAATATTGGTGCTGTTTGTCTCTACCCATTGAGAAATGGCATTATGAGTGAATGGTTACAGGGGGGGGGACCCCTTGGCGTAGGGTTGGGTGTGTGTATGTTTTCTGATTTACAGTGAGCTCACCTGCATGGAAGATGTGGGACCATTTTTGTCTTCCTTCTGCCTGACTCCCGATTTGAGTGCAAATTTCACCCTTGAACATGGAGCAGAGCTGAACTGTAGAATGTAGAGTCGGAAGGGACCCTGAGGGTCATCTAGTCCAACCCACCTGCAATGCAGAAATCTCAACTAGATCATACGTGACAGATGGCCATCCAGCCTCTGCTTAAAAACATCTCCAGGGAAGGAGAGTCTGCCACCTTCCAAGGGAGTCTGTTCCACTGTGGAACAGCTCTTACTGTCTGAAAGTTCTTCCTGATGTTTAGTCGGAAAGGACTTTCTCGCAACTTGAAGCCACTAGTTCAAGGAGAAAACACAATTGCTCCATCCTCCATGTGACAGCCCATGAGATATTTGAAGATGCCTATCATATCTCCTTTTTTCCAGGCAAAGTATCGCCAACTCCCTCAACCGTTCCTGATAAGGTTTGGTTCCTAGTTGCTTTCTGTTGCACTGGGGAAAAAAGCTGAGAACCGACTGGTGGGTTTTGCAGGGACAACAGGAGAGGTTTCCAAATGGTCAGGGAGGTGGGATAGACTTAAGCCAACATGAGACAGGCATCTGTTAGAGGTGTTGCAGTTTTTGAGAAGCCAGGGACAGACAGTATTCTCTCCATTCCCAGGATCGATGGGGAATTTGGCCACTGAGAACAGATTGCTGGACTGGGTGGGTCAAGGGCCTGATCCTGCAGGACTTACGGTATCTTGTGCCCTTGTGTAGCAACTTGGCTTCTTTGCCTGCAACTGCCCACTTGCTCTGCCTCTGAAGACGGAGACTCTCCATGGAGTCACCAGGAATGTCTGTTGGTCACTGATGGGAGTCTGTTCCCTCCGTGGCAGAGAGAGAGAGAGAGAGAGAGGGAGAGGGCAAGAATGGACAACTAGATTAGAATTCAAGAATTTCAGACAGTTCAAATGGCAATAACAGTGGGTGCTGCCACACTTTGAGGTTTCTCTCTCTAATCAAGTGGTGTACAAATGTTATGAATGAACCATAGAATTCTAGAGTGGGAAGGGACCCCCAAGGGTCATCTAGTCCAACCCCCTGCAATGCAGGAATCTCAACGAAAGCATCTGTGACAGATGGCCATTCAACCTCTGCTCAAACACCTCCAATGAATTAATTAAAATAAAGGATGGGTTTCTTACAAATGGAGAGCGGGGATTATTGGGCCCCCATAATGAGATTGGAGTATTTGAGTTGGGCGTATTTAGGGTGGGTCCATTCTGCTTCCCAAACTCTCTCTTGCGTTCCTGCACCCCCCTCTCCCCCCCCCACAACATCTTTGCAGCCCTGACTGCAGCTTCCAACCCCAGGATGTGCTCTGACTCTCAACGTCTCTCTGGCCTGCCGATCAAAAGGGGCTCCTGAACTTCTGAGCGCCACCAGCCCCGCCTGCCTGGCTCCGCATCTTCTTTTAGGCCTTTGATGTGAAGGAGGCAGGAGGCTGTCTCAGCCGCCCCCTCTCTTCTCCCTCCCTCCCATGCACCTTGCCACAGACGCTTCCTCTCTGAACACTTCTGGTGTTGAGACCTCAAAAGGCTGCTATGACTTCTCAAACTAGCCTACAATGCTTTGTTGACTAGGGGATTAAATCAGTCTGAGAGCTGTGATAGAATCATAGAACTGTAAAGTTGAGAGGGACCCCCAAGGTCATCCAGTCCAACCCCCTACAATGCAGATCTGAACCTCTCAGCCCCAGTGAAGGGGGACGTCTCACAGCAGTCTGCCCAAGCTGTCCCTGGCCGATGGGAGAGGGCTGTTCACAACTTAGGATACATCGCTGAAAAGGCAAGTCTTTTTTTTCAAATTTCAACTGAGGCTTGCCTCTTCAGCATATATTTTTATTCTAGAAAATATTTATATTTCACTAATTTGTTAAAGAAAAATACCCAGAGTGTTTCACTTCAATAACAGTGGGAACTTCCAATAAACCTGTTATTTTGCCTTGCAGTCTTTGGAAACTTCTGTGCTGTTTAAGTTTTGGAATTCATTGACGTAAGATAAGGCTGTGCGCACTGGCTTCGGTTGCTTGAAATTGTGTGTCTGGAGACTTCCCCTCCTGAAAATGTAGCTGTGATGCCCACATGTGTCTTCTACCCTCAGAGGGAGTCTCTGAATGCCGAGGGAAAGGGTTCTTGGCAGCAGAGCCGAGAGGTTTGGGCACGGATCTCAAGCCTTGCTTCTCGCCTGCCAACTTTTGAAATCCTGAAAGCTTTTTGAGTTAACTTCAGGAATGAGAGATGCCATGACAATGGGAAAGGCAGGTATTTAAACATTTAAGTGGAGCAGCGTGTGTGTGCACAGTGGGATAATGAAATATTAACTTTGGGGGAAATGTACTTTTATTAATAATTCTGCTGGTTTTGTCGAAACAGAAGATCTAGGCTGCTTTGTGGTGGAGTGCCTGTGGGACGCTTTTGGGGTGACTTCCTACTTGGCTGATTTTATATTTGCAAATGTTGTTGTTTAGTCATTAGTCGTGTCCGACTCTTCGTGACCCCATGGACCATAGCACGCCAGGCACTCCTGTCTTGCACTGCCTCCCGCAGTTTGGTCAAACTCATGTTCGTAGCTTCGAGAACACTGTCCAACCATCTTGTCCTCTGTCGTCCCCTTCTCCTTGTGCCCTCCATCTTTCCCAACATCAGGGTCTTTTCCAAGGATTCTTCTCTTCTCATGAGGTGGCCAAAGTATTGGAGCCTTAGCTTCATGATCTGTCCTTCCAGGGAAAGTATTTGCAAATACTTTTTTAAAAAAATTGCATTTTGACCCCACCCTTCCCTCCTGGGAGCTCAAGACAGCTGACATGGTTTACCCCACAGAACAACCCAGTGATTTAGATTAGGCTGAGTAAAAAAAAAGGATAAAGGTAAAGGACCCTCGGATGGTTAAGTCCAGTCAAAGGCGACCATGGGGTTGCAGCGCTCATTTTGCTTTCAGGCCTTTGTCCACAGACAGCTTTCCGGGTCATGTGGCTAAGCAGGACTAAACTGCTTCTGACGCAATGGAACACCGTGATGGAAGCCAGAGCACATGGAAACACCATTTACCTTCCTGCCACTGCAGTACCTATTTATCTACTTGCACTGGTGTGCTTTCGATTAGTTGGCAGGAGCTGAGACAGAGCAAAGGGAGCTCACCCCATTGCAGAGATTTGAACCACTGACATTCCGATTGGCAAGCCCAAGAGGCTCAGTGGTTTAGACCACAGCGCCACATGCGTTCCTTATTAGGCTGAGTGGCAGTGACTGTCCTCTGATAACAACACCTGGTGAGCTTCATGGCCAAGTACGGGATTTGAACCCTGGCCTCTCCCAGGTCCTAGACCTCATTTAATCCCCACAACAACCCTGTGAAGTAGGTTCAGCCAAGATGCAGTGACTGGCCAAAGTTGAGCCTCACAGCCAAGTGGGAGGATTTGAAGCCTGATCTCTCCCATGTCCTAGTCTGATACTCTAACCACTACACCACACTGGTTCTCACACCCATCTCTGTAGAGCAATCCCGCCCCCAAGTTGGCAATGTCTAGAAGTTCTGGACTACAATTCCCATCAGCCCCAGCTGTCATATGGGGATGGGGAAGAGGGGAGCAGAGCTGTTTGGGATGGAAGAAACCTCTTTCTGTAGGATTTCTCCTTGCCCTGAAGCAGCTCCACCAAACCAGCCCTCTCTCTAAGTTGGTATCTAGTGACCCTTATCTGGCTGTCTTTGAAGAAGAGGAAGACTCATCAAAGGACGGGTATCTGAGCAGACTCAGGCTTGTCCAGACCCCCTCTGGCCCAGTGACCCGTCTTGTGTGGGCGGCAAAGGGAAGGGGGAAGGCGCCTTTGAGGTGTGCCGCCCCGTCCGCCTCTCCAAGCTCTTGAAGGTCCACACAGTGTTGGAACAGAGATCTTCTTCTGCTGTTGATCTGGGCCAATGCCTCCTCTCCTGCTTGTTCGCTGCCCCCAGACTCAGGTTCAAAGTCCTGGAATCTGAGCACCTGGTTTTCACCAACTTGCCTTGAGGCAGATGAAATCATGTCAGAGAATTGCAATTCACAGGTCCTTTAGCTGCGGTTCCTGCATTGCAGGGGGTTGGACTAGGACTAGATGAGCCTTGGGGGTCCCTCCCAGCTCAACAATTCTATGCCCATACACAATTTGGCTTTGGGAAATCGTTGCCGGGTTCAGTCCTTGACAGCATCACCAGGTAGTAGTAGTAGTAGTAGTAATAATAATAATAATAATAATAATAATAATAATAATTTATTATTTATACCCCGCCCATCTGGCTGGGTTTCCCCAGCCACTCTGGGCGGCTTCCAACAAAATATTAAAATACAGTAATCTATTAAACATTTAAAAGCCTCCCTAAACTTCAGATGTCTTCTAAAAGTCTGGTAGTTGTTTTTCTCTTTGACATCAGCTGGGAGAGCTTTCCACAGGGCAGGTGCCACCACCGAGAAGGCCCTCTGCCTGGTTCCCTGCAACTTGGCTTCTCGCAATGAGGGAACCACCAGAAGGCCCTTGGGGGTGGAGACGCTCCTTCAGGTATACTGGACCGAGGCCATTTAGGGCTTTAAAGGTCAGCACCAACACTTTGAATTGTGCTCGGAAACGAACTGGGAGCCAATGGAGATCTTTCAAGACCGGTGTTATGTGGTCTCGGCGGCCGCTCCCAGTCTCCAGTCTAGCTGCTGCATTCTGGATTAGTTGTAGTTTCCGGGTCACCTTCAAACATAGCCCCACGTAGAGCGCATTGCAGTAGTCCAAGCGGGAGATAACTAGAGCATGCACCACTCTGGCGAGACAGTCTGCAGGCAGGTAGGGTACCAGATGGAGCTGATAGACAGCTGCCCTGGACACAGAATTGACCTGCGCCTCCATGGACAGCTGTGAGTCCAAAGTGACTCCCAGGCTGCGCACCTGGTCCTTCAGGGGCACAGTTACCCCATTCAGAACCTAGGAGTCCTCCACAACTGCCCGCCTCCTGTCCCCCACAAACAGTACTTCTGTCTTGTCAGGATTCAGCCTCAATCTGTTAGCCGCCACCCATCCTCCAACCGCCTCCAGCATGGGCGTACCCAGGATCAAAACTAGGGGGGGGGGCAAGGGGAGGAGCCAAGGCACGGAAGGGGAGGGGCCACAAAGTGGGCGGGAACAGCGAACTCGCACTCCGCCGGGCTGTGCCCCTCCCTAGAAGCAGGGCTGGTGGGCGGAGGCGGAGCCCAGCCCAACGGAGCGCGAGTTCAGCGTTCCCGCCCGCCGCGCCGCGCTCTCTGGTTCCCCGCCACGCTTGGCCTTGCCAGAGGGCGCGACGGGGAGCTGGAGGGAGGGTGCGGCGCGGCGGGAATGGCGAACTCGCGCTCCGCCGGGCTGTGCTCCGCCTCTGCCCACCAGCCCTGCTTCTAGAGTAGGGCAGCTGCCCTAACTTGCCCCGTGGTGGGTACGCCCTTGGCCTCCAGGCACTCACACAGGGCTTGTAATGCCCCCTAACCAAAATCCTGGAGAGCCACTGCTGCCAGTCAGCACAGACAGTACTGACCTAGATGGAGCAAAGGGCAGACTCAGTAGAAGGAAGCTTCCTATGTTCCTAGTTAGATCAGCTCTATATTCAGAACCACAAGGACTGGATTCTTACTTTTTAGCTTCTTTTGTTAAAATGTCCCATTGATTTCAGTGGGCTCACTCTAAGTCCGGCCGTTGTGTTTATTTATAGACCACTTTTCCGCCGGACCAGGACTTAAAGCGGCTTACCCTAACTGAAACAATATGGTTAAAATTGAAAAAGCAAAGAGCATATAAAAGACAATTGTTAAAATGTAATTAAACTCTAATAGAATTGAAACAATATATTAAAAAGCAAAATTCATTAAAATACAGATACAGTAATCAAAAGAGCACAGCACTATTTAAAAGCTTTTCCTTAGAAAACAGTCAGTTTCCAAAGGACTGTCAGGATAGAACAGTCTTTAGCTACTGTCTGAAGGACAGCATGGAGGGAGCCAGCCTGGCCTCTCTAGGGAGGGAGGTCCAAAGTTGTCTGGCAGAACCCACCACCGAGAAGGCCCTCTCCCTTGTCCCCACTAAGTATGGTGGGACTGAGAAAGGGGCCTCCCCCAAAGAAGGATATTGACCACCTGAAACGTGTGCAGAGGAGGGCAACCAAGAGGATCAAGGGTCTGCAAACTAGGCCTTAAGAGGAACGGTTGAAGGAGCTGGGGATGTTTAGCCTGGGAAAGAGGAGATAGGATCACCATCTTCCAATATCTCAAGGAAGAGAGGGAATGTGCTTGTTTTCTGCTGCTCTGGAGGGGAGGAACCGAACCCGTGGCTTCAAATTGCAAAAAGGAGATTCTGGCTAAACCTTACGAAGAGCTATTTCATGGTTGGTCACTTGACGGTGGAACGGCCTCCCTTAGAAGGTGGTGTCCTCTCCTTCGTTGGAGGTTTCCAAGCCGAGATTGGCTGGTCTCCCACCAGGGATTCTTGAGCTGTGGTTCCTGCATTGCAGGAGGTTGGGCTAGATGACTCCTGGAGGTCCCTTCCAGCTCTACGATTCTGTGATTCAGATCTCAGAGCCAGTGCAGCTTTGTCTGAGGGAATGGGGTCCTTCCGATCGCCTGGGCCTCTGCTAATCTAGGGCTCTCTGGGTCATAACCAGCACTCTGCATTGTGCCCAGAAACAAGCCGGCAGCTGGTGGAGCTCTTGCAACAAGGGAGTCATCTGCTCCCTCTGAGCCGCCCCTGGCTGTTGTGCAGCCAAGTTCTCCTTCCTCCCCTGCTGGGTGCTGAGCGGAGGCAGCTGGCTCCAAGGGATACCAGCTTTGCCTCTCTCTGCTGGGCTGGCTTTCAACCCCCCACCCCAAAGACGCTTCTTCCCTCCCGAGAAGACTCCTCCATCTCCCGCAAGCTCAAATCAAGGCTGTCAGCAGCACCAGAGAGGCAGGCCGGGTGAAGCCTCCCTTGTCATCCCAGATCCTCCTCAAGAGGACGGCTGTCCTCCTTTCCCCCAAAGTCAACTCTGGTTTTCCTTGGGTCTGTAGCAAAGAGCTCCCTGTTGCAAAGAGAAGCATAGAATCGTATTGGAAAGGGACCCCAAGGGTCATCTAGCCCAACCCCCCGCGTGAAAAAACAAATCTGTTACTTGTTTGCATTGAACTTTTTTTGGGGGGGTGAAGGAGTAGGGAATTGAGGCTTTGAAAGTTTAGCTTATTTATTTAATTGGTTTCCTTGCAGCTAGGTCCCAGGGTGGGTTCCTACAATAAAATATGCAGTCATAAAACAAATTATGAGAATGATTAAACAAGCAATTAAAAACTGTTCCTTATATTGAAAATCTCTCTCTCTCCCCCATATATATATTCATCACAGAATCATAGAATCTTAGAGTCAGAAGGGACCCAAAGGTCATCTAGTCCAACCCCCTACGATGCAGGAATCTAAACTAAAGCATCCATGGCAGATGACCATCCAACCTCTGCTTAAAAACGTCCAAGGAAGGAGAGTCCGCAACCTCCCGAGGGAGACCGTTCCACTGTCAAACGGCTCTTATTCTCAGAAAGTTCTTCCTGATGTTTAGTCTGAATCTCCTTTCTTGGCACTTGGATCCACAATCCATTGGCTCAGGTGTTTTCCCCAAGAGCAGCAGAAAACAAGCTGACTTGTGATGGCCCTTCAGAGAGCTGAAGATGGCTATTATGTCACCTTGTGGAGGAGAGGGCTCTCCATGGCTGCCAGCCATGATGGATCTGCCTCCACAACTGGGGGCTATCAGGGACTACTAGCCACAATGGCTAAGCTCTACAGTTGGAGGCAGCGATGCTTCTGGATACCAGTTGCTGGAAACCGCAGGAGGGGAGAGTGTTGCTCTTGTGCTTGAATCCTGCTTGCAGGTTTCTCACAAGCATTCGGTCTGCCAATGTGAAAACAGGATGCTGGAATAGAGGGGCCCCCTTTGGCCTAATCCAGGAGACTACTCTTTTATTCAATCTTCTCCTCTAGCCTCCCCCAGCTCCTTCAACTGTTCCTCATCAGGCTTGGTTTCCAGACCCTTGATCATCTTGGTCACCTTCCTCTGCATGCCTTGGTCCAGCCTGTCAGTGTCCTTGTGGCGCCCAGAACTGGACACAGTATTCCAGGTGTGGTCTGACCAAGGCAGAATAGAGTGGGACTATTATTTCCCTTGATCCGGACACTAGACGTCGGTTGATGCAGCCTAGAATAGCGTTCCCTTTTTTTTTTGCTGCTGCTGCTGCTGCTGCTGCTGCATCACACTGTTGAGTCCTGCTAAGCTTGGGGGTCTACTGAGACCCCTAGAACCTTTTCACAGAAACTGCTGGCAAGCCGGGCCCACAGAAATGCTGAGCTGTGGGGCTCTTTGCTCCTCCAACTCTCTTGCCCTCCCTTTTCTCTTGCGAAAGGCATTAGGCAGTTCCAAACAATTAGCACCTATGATGCTTTGTGCCGAGAGGCAAGTTATGAGGAAATGATAGCCTACCTTTTTATATATAAAAAAGCACAAGGAATAGGAGATGCTTTGCATTTATATAGCCTCTTCCGCCTGGAACAAAAAGCAAGGCTCTTAAAAAGAAAACAAGTGTGTGATATTATGCATGGGCAACGAGGGAAGCTTCTTGCTGGGAAAGGTGGGTGGGAGAGAGTTTTGGTGCTCATTGGAAAATGCCTTGCAGGGAGCCCGGATTCTCCCACCCACCCACCCAGATCAGGAGCTAAAATGCAAATTGTTTCAGGATCGCTTTCTTTTTAGGATCTTTAGAGGAACCAAACAAATGCCCCAGTGGACCCTCTCTATTCCTGAGGCTTCTAGCAACTGGCATTCAGAAGCACTGAAGTCTCCATTTGTGGAGGCAAAGTAGAGCCATCATAGCTCCTAACCATCAATAGTCCTCTCCTCCTCCATGAATTTTTCCAATCTTCTTTTAAAGCCATCCAGGTTGGTGGCTGTCACTGCCTCCTGTGGCAGGGAGTTCCACAGTTTAATGAGGTGCTGTGTGATGAAGGCCTTCCCTTTATCTGTCCTGAATCTTCAAACACTCAGCTTCCTTGGATGTCCACAGGACAAAATAAACTCTCTTGGAGTGGAGAAGGAAGACCCAGGGGTCCTGGCCCTCTCATCTCCTTCTAAACTTCTGACCATCATCTGCCCTCAGAAGCAAGGAAGTGAGGAAGGGTCTCTTGTGACATCCCAGCAGATGGGATGGCAACGGACTGGGTCACAGGGAGTCCCGCAGGTGCAGAGATCAGGTGGTGGCAAGGGAGGGGGCAGCTGGCATCAGGAGGCTACGGTACGTTACCAAACAAAAGGGGGGGCAGGCAAGAGAGCCAGCCGAGATCCTGGCCAATGTCCGGGGCAGCTGGGCGAGTCACCAGCACAGGAAGACGGGGGCCCTGTCAGCAGCCTATTCATGGGGAACAAAAACCGAGCCCTCCAAACCGTCATGCCCCTTAAAGAATAGGGCTTCAGCGGAGCTGGAGGAGTCAAAGCAGGCAAGGGGAGGCTGAAATAACCAGGTCCTTTCGCGATCCTTGGATTCCAAGAGTCTATGCCGCTTAAACTGTGGAACTCCATCCTGCAAGTTGATGATATTCATTTCAGAGATCCATCAGAACAGCCCATGGCAGAGATGCTAAGAGGAAGGAAGGGTCTCTCACATCAAGGGTCTGGGGAGGATTCCACACAGCAGCACCGTCCCCATTAGTTATTGTTGTTGTTTAGTCATCTTAGTCGTGTTCGACTCTCCGTGACCCCATGAACCAGAGCATGCCTTGGAAACTCTCACTTCCTTCTCAAAGCTTCTCCTTTTTTATGTCCATGGAGTTTTCTTGGCAAAATACTGGAGTGGTTTGCCAGTTCCTTCTCCAGGTGGATCACATTTAGTCTAAACTTTCAGCTATGACCTGTTCGTCTTGGGTGGCCCTGCACGGCATAGCTCATAGCTTCTTGGAGTTATTCAAGCCCCTTCGCCACTTCAAGGCATTGATCCACACAGGGGGTTGCCATTAGTAGCCCACCCCAAAACAAAAGATGGGTCCAAATGGTGCAACATTTCATCATTTTTCCTGGTAGCAAAACAACCACCTTCTGTTAGAGCTGGAGGGTCCTGGGTCCTCAGAAGCTTTTGCTCTGCTCTTCATCCATAAACTCGGGAAGTCTACAACCAGGCAAAGGATTGAACAAGGTTGTGGAGGAGGAGAGGTCTCTCAATGGCTACCGGCCATGTTGGCTCTGCTCTGCCTCTGCAATTGGAGGCAGCAATGGTTCCAAATCCCAGTTGCTGGAAATAACAGGAGAGGAGAGTTGCTCTTGTGTTCGAATCCTGCTTCGGTTGGTTTCCCATTGAGGCATCTGGTCGGCCAGGAGGCTGGACTAGGTGGGCCCCTTTGGCCTGATCCAGCAGCTCTTCTCTAGTCCTTATGAATGCTTACTGTTACTATGATGGGGGGTGGGGAGAAAATGGTTGATTTGGTTGTGACCTACTTTTCAAACAGGCCACATGGAAATGACCACATGGGATCTGTCGCCTGCCGAATAGCTGGACAAGGAGAGAAATGGGGGACACTTTGGTTGGGAAGAAGTCCAATTTTTTAAAAGGCTGACACCCTCCTGTGAGGAGAGACTGGGGGCACCATGGCAAATTGACATGTCTTATTTGCAGTTTGCACGTGCTGGGCATGGCTCTTTTACTGCAGAGTTGGGCCGCAAGTTTGGCACCCTCGTTTCTGCATGTGATTTCCATATTTTTCGGTGGCATGAGAAGAGCCTGATTAGGATCAGGCCAACGAGGGGTCTCCCTAATCCAGCCTCCTGTTCTCACAGTGGCCAAATGCCCATAAGAACCTGGAGATCCAGATAGACTGCCTCTGGACCTGGAGGCTCCACAAGGGCACAAACAGAGCCATGATGCTGGACTGAGTCAATTTAGTCCATCCTGTTCTCAGAGTGGCCATCCACAAGGAGGACCAGCGGCCTCATCCAGGAGGCACGTCTCATGTTCTCTGCATGCATGAATGTGCTGCGTTCAAGTGCAAAGAATTTTTATATCGGGCAAACTTGCCTTTTGTACACAGCGGTGAGTGTCGGTGTGTAGACATCCCCGGCTCCCCAGCCTCACTTTCTTCCCAAGACTTCCCAGCAGGCTGGGCTCCAAAATCCCTTTTACTCTTTCTGCCTGGCTGCGTCCTTTCAGGAGAATTAAACTGCCAAAAATAAGGGGAGTGGGCAAAGAAAGAGAGAAAGTGTGTGTGTGTGTGTGTGTGTGTGTGTGTGTGTGTGTGTGTGTGTGTGTGTCCGTCCTCTTTCTCACCCTGCATCCAGGGGGGCTCCTCCCCCAAAGTGACGTAGGCAGGCAGGTGGAAAGATAGTCACAATAACCTTCATAAGAAGAAGGGGGGTCCCATCCCTCTCCCTGTCCCTGACTTTTTGGGGATGGGGAAATACCCCCTCCCCTGAATTGGTGCCACATTTGAGGGGGTGTTTATGTGTCTTCTTTGCTGGCACGGTAAATGGGCAGGCCCTGCCAGGCTGGGGGGTGCTGCTGCTGCTGCCTTGGCGGAGAGGCTGCCCCCCCCCTAGGCTTGTGAGATAATTGGATTCCCCTGGCCTCCCATTTATAAAAGGAGAGAGGAGGAGGGGGTGGGGTGGAAGGAATCTCTCTGGAGCGAAAGAATGGGGTGGCAGAGAATAAGGATTCCAGCACCAGAGCAGCGCTTGGAGACAGCGGTTAACCCCCTCGTGGCTGCCCAGGCTGATCAAGAAATTGTCGAGCTGGAAGGTGCTCCCAAGGGTCATCTAGTCTAACCCCCTGCAATGCATGGATCCCAGCTAGTGAGTCCCAACCTCAAATGTCCCATCTTCCGAGGTCATCCATTCCGCTGCTAAACTGACTTTACCATCATAAAGTCCTGAATACTTAGTCGGAATCTCCTTTCTTGTAATTCTCCCTCCCCTTTTATCCTGAGGAAGGGTATCTCCTTTTCCTTTTCTGTTACTCTGCCCCAGAATATACAGCCCCTGGACATCTCCCTGGATCTTAACCATAAAGAAGAGTGCCTCTAAGCATATACAGAGTGCCTTCCCTTCTTCACTCCGTATGTGCAGCCAGCTCACATACACCTACAAGTTTTATTTGGCAGGGCAGCAGGCGGATGCACTGGCGGAGGAAGAGGAGTGGGGGGGGGAGCGCACCACTCCTGGCAGCGCGATCCCGGTGGGGTGCCATCGTGGCTGCCCCCCCGCCCACGCTGGGCACCACGCCCTCAGGCGCGCCAGCCCCACCCCCACCTGCTCTCCACCCTGCCCCGCCCCCCCCCCCCCCCGTGCCAGAGCATGAAGCTCCGCCACTTGGTGGACCAAAAGATCTGGTGCAAATTATGTGTGAGCATGTGTATGTGCTTGTAATTTAAACCTACAACAAAGGCAAGGCAGAAAACTACCAACAAGAGAGATAAGCAACAATTGTGGAACCATAGAACGGAAGATTCCCTGTGATGCCCTGGGTCAGTGCGCCTGGCTGTAATCCAGAAGGCTGGTGGTTTGAGTCCACCCAGGGACAGCTGTGGGCAGCAACCCTGCATTGCAGAGGGTTGGACTAGATGACCCTCGGCTCCCTTCCATCTCTACGATTCTGCATAGAGTTGGAAGGGACCCAAAGGGTCATGCTGTGCAACCCCTGTAATGCTCACTTTTGAAACAGACTGAAAGCAGGTTAAAACTCACACCGACTTTCTAAATTTCCGGGCAGGCTCATCTGAAGAAGGATGTTTTTTGCAGGTGCCCAAAAGAGAGTGGTGAATGTCAATAGGCAGGGAGTTCCAAAGGTGCTGGGAAGTTTCCACATTCCCATGAGCAGCAGCTGTGCTTGGGAAAGGGGATGAGCAGCGTGACCCCCCTCCCCGTGGGTCTGGGTCTGTAACTTGCCATATCTCATCATGGCCTTGGGAGAGATTCCTCCTCCTCCAGCTTATCAGCCAGCCAGCAGGAAGTCAGATAACAGGGAATCTGCTGCTGGGGTGGGGGCTGGAGGGGTTTCTTCAAACAGACAGGGGGTCAGCCACTCGACCTCTGCTCTCAGGCCCCAGACATTCTTTGCAAGCCTTGCAGAAAAAGAGAGGTGTCTATACTTTGCAACACGCCCCCCCCCAATCCTCCTTAAAATGGTGAAAGCACCAGACAAGGAAAACTGATTCCTCCCCCTAAAAAAAATGTTGAGAAGCAGAGGGGAGGCAATCTCAAGAGGGTTTTGCTGGAGAAATGTGCCCCCCCACCCAGTTTGGCCTAAAATTAAATTTCTGACAGTGGATTTGGCAGATGAAAGAGGGGCCCAGTCTTACTGGATCAAACCAGCGAGCAGTCGACAAGCATGGGATAAATGGGTCAGTTTTGGCTTCCTCTTCTCCCACCCCCATATTAAGTTCACTTTGCCGCATTTCCACATTAATAATAATAATAATAATTTATTTATGCCCCGCCCACCTCACTGCAATTATTATTATTTTCCCAGTCTGCATGACCCTGGGACCTTCTCCTTGCAAAGATGCATCGGATGATCTACGATGCTAGTCCTCATGGTTCTGAAGAGAAATGACACAAGGAAGAGCAGAGCCCATCTTTGGGGCACCTGGGGACAGGATCCCTGACCAGGGAGGCATGGATCCACATCCTCAATTTATAGCTCATGGCTTCTTCTCCCAAATAACCCGGGGGGGGGGAACGTAATTTACCCCTGACAGCTCTATAGTTCCCGAACTATGGTTCCTAGGGTTCTTTGTAGGAAGCCACATGCATTAAATGCCTGGTGCAGGGGGGAGCTTAGGTGGTCATTTGGCCTAATCCAGCCACCTGGCTCTTTGGTGCGCAGACAGCCCCATGGGGCAGGCCAGATGCAACCCACGGCTGCTCACAAGGTCCATAGGGAAGGCTCCATCCTCCGACCCCTGCCAGAAAGCAAGCGAGTCTCGTGAGGCCGCTGTGACCACCGACGTCTTCCCCATGGCGTCAGGCAAACCAGGTCCATATCCTTTGCTCATTCCTTCGCTCATTGCATTTTATTCCACCTTGTTCTCCAAGGAGCTAAGCGTGGCACTCATGGCTCTCTCTCCCCCATTTAACTCCCCAACAACAACAACCCTGCAGGGTAGTGAGGCTGGGAGGGAGGGACTGGCCCCCACAGTCACCCAGTAGAGCTTCATGGCCAAGTGGGAGATTCGAACCCACGTCTCTGCCAGGTCTAAACATTGGCCCAGTCCAGTTGAAGACCTGAGTCACAGCTGATCTCTGGGGCAGTCTTTCCCCAACCACCTCCTGAAAGTCTACCCCCCCCAACTCCTGCCCCCCCTCTCTTTCTCTCTCTCTCTCCCCCTTCGCTCTCTCTCTCCAGACAAATTGAGCTGTTTGCTATAATGCAGTAAAGCTATTTATTTATTTGAGGGCCTCTCCTCTCCCCCTCCCCTTCTCTCGCTTTCTTTTGGGCACCTTCGTGGCACTGAAAATAATGTAATTTTGGTGGCGACTGTGGTGGGATTTATATATTGCTTTCTGAGCTGGGGAGGTGTAAGAGGGGAGACTTTTAAAAATAATAATCCTAATGATAATGTTATTTATTAGGGGGGTGGAGGAGATATTTAGGACATTCTGAGCGGGAAAAACAACAGCCAATTCCACCACGTCAGCCCGTTCCTGGATTTATGCTTCCTCTTGACACAATTTTAATTGAAAAATTTTTCATATGTTTTTCCTGGGCTAATTGCAGTTTCCTCCCACACATGTTTGGACTGGGAAATCTGTCTCTCTCCCTACTCACCCCCACCCCCACCCCCATTTTATTCCCTCTTAGGATATTGCGGCAGAGAAAGACTGGGAACAGAAGGGAAATTGGGTGGTTTTTTTCTTTAAAAGAAATTGATTTGGATGATGAATACGGCAGGAGTTTTGACGTAATGCCTGCTTTGCCATCCGGGTCTCTGAATCTCTCCACGGATAATCAGATAGCTAGGGGCTCTCTGGGGATCTCTGTGAAGGGCGCCAGAGTCCCAGTTGCAATCGGTTGGGGTTGCAGAGAGAGCAGGCGTGAGTTTTGAGAACTCAGAGGGAGACCAGGGCTGGATCTGGCCCAAGGATCTAGCACAGAGCCCTGTTCTCACAGCGCTCAACCAGGTCCCTCATCTGGGAAACCCGCAAGCAGGATTTGAACACAGAACCCTCTGCCCTCCTGGGGTTTCCAGCGACTGATGTTCAGAAGCATTGCTGCCTCCGACTGGGGAGGGCAGAGTATAGCCATTGTGGCTAGTAGCCATCAATAGCCCTCCCCTCCCTGAGTTTATTCGATCCTCTTTTAGAGCCGCCCGAGTTGGTGGCCTCGCCTGCCTCCTGTGGCAGGGAGTTCCACAGTTTAAGGATGTGCTGCTTAGACAACTTCCCCGCTTAGACAAGTGGGAGAGATGCCCTCTCATATTACAAGGCAGCTAGAAAAATCGGGATCTTTGTACTTTCTATGGTTAATTTCTGCATTTTTCCCATGCCACACACTCCTCCCCAGCTGTGTGTTCTCCTCCCCCCCCAAAAAAAAACCTGGCAAAGAAGTGCAGTTTTAAACTTGTTCAGTGTAAAAGTGAGAAAACCTGACACCCCCGAGCAGGTGAGGCTCCAAAGTGCAGGTGTGCTGGGAGAAAAGTAATCCAAGCCGCCAGGTCCTCCCCCCTTGGCTCATAAGGCCTGCTGTGGTTTGAGGTGGTTCTCACGCCCTTTGCTGTCGGACTGCCCCACAGGGTTTGTGCCAGAGTAAGAGGCGGGGGGGGGGGAGCCCCTTTCCTTTACAAACTTTTTCAGGCTTCCACCCCCTTGGTTCCTTAAACTCATCCCCAGGGCCCCTGACCCTATGGAAAGCACTACTCAAAATAATAGTAGTAGTAGTAATAATATGTTGTTGTTGTTTAGTCATTTAGTCATGTCCGACTCTTCGTGACCCCATGGACCAGAGCACGCCAAGCACTCCTGTCTTGCACTGCCTCCCACAGTTTGGTCAGACTCATGTTCGTAGCTTTGAGAACACTGTCCAACCATCTCGTCCTCTGTCATCCCCTTCTCCTTGTGCCCTCCATCTTTCCCAACATCAGGGTCTTTTCCAGGGAGTCTTCTCTTGTCATGAGGTGGCCAAAGTATTGGAGCCTCAGCTTCAGGATCTGTCCTTCCAGGGAGCACTCAGGGCTGATTTCCTTCAGAATGGATAGGTTTGATCTTCCTGCAGTCCATGGGACGCTCAAGAGTCTCCTCCAGCACCATATAATATTATAATAATATCCTCCAGTAGTAATATAATATTATTATTATTATTATTATTATTTACACCCTGCCCATCGGGCTGGGTTTCCCCAGCCACTCTTGGCGGCTCCCAACAGAATATAAAAAACACGATGAAACATCAAACATTAAAAGCTTCCCTAAACCTGCCTTCAGATGTCTTCTAGAGGCCTGATAGTTGTTTATTTCCTCGACATCTGATGGGGAGGGTGTTCCCCAGGATGGGCACCACTACCGAGAAGGCCCTCTGCCTGGTTCCCTGTAATCTCACTTCTTGCAGGGAGGGAACCACCAGAAAGCCCTCGGCACTGGACTTCAGTGTCCGGGCAGAACGATGGGGGTGGAGACGCTCCTTCAGGTATATTGGGCTGAGGCCGTTTACAGCTTTAAAGGTCAGCACTAACACTTTGAATTGTGCTCCGAAAGTACTGGGAGCCAATGTAGGTCTAGCTGCTGCATTCTGGATTACAGTAATTGTAGTTTACAGGTCACCTTGAAAGGTGTCCAACCCACTAAGGAGGATAATAACACAATACAATTCAAAACAGTGGCAATTAATTGCACGTTTTTCCCAAAAGCCAATTAATTCAGCAAAATGGATGAATTTGATCCAGTGACACAGGTGTTTCCAAGTCTGATACTCATTTGCACCTCCACCTGCTCCTACCCCCAGAGGGCGCCACCACCCACTTTGGGAGCCCCTGCTTTATACGGAGAAAAATACAGTACAGTATGTAACTCAGCTTCACAAAACTTCTGGGTGAGGGGCACTGGTGAAAAGCAGGTGTGAGCATGTTTTGGGTCAAAAGGGAAGAGAAACAGAGCACACACACCCTTTTAATCATCCTGTTGTTGTTGTTGTCATTATTATTGCTGTTATTATTTATTTTTAATTTAATTTAGATCCTGCGCTCTGAAACAATTTAAACACCTGAAAACGGTCTGAGCACAGATCCAGACTAGGAAAGGTTTCTACTTAAAAGGATCGTGGGAAGAGGAAAATGCTAGGTTTGTGCAGAGGAGGGCGACCAAGAGGATCAAGGGTTTAGAAGCCAAGCCTTAAGAGGAACAGTTGAGGGAGTTGGGGATGTTTAGCTTGGAAAAGAGAGAACAGAGAGCAGGTGACAGCCATCTTCAACAACAGCCGTCACATAGAAGAGGGAGCAAGCTTGTTTTCTCCTGCTGTGGAGGGTAGGACAAGTTGCAAGAAAGGAGATTCCGACTAAACATCAGGAAGAACTTTCCCAGGGTAAGAGCTGCTCCGACAGTGGATCAGACGCCCTTGGAAGGTGGCAGACTCTCCTTCCTTTGAGGTTTTTAAGCTGTCAGGGATGATGTAGCCATGATTTCTGCACTGCAGGGGGCTGGACTAGATGAGCCTTGAGGGTGCCTTCAGACTCTGCCGTTCTCTGCTTCCTCCTGTGCCCGTCTGTGCCACCTTCCTTGCCTCCTCTCCCCTTCAGATCTCTCGCTTCCTCTCACCTCTCTGCTCTCTTCTCTTCTTCCGCCTCCCTCTTTTCCCAGGCTTGGCAGAGGAGATCCGAGAGTGAGCTAGATTGAGTCTGACATCCAGCGAAGGTGTTTTCCGCTCGTTTGGATGCGCAGGGCCCCTTCTTGGTGGCTGGGAGATAATCGAGGTGGAATATGTGATAGGGCCCGGGAAATGAGGTGCTAAATTTGTTGTGAGATTGGTGTCAAAACCAATCAAGGGGCTTTTGCTCCTGTCTGAGATGGGCAGCTAAATGAGAAATCATTTAGGTTACGTTGTCAGGAGGGGAAGGAGGTTGGCGTGAATCCGAGGGCCGCACAAGAGATCTGAAGGTGCAACAGACACCCTCAAGGAGCGCAGGTATCGCCCTCTGCAAAACGGGAAAAGAAGGGCTCTGCCCTTTCCATTCAATTCAGAACGTAAGAAGGGCCTGCCGGATCAGGCCAACGGGCCACGTCACCCAACATCTTCACTGGGGGGGGGAACCAGGTGCCAAAACAGGAAAGCCACAGGCAGCACCCGAGAGCAAATCCCAAACGCAAGCAGAAGCCATTGCTCTCTCCTCTTGTGGCTTCCAGCACCTGCTATTCAGAGCATCATTGCTGCCTGCAGCCATGGAGGACAAAGCTAGTAGCCCTCAATAGCCCTCTCCTCTTCCCCCTCCTCGATGAATGTGTCTAGCGCTCTTTCAAAGCCATCTAGGATGGCGGCCGCCACTGCCTCCTGTGGCAGGGAGTTCCGCAGTTTAACTCTGCCCTGCATGAACAAGCCCTTTCTTTTAGTTGTCCCAAATCTCCCAACATTCAGCTTCATAGGATGCTCTTCTGGTGTGTGTCTTTGTATATATTAATTAATCTTGAATACAGAAACAAGCATACAGTCAATTACAGTCATTCCCCCCCCCCATAATGACCCCATTATGTCCAGCTGCATTAGTTATTATTATTATTATTATTATTATTATTATTATTATTATTATTCATCATCATCATCATCAATAGCTGCCAATTTTAAAAAGTGTTGTTCCAAAGGTTTCCATGTGTCCTGGGTGGTTTAGAATCTTGGAACAGTAGAGTCGGAAGGGATCCCGAGTATCATCTAGTCCAACCCCCTGCAAGGCAGGAATCCCTTGACCCTGAGATTCAGAGTCTGAGCTGTCTCCCTGCTTTCTAGGCATGCTCTTCATCTGTTGCAAATGAAATAGAAGTGAGCCACCTGTTGTAGCCGTTCTAGTCTTATGCGGGTCTCTTCATGCCCTGCATCGTTTTAGAGACTTTGGTCTGTCGCCTCTTCCTGCTTCTCTAAACTGAAAACGTCCCGAGCGCTGCAACCTTTCGTCCTCGGGGAGCCACTGCCTCCCCTCTGGATCATTGCGCTTGCTCTTTTCTGAACCTTTTCCAACTCTCCCAATTCCCTTTGGGAGGTGAGGCAGGGTGTCCCACCTTGGCCCAAGCCATTAATGGGGAGTGCGGGCTCCTCTTAGGGCCCAAGAGTGCACCAGCTTTTAAGCTTACACCACACTCTTCAACAGGCACAGTTAGGGAGCAATCTATTTTTCATGGCCCTCAAGCCATCTCCCCGGACTGTTTCTCTCCTTCTTCTCCATCTTGGCAGGCAGTTGGGGGGGGTGTTGGGGGGCCAGCGGTTCCTGCATATTTAATTGCGGCACGTTTACAAGCCTGATCCCAGCGCCCTTTAATTATTTACTCTTAATATCCATACGGCCTTGCTGCTTTGCCTTTAAATTAACATTTCCTGCCCTTCGTCTCCCAGGCAAGAAGCAGCACACTTAAAATGCAGCGCTGGGGAGATCCTGGCGGCCTTTTCCCGAAGATGGGGAGAGCTGGGGATTTTTTTGGCTGGGCCTTGCCCCCACCCTTACGCAAAGGGTCATAGAACGGTAGCCCTCAAAGGGACCCAAAGGGCTCATCTAGTCCAACCCCATGCAGTGCCTTCCCTTTTGCCGCTCTCTGACCCGCAGAGGAACAGGGTGGCTAACGGAGCCTCCATGCCCAGCTGTGAATGGACCATTCCTGAAGGAGAACAAGGACAGAGGGAGAGGCCAGCTGTTGCCAAGATTTGAGAGGTGTTCCAGAGGAAAAACAGCGTAAAAGGACAAATCTTGTTCTGTGTTACTTGGGACCTTGAAAGTCATCTCCTCCCAGTGCACACACAGGCACACGCCCCACCCAGCTTGATGCAGAATCTCTAAAAAAGACACGACCCTCACATTATATGCAGTTTTTGTTCAGTTTCTCTCTGTAAGGTATTAATCAAGACTGATAAAATAAAGGACTTATTCATGCAGTGCGTAGTTAAGCTACGGAACTCCCTCCCACAAGAAACTGTGTAGGCTTTAAAAGAGGATTGGGTAAATTCATGGAGGAGGAGAGGGCTAACAAGAGATGATTATGCTATGCTTCCACTTTCAGAAATGGCAATGTTTCTGAATGCTGATTGCTGGAAACCGCAGGTGGGGAGAAGGTTCTTGTGCTCAAATTCTGATTGCTGGTTTCCTATTGGGGCACCTGGCTGTCCACTGTGAGGACAGGAAGCCGGGCCAGATGGGCCATCAGCCTGATCCAGCAGCCAGGCTCTTCTGATGTTCTGGTGGAACCTCCAGGTGCAGAGGCAGTCTATCTTGATCCCCACATTCTATGGGGCATGGAGTCACTGTGGGCTAGGAGAAGCCCTGAGCTGACCCAGCAGGCTCTTCTGATGTTCCTGTTTGGAGATGGCCAACTCTCCAAGGGCGGAGGCATGCTTGACCAAAAAAGAAGACGGGGAGGCACTTTCTTCCTTGCCTGAGACATCTTTACGTTTCCGTGGTTGGAAACCACCTGCCAGTGCTGCATAGAAATGCTTGTGAGGTGCTGTGGCTGCTCCCTTCCTGCCAAGCCACCGCAGATGCTGACTGAGGAGGTTGGGGGAAAGCCGTGCTTCTCCTGCCACAATTGCTCCCTTGAAGTTTATCTTGATTTATCTGTATATGGTTATTTATTGTTGATGGGCAGGCTTCTTTCTAGGAGGAGTTAAGCTTATAGGGAGGGAGGGAGAGGCAGAATCATAGGGTTGGAAGGGACCCCCAATGGTCATCCAGTCCAACCCCCTGCAATGTGGGAACCGCAGTGAATGCACCACTTGCCTGAGGCAGGCTGCAGCATGTTGTGTTAGCACGGAGGATGCCCCAATGAGAGTGCCGGAAGCCCCTGGTTTGAATCCTGAACACTTTGGGTGGGTTTAGACAAAACAACTCGCCTCTCTCTCCCAAACTGACCCCCACAATCCCTTTGTTCAGGAAATAATAATACTGCCCTACATTGCAGGGTTTCTTGTAAGGGTTGTTGAGGTAGTTGGAATGCTTTAAAGCACAGATTGCTGTGTACTACCTTTCCAGGTAGGGCTGCAATGCCTCTTGCCTCTTCCCCAGGAGAGAGTCATTGCTGCCAGTCAGTGTAGACCAGGCATCCCCAAACTTCGGCCCTCCAGATGTTTTGGACTACAATTCTCATCATCCCTGACCACTGGTCCTGTTAGCTAGGGATCATGGGAGTTGTAGGCCAAAACATCGGGAGGGCTGCAGTTTGGGGGTGCCTGGTGTAGACAATATTGAGCTTGAGTCAGCATAATGCACCTTCCTCTGTTGTTGTTTTAATTGGAGCCTGGCATTAATGCCCTTCTAAATGAGCAACAGACATAATTAGTTATAGTTGCCAGGTTTGCAATATCCCGCAAGAGGACAGACAGTGTGGTGTAGTGGTTAGAGTGCCAGACTAGGATCTGAGGGACCAGGCTTTGAGTCCCCGCTCAGCCATAAAGCTCACTGGGTGTGATGTTTGCGCCAGTCACTGCCTCTCAGCCTAGCCTCACTCGCAGGGTTGTTGTGGGGAATAAATGGGCGGGGGAGGAAGAGACCCACCTTGAGCTCCCTCAAGAAGAAGGTGGGAAATCAGTGCAAGAGATGGAAAAGGCTTTTGAGTTGCACAGAATTCTTTGAATCTGGCCCAATAACTCCTGAATATCTCCTCCTCCTCCTCTTTGCTCTGCAAAAGCAAAAAAAAAACTGAAGGGGATACAAAACCACTGAGATGAAAATTAACTGGGAGGGGGCAGGTTCAATGCTTCAGACCCTCCCCCCTTTTCCCAACTGAATGAATGTGTCCCCTTAACAGCAACGCACCCTCCATCCCCCCCAAAAGAGACACACACACCAATTACACTCTGGCTGAGAGGGGAGAGAATCTCACAGCCTCAGAGTTAATCCGCCTAGAAATATCTTCCATTTCCTGGGGATTTTCCTACTTTCCCTTTTGGCCTAAAGTACTCAAGTCCTTAAAATGGTCATCAATAATCCTCTCTCCTCTCAACCTCCCCCTCTCCACAGTGTCGTCCCCCCCATCCTGTCCCAGTTGCTGCCTGCCTGCTTTTTGGTGGTGGGCAATAGAGAGAGAGAGAGAGAGAGAGAGAGAGAGAGAGCGAGAGAGAGCTCTGCCTTTGGACCATTTGCCTGTCGATGCCACAGGGGCCACGCTTCAACACGCGATGCCTTAGCGTGATGCGGGCACATGTTGCTCTGTGTGTCCTAGAATCATAGAACCGTGGAGGTGGAAGGGACTCCCAGGGTCATCTAGCCCAACCCCCTGCAATGGAGGGATCTCTGCCAGATCATCCCCGACAGATGACCATCCAACCTCTGCTTAAAATTCTCCAAGGAAGGGAAGTCCGCAACCTCCCAAGGGAGTCCATTTGAAAACCTCCAACGAAATCATAGGATCATAAAATTGCAGAGTTGGCAGGGGTCCCAGTGGTCATCTAGTCCAACCCCCGTCTGAAAATTCACACACTGCATTGGAAGATTGACTTCTTACACATGCAGAGGAGGAATTATGTGGCACCCATCAGAGTGCAAGGGGACCGGAGTCCTGGCCCGGCCAAACCCCCACAGCCAGACCTTCCCGTGATTATCTCTTGTTTTATTTTTATTTAAATTTTAGTTCCAGTTGAATATGTTGCTATTTACGAAAGGCCACAGTGGGAGGCGAAGAGAGATTCATTTCTTAGTATAACCACGAGATATTTGCATCCGCATGTCATTCCTGATATTGCTCACGAGCCCTTTTTTCTTAAAGCTCGCTCTAATTTCTGTCTCTCCCCCTTGTTTGTTTTGTTTTTTGAATGCAAGGATAATTATGTGCGGACGGGGCTGCCTGTAATAACTTTGCATTAGAGGACACACACACACACACACACACACACACACACCTCTCAGCAAAGCACAGCGGATCTCAGGGCGGAGGGGATTCCAGTCCTTGAGGCTGCCTTCGAGAATCTCTCTCTGCAGTGGTCACAAGTCACTTGCTGGCTCTTGTCCTCGGCTGCCCCTAGATATGGGGGTCCCAGCTAAGATGTGGGTGCAAATATCCCTGCTGACAAGGAGAGGAAGGATCATTGGGGCTGGGGCAACAGTTGCGAGGTTAGGGGGGCCGCTTGAGTTTTTGGAAGAAGGGCAGGGGCCACCTCCCCTCCGCGTGCAAGGGGCCGCGTGCAAAATGTGGTGGGGCCTCCGTGGTTCAGAAGAAGGACCAGGTGATTCTAGGATCAATGATCAATGATCTATGAAAGCCTGTGAATGCCATTTGCTGGGAACCACAGGATGGTTGGAGGGAGAGCTGCTCTCGTGCTCAGATCCTGCCCATGGGCTTCCCAAAGGAGGCATCTGGGTGAACGGAAGAGGCTGAACTAGACAGGCCCCCCTTTGGCCTGATCCAGCAGCCCGGCTCTTCTTGTTTCCTTATGGAACCTCCACCTCCAGAGGCAGTCTATCTTGATTCCTAGGTTTTTGGGGGTATCCGGCCACTGTGAGAGCAGGAGGCTGGCTGAGATAGGAGTCATTTGGCCTGATCCAGCAGCCAGGCTCTTCTTAGATACATCAGTTCCCTCTGCTCTTTCCTACACCTGCTCACACTCCCTTCGCTATCCTCCGTTCAGACAGGCAAGAGGCACCAATTCGCTTTTCATGTTCTAGGACACATTCCAAACGGGCGAAAAAGAAAAAAACCTCTGGGTAACTGTTCCCTCATACCCTCTATTTATAACAAACACCCATTTAGATATTTGAGCTGCTAGAATTTTTATGGTTCGGCATCTGTGGAACTCCTAGCCACAATAATTCTGTCAAGGAATCTTTAGCTGTGGTTCCTGCATGGCAGGGGGTTGGACTAGATGACCCTTGGGGTCCCTTCCGACTCTACCATTCTCTGATTCTGTAACTCAGAATTCCTCAGTGAGACCCTTTCTTTCTGCTACTCGGTCCCTTAGAAGACCTTCAAAACTTTCCAGAAACCTGGGGGGGAATGAGCACAGGCCTAAGGTTGATTCCGACCCTTTAAGTATTAAACTCTTCATTTTATCCCTTCACAACAACCCTGTGAGGTAGGTCACGGTGAGAGGCAGTGACTGGCCCAAGGTCACCCAAATGAACTTCATGGTCGAGTAGGGAGACTTGAACCCTATTCTCTCAACCTGGATCCAGCCCAGTACTCTAACCACCAAGCCACTACTGGCTCTCCACAAGAGGGAGGAGCGGATCCTCCAGTTTCTGGGGCAGTCTATCTGTGTATACCAGGCTCCGCAGAGGAGAGCTGCTGTTGTTGTTTTAGGCTATTATTAAATTTACAGTACTTCCCACTCTCCACCACCAGCAGGTCCCAGGGCAGGATGCAACCCTTTTAAAAGCTGCCTCGGTTCATTTTTTAAAATGGCATTCTCACTTTCCAGCTCTGCAAAGGAGGAGTGTGAAAGGGAACGGGGACCAGCAGCGACCCGGCCATTAAAACACAAATGATCCGAGCTAAAAGCGGCTTCGGGGACAGAAAGAGCAGCTGGAGAGATCGATAGATTAAGCAGCAACAGAATCGAAAGCTTCTGCTTTCTCTCCAGGGGAATCTGGATTTCCGTTATTGGGGAAAGTCTGCTGCTGTGCTAGTTAGATCTTTGGAGCATTGAAACAGAGCTCCTGCTACTGCACTAAGCTATGCTCCATCTAGCTCCGTATCGGAGAAATGTAGAGTTGGAAGGTACCCCAAGGGTCATCTAGTCCAACCCCCTGCAATGGAGGAAGCGCAGCTAGATCGCCGACACTGACTGGTAGCAGAAGGCTCCAGTCCTCATGGTTCTGAAGCCCTGGTTGAAACAGGAAACGCAGGAAGCTGCCTCCTACTGAGTCAGACCCTTCGTCCACCTAGCTCAGTATTGTCTACACGGACTGGCAACTTCTGTCCTAGGTTTCAGGTAAGGGACAGACCGTGCTTGGAGATGCAGGTTGAACCCAGGACATTCTGCATGCAAGGCAGGTGATGTGCCGCTGAGCTAAGGCCCTTCCCTTAAAAATAAAGCAAGGTCCGTTATAAAATCCAGTAAATCAGGATAATAAAAACAGGAATATGGCCCTAAAAGGCCCCAGTCTTGTGGATCAGAGAAAACCTGTCCCCAAATATATGTCTTTGCAGGGCATTTGAAGCAACACACATGCCAGGCCCAGCAGAGGAAAAGGCCTTCCCAGGGGATCAGAGTGATCTTCCGGGTCTACACCAGGGTAGTTGTTCAAGCAGCTAGTGGGGCTCAGTGCTCAGAGCATCTCACTAAGTCCTGGGAGACCAGGGTTCAAATCCCCACTCAGCCACAAAGCTCCCTGGGCCAGTTCCTGCTTCTCAGCCCAACCTACCTCACAGGGCTGTTGTGAGAATGAAATGAGATGTGAGGAGAAGCCCATGTGCTGCCTCAAATTCCTCAAAGGAAAATATGGGACGTAAAGAAACTGTGTGCCTTCCAGAGAAACCCACATGCAGAAAGGTGGCAGTGATTTGAGGTCATGCAGAGGGTGGCTTCCTGAACAGAATTTGAGGGTCCAGGTCAAGGGAAGAACGGCCTCCCTCTATTCTGCCTTGGCCAGACCACACCTGGAAGGCTGTGTCCACAATTGAAGAAGAGAATTGGCAAGCTGGAAGGTGTGCAGAGAGACAGACCAAGAGGACCGGGGAAACCAAGCCTGAAATAGTTTGAGGGAGCTAGGTATGTTTAGAGGAGACCGAGAGGAGTTACGAGAGGCATCTTCAAATATCTTGAGGGCTGTCACATAGAAGATGGAGCAAGCTTGTTTTCTCCAGCTCCAGAGGGTAGGACTCGAACCCATGGCTTCAGGTTGCAGAATAACTTTCTGACTGTAAGAGCTGCCTCAAAAGGTGGTGGGCACTCCTTCACGGGAGGTTTTTAAAGAGAGCTTGGATGGACACCTGACAGGGATTCTTTAGTATTGTGACCCTTGCCTTGCAGGGGGTTGGACTAGATGTCCTCAGGCGTCCCTCCGCAATTCCGTGGCTCTATCTATGAACTCTCCCCAGGCAGCCAATTAGCGGTTATTTACAAGCGCTTGTGTGTGTGTGTGTGTGCTCTAGCTCTGAGGCGTCCATTTGTCAAAAGCAGCACGGGAAGCCCCTCCGGCCTCCGCCAGTCTTTCCGGGGAATTTAAACACCCCTCTCAGCTTCCTGACACGCAGAGGCTGGCAGTAACTCAGGTTTACGGTGGACCACGAGTGCCTGACCTCTTTGTCAGATTTAAGAGCCGGGCAGCAGGAGAGAGAGAGACAGCGCCAGAGCCTGACCTCCTTGCTCCAGCAGATCTTGCCCATATGAATTGGTATTTGCCCGCGAAGATCCCATGAGCCATAAACAATGGATGAGCCCGTCTTAGAAATCGTTACCCTCAGGCAGCGCTGGAGAAGCCAGGGGCGGTTTGTCCTCAGGAAAGGCACTCCATGGCCATCTTCCTTTTGAGAGAATTACAGAATCGGAGGAGTGGAAGGGTACCCCAGGGGTCATCTAGCCCAACCCCCAGCAATGCAGAAATCCCAGCATCTGGGTCCTGAGTTCAATCCCCAGCTATTTGTTTCTCTTTTTATTTACTCCTCAAATTTACATCTCACCCTTCCACTCAATGGAGTCCAGGGCTGCTTGAAACCCTAGAGAGCTGCTGCCAGTCAGTGCCCAGTTAGGATAGCCTCCATGGAAGACAGGGCTACAGCTAGCCACCTGCCACACGATGGCGATGTTCTTCCTCCACAGTCAGAGGCAGTAAATGGCTCAGTACCAGTTTCTGGAAATGGCAGCAGTAGAGAGGGCTTTTGGGTTCAAATCCTGCTTGCTGCTTTCCCCTGTGTGAGAAGAGGGTGCTGGGCTGGATGGACTGGAGAGAGTCCACAGCCTCCTTTTGATCTGCTCAAGAAATGCAACATGGGCCAAATCTGTAGGGCAGGTTTCGTATGCAGTCTGCCGGGTTGCCCACCATTTTCCAAGGAGGTCCGCTGGAACATTTCGTGAAAATTGGTGACCTGCTTAGACACCCCTCCCCCAGATACATGTTACTTGTATGTTGGGTGGGGCACATTGGGGTAAATACTCCCCATCGCAAGGATCTCTCCTGGGCGTTCCCTGGAGCTCAGCTGGACTGAAGATTTTGGAGCTTGGGAAGGTGGTGGACTCTCCTTCATTGCAAGTTTTTGTTTAAAAAATATCATTACATTTCATATGACATGCAAGAGTTACATAAAATGAGAATTAAAATAAAACAGCAGTATATGCTCCAACAAACATTTCTGACGACATTAACAAAGTTGTGTTAAAGGATGTATCTCATAATTCTTACAGATATGAAATGATGTGTAATAACGCATATGCTTAGATTGTTGACTATTAGGAAAAGGTATTTTGTGTCTGTAACCATCTTAATTATAAGGATTTCACTGGAGGTTTTTAAAGAGAGGGTGATGGATGGCCAACTGTCCTGGAGGCTTGAGCTGAGATTCCTGCATTGCAGGGGGTTGGGCTAGATGACTCTTAGGGGTCTCTTCCAACTCCACAGTCCTATGACCCTATGCCCTGCCTTCCCATGGCCTTCCAGCTCTGCCTTCCTGTGTCTCCCCCTGCCCTCCGGCCTCCTTTGGGTATTATTTTCAGCCTTTTAAAAATGCCTGCTTCCCCCCCCCCCATTCTTTTTAGAAACTGAGCTGCTTTCGCAACAAACTGCTTTCAGCAGCCTGCGCTGCCTCCTTTGGAGAGGTTGGGTGCTCTTCATAGCCCCAAGGAAGAGTTTCTTCTTCCTCTTCTTCTATTTTGTGTCTGAGTCAACGCAGCGCTCCAGGGCTCATGGCATGTTTTTAAGCTGTCACAACCAAGCAGGAAGGTGTAAAGGGCCTTGTGGATTTGGTGTGTGTGTGTGTGTGTGTGTGTGTGTGTGTATGTGTGCAGTAGCAGGTTGATAAGAACACAGGAAGTTGCCTTCCACTGAGCCCAGCTACTCCAGTTTTTCTTGCACTGACTGGCAGCAGCAGCTCTCCAAGCTTTCAGGCAAGGATCTTCTCCCATCCCTACCTGGGGATTGGGGCCTTCGGTGTACAAAGCAGGTGCTCCGCCACTGAGCAGCTGTGTCCTTTCCCCCTAAACAATAAAACAAGATGCTAGTTCTCATGGATCCGAATGCAGAACCAATGTTAGCGGAAGGTGGCTTCCTATGTCCCCCAAGCCCAGCGACTTCTACTGAATCAGGCCATGGGGGCACCTCACGCAGTCTTATGGACCCTGACCAGCAGCAACTGTGCAGAGTGTCTGACATGGGGGCTTTCTCAGCCCTGCCTGGAGATTGATTCTGCATGCAAAGGAGGTGCTCGGCCAACAGAGCTACACAGCTTTTCCTCTCAAAGCTTAAAGTAAGGTTCTAGTCCTCATGATTCTGATTCATGGGCTGATTTAAATAGGAACGCCGGAAGCTGCCTTCTCATCTCGGTCCATCTCAGGCAGCACTGACCTCTCCCAGTCTCAGACCGAGAGGCTTTCCGAACCCTACCTGGGCGTTCTGCATGCCAAGCAGGTGTTCTTCAGCTAAACCATGGCCCTCAACACTTAGCAGCCCCCACCCAGCCCCCAAAGGGTGGCAATTTGGAAATGGCAAGAACCTGGAGAGCTTCTGGACTCTTTTGCAGCAAGGCTGTTCCTGGTATATCTCAAAAACTGGGGGGGGGAACGGAACCCAGCCTACCCCACCCCCACTCCGTTGAACCACATTTAAATTCATTAATAGCCTCTTATGAAGCGCAGGCATTTTATTCTCTCCCCCCCCCCAACCTCCTTGGTTGTCTTTGAGCAAAGTGAATATTCTTCTTCTTCTTTTTCTTCTTCCCCTCTGTTCACCCTCCTCCACATCTCCCTGCCAGAGAAATAGTGTTTGCTGCTGACAGAGGCAGAGGAAGAATGGCGAGAGATAAGAAGCGAGAGGAGGATGGAGAGAGAGAGAGAGAGAGAGATGGGACATCGGAGGAGGGATGGCGAGAGCGCAGAGCTGGCGGAGAAGAGAGAGCGAGAGGGAGCAAGGAAGCTGCAGAATCTTAATAGGGTTTCAAAGGCCGGCCGGCTGCCTTGCCGCTGGCAGTGCCCCCCCATCCCCATTCCTGTTTGGGGGGGCTGGGAGGAAAAAGTGGGGCACGTCGAGGGTCAAAACGCTGGATCCCTAGCTGTCAGGGGTGGGAGGCAGCAGGGGACGCGGGGCAATTCTTTCCGCTTACTCACAGCACAGCAGATCTCCTTTCCGCTTGTCAGTGCAGTGGGGAGAGGGACACGGGGCAATTCTGTGTCCCACTTTGGCATTGCAGTGGTGAGGGGGTCGCGGGGCAATTCTTTCCTGTTAGAGCAGGGAGAGATGTGGGACAATTCTCGTTTCTTCTCTCCCCATGCTTTGTTCCTTTATTTATTTCCTTTTCCCTGAGCAGCCCAAGGTGGCATATGTGGGTCTTCCCCCTCCTCATTTAATCCCCACAACAGCCCTGCGAGGCTGAGAGGCAGTGACTGAGCCCAAGATCATGCCCAATGAGCTTCATGGCAGAGTGGGAAGATTCACACCCTGGTCTCTCTCAGGTTCTAGCCCAGCACTCTAACCACTACACCACACTGCCCCTGGTTTGTAGGTATTAAGTTGTTCCCAAAGTTTCTTCTGTGCAGAGCCGAGCCACTGACTCGGGCTTATTCATTCCAAAGGGTCTACTCTGAGTATAACTTAGTAGGATATTAGTATTTTTATTCAGAGCCGACCCCCCCCCCCCCCCGTCCACCACACCCACCCACACATCCATCGGGAGCAGCGAACGGCTTGCGGGAAAAGGCTTAAATTTAAAAGCAGCGAGAGAGGCAGGGAGGGAGTCTAGTGCAGGGAGATTTAGTTCCATCTGAAAGCTGTCTGTGTGAATAAAAGGCTTTTTTTTGAATCCTGAGTTTAATAGCGAGAAGAGAGAGAGGGAGAGAGAAGCCGGGAGCCCCGGGGTTTAATCAGACCTTCATTTGATAAATAGAGGGAGACAAGGCCTCGAGTGAGCGCCCCCCCCTCTTTCTCTTGCCATCTCCCTTTCCTCACCACCCTCCACTCACCCAGCTGGGCTCTCTCTCTCTCTCTCTCTCTCTCTCTCTCTCTCTCTCTCTCTCTCTCTCTCTCTCTCTCTCTCTCTCTCTCTCTCTCTCTCTCTCTCTCTCCACTCTCTTCCTGGTATTTTGGCCAAGGGGTAGTGATGGGTGCTCCCCCCCCCGCACCCCTCTCTGCTCAGCTCCCCCCTCTCTTGATCAGCCTCCCCTTGCACTTGTGGGCAAGGGAGCAGTCGAGGAGGAGGTCCTGGCCCAACGCAGCTGGGCATATGGCAGGGGCTGCCACCCCCAGAAGGTGGATCTTCGGAGTTCTGCAAAAGAGAGGGAAGAGAGAGAGAGAGAGAGAGAGAGAGAGAGAGAGAGAGAGAGAGAGAGAGAGAGAGAGAGAGAGAGAGAGAGAGAGAGAAAGGCATCTCCATGCACATGGGCTCAATAAGTCTTGGTTTTATTTGAGGAGCCTGGCAGGAGGAATGTTTTTTTCACAACCAGAGAGAGAGGCCTGAAAATAAGGAGGTCTTGCCAACCTAGTGTTCTGCAGCCCCTCTCCCCTCTGAATGAGGATTTCGAGAGTGAACTCCGCAAATTGCGTGGAAGGGGATTTTCCTCACTCTGCTGCGGCAACAAAACTCCCTTGGCCTTGTCAACCTATTGGACCAAAGGAGAGACCCATCTCACTCCAGTATCTTGTTCTCACAGCAGCCAACCTGATGCAACAGCAGTGACTCTCCTGACGTTGCTCCCCAGCAAATGCTGCCCAAAGGTAGACTGCCTTAGAGCCAGGAGGCTCCATTAATCTGGCACAGGCTTCAATGCCTGTGGCAATGAGCCCCACCAACACTTGTGGAGAATGAGGCTTTTTCTTTCTGCCTCCTGAAAACTGCTGCCTACCACTTCTGCTAGGTAAACCCTGTTTCCAGTAGGATGATTCATGGAATCATAGAGTTGCAAGGGACCCCAAGGGTCATCTAGTCCAACCCCCTACAATGCAGGAGTCACATGAGACAGAAGAGGAAATTTCCCCCTCCAAACTTCTCAACAAGGGTCACCCTTAGGTAGGCAGACCAGCAGAGGTCTCCTTGTAGCCTGTGACTTCACAAAAGTCCAGAAATCTGCATCTTGGGAACCTAGAATCGTAGAGTTGGAAGAGACCACAAGGGCCATGCAGTCCAACCCCCTGCTGAGCAGGAAACACCATCAAAGCATTCTTGACATATGCCTGTCAAGCCTCTGCTTAGTTCTCATTTCACCCGCCGACCCCCCACATCCTTGTGTTTGTAGTCCTTATGTTTGGAAAGTTAGGTTTGTTTGTGTGTTTGTTGGCATGCCCATCGCCAAGGCTTGGGTTTCTCCTTGACCCACAAATCGTGCTGCATGGGGGGGGGCTCCATTTGCCCTCAGAAGCCAAACCCTGCTCTGAAAGAGGGGTGGGGCACGGAAAGGGCTGGCAGAGCAAGTCTGGCACAGAAGGCTTGAATAATTTAACTCGCTGCCACTTTGCGACGTTCGGCGCTGGGCTGAGGTGAGGCCAAACACAGCATGCCTTTTAAGCAGACACACTTTTCTGGAAGGAGCACCCCCCCCGCCACCCCTTCGCTCTTTTAACATAATGCCTTCGTTCAGCGATTCAGCGACAAGGAAACACTTTTAACACACTCCACGGCCTCTGCCAAAACAGAGGACTCCCTCTCTCCCCAAAAGGTGCTGCTTGCTGGTGCTGACATCACTCTGGCTTCCTCTTGAGTCACAGGGGTAGGAAGAGGGGCAAGGGTTGGGGGGTGGCCACAGCGGCTGCACTGTGACTTCATGCAACTCCAGGATGGTGATGCAGAGCCTCCCATGGGGGGCTGCATGATGACAGCCTTCCGTTTGTATTCATATAGGAAGATAGATAGAATAGCATCAGCCCCGCCCACCCTTGGGACTGTGAGGGGGAGGGGCTTGTAGAGATGGGCAGAGCAATGGATTCTGCTCGTTTCAGTCTTACAGCAATAGGTATTTTTCTGTTCATGTGGATTCTGTCTTTGGAAATATCACATTAAAAGTCATTTATTGAGCAGGACGCATTTTGGGGTTGCACGCACTGTCCTGCTCAGAGCAGAGACAGCAAACTTTTAAAAAAATAATCAACGCAACTCCTCTTGCTTAAGATTGCTTAAGTAAGTAAAGTTGCTTAAGATTGTTTTTAATTGGGTGCTTTCATGTTGTGAATTGCCCTGGGACCTTAAGGTGAAGGGCAGGTAATCAGTCAATAATAATCTTAGATCATTGAATTTCAGTGGGTCTGCTGTTTAAGAAGGACTTAGTCGGGTGCCACCCTTTGTATGTATGTTTTATGTAAACAACGCATTTTTAAAACATAAAATTACACTTTTTGGTGCTTTTAAATGCCACCACCCGGAAAGCGCCTATTATTCCTATGCATCTCTCATGTAAAATAAGTACATTTCTGCATAGTTGCAGGATCCCAAAAAGTGTGCAAAGCATTGGGGAGTTGTGTAGTGGACCACCTGCCTTGCCAGCGGAAGGTCCTGGGTTCAATTCCTGCCTGAAATCCGGGGGAGCTGCTGCCAGCCAGTGTAGACAGTACTGAACCTGATGGGCCAATGGTCTGTCTCAGTATCTGGCAGCTTCCTGGGTGTTCCTGTGTTCCCAGTGGTGAGCAAGTCGAAGGGCTTTGGGTTGGGTTGGTCTGCTGGGGAGAGCCAATGCCGTGAATCTTCCCTCGCCCCCCCCCATTCCCTTGGGGTTGAGGATGGAGCAGCTCCTTCATTAGGTCTTCGTGAGTCTCCCTCCCTCCCTCGCTTCGCCCTTTGGGGAAGACGGAGCATTCCCAGTCCCCCCCCTTCCTCCTCCTCTTTGCTGGCCTCTGAGGCTTTGTTCAGCCTACTTCGAAATGTCTTGAGCCGCGGCAGGGCTTCCCTGCGGATCGTACGGCGTGGCCTGTCACCGTGGCACAGCTGCCAAGGCCCGGTGGTGTTTGCACAGCCGCGAGGCGCCCTGGGCGAGGCGCCAGGCTCTTTCCAGTAACCTTCAAAAGGGGGCCACTGTGGCAGGGGCTGACCCGACCCAGAATCCCATCTGCATAGCATTTGCATACATTCGGGATAACTTGCCTTCCAAAGATTGTTCTTTTAGTCCTTTGGGCCTCTTGGTGACGCCGACTAGCAGGAGGTAAGAGGGAACCAAGTTTAGCACCAAAGGAGAGTCTGCCTAGCTCAGTACTGTCAACCAGCATCAGCTCTCTGGGGCTTTTGGAAGAAGTGTTTTCCTAGCCCTGCCTGGAGGTGTCAGAGATTGAACAGGGGCTCTGTGCACTTATCTAAAGCAAGGGTAGCGTCATGGACTGGTTGGATGCAAAGGAATGGTGTGAGGCAGTAGCTGCGGAGCCCCCTAGGGAAGAAGGCTCAGAGCCCGAGGGAGAAGACAGGGAGAAGGCAGTGTCAGAAGCTGAAGGGGTGACCCGGTTTAGTGAGCAGGGAGAGTCTGTGGCAGAGAGAAGTTCAGAATCAGAAGCTGAAGCAGGAGAGAGGAGGAGGGCCAAGAGGCAGAGGGGAGTCCTTCTGGGGAAGAGGCCGGGGGTCTGCTGTAACTAACTCCCCTCCCTGCTGGTCTCCCAGGACCAGAAGAGATGTGAAGAGGGAGGAGCAAAGGCAGCCCCTGGAAGGAGTCTCAGATTCCTTGGGAAGAAGGACCAGGGTGGAAGCCATGGAGGCAGCTGTGGGAATGAGAGGACCTTAAGCCTCCCCAACTGCCTTCTAAGGGCATGACCATCCGAGAAGAGTTGCTGAGCCCATTCGTCTTGGCACTGCTGGGCAGACCTCGTTTCCTCTAATAAAGAATGAACTTCACTTATTCCATTTGATTTTCCCCCCTGACATGGTCTTAAAGTATGTTTTCAAGCAGAAGAGCAGGGTGAACCCACTGCACTTTTGGCGTAAGACGAAAGCTTTGCAGAGACAGCTGCTGCAGTCCAGCCACATCTCGAAAGCCCCACATTGGCTACGGCCTTTCTCAAGTCAGGTTCTAGTCCTCATGGTTCTGAGAAGAGCACTCATTTAGACAGGAACGTGACAAGAAGCCTTATACCAAGTCACACCCTTGGGCACAAGGCATCGGCAGGGGTATTCTGACACTGCAGACAGGATCCTATCCCCAGCTCTGCCTGAAGACACCATTGAAACCGGGACCTTCTGGATGCAAAGCAGGTGCACGCTCACACTTTCAGCCCTTCCCACATCTGAAATGTCAGGAGGTCTTAGATGAGAGTGTTCTTCCCACATAGTTGATAGGTCAGCTGGCTGCATGACTTAGGTCAGATTTTGGCCCAGAGGCTGCCCAGTTGCCGACTCCACAGCTGCCTGGGGCTCTCTTCTCTCCCCGCTCCCATGTGTGTCTCTGAGTGCCTAGTTTCTGGAGCAAGAATCGGAGTCTTTGTACATAAATGATTTCTTGCGATCTGCCTTAGCCATTATTTTCTTCTTTGGCTCGATAATCGATACGGCTGCGGTGTTTGCTCTTATCTGGGAAGAAGCGACAACAGGGCTAAATGAACTCCCTCTGCAGTGTGTTACTCATCATGTATATAACTGTTCTGTTTGCAGAGGGACCCTGATTTGTGGGCTGTTGGAAAACCAGGAGTGTTTTTCTACTTGTGTGTGTGCAAGAAGCAGGGCATGCGAAGGGAGAGGAGGCTTGGCATTTGCCATGCAGAATGCATCAAACACACTCCCTCTTGACAGTTTTGCAGGGTCCTGTGCAGTTTTTTTTTTAAAAAAAAATTCTCCTGCCTCTCACAATAGCCCTGCAAGGTAGGTCATGGCAATCATTCTATTCTGTCCAGTTTTAAAAGGACCATCACATAGTGAAGGGTAATAAAAAAATTCCTTCAGTAGCACCTTAAAGACCAACTAAGTTTATATTTTGGTATGAGCTTTCGTGTGCGTGCACACTTCTTCAGATACAGTGAAGGGTGTTGGGGGAAAGCTCTGTGAGTAAGTGCTGAAGGACCCACCTTCTGTGTGACCATGGGTGTAGCCAGGGGGGCAGGGAGGGGCAGCTGCCCCCCCAAATCAGTAAAAATTCATGACTGATTGAGGTTCTGCCCCCCCCTAACAAAAATCCTGGCTACGCCCATGTGTCTGACCCAATGGGGCTTTTCTGATGTTTGCAAGGGGGAACCAGAAGCCTTCCGAAGTTGTTTGACTCCATCTCCCATCATCACACCTGGAGCTGCTGGGAGTTGTGATCCAGCTATCTGGCAACGTCCCCCCATTTCTGCTTTAAAAACCTTGCCGGTGAGCAGCATTGGATGCCTACAGACCAGGGTTTCTCCTGGAATCAGGGGGTGGGGAGCCTTATGCCTTTCAGGCTTCAGGACTTGCAGCACCCGCCGCCCCCTGGCTGGAGTGGGGAGGTCCAGCAACATCTGCTGGGCCTGTGAGGTCCTTCACATGCTAGTTTCCTTCCTGCATATTCCTTCCGCTGGCAGGCAGGAGGAGTGTGCGCTCAGAGAGAGCGAGAGAGCGATGGCAATGTACCTAATACACACACAAACACGCTCCATATCTTTCGCCACCAGATATTAACAGGAGTTTTCCTCCTCATTGCGTTCCCATTCCGGGGACATGCTTCACCTGTTCATTTCCGCCTGCCGAAGGCCCTGCGTTTTCGCCCCATTAAAAATGGCGGCTGCTCCCCGCCTGCCTCTTCCAATGGGTTGAATCTTGATTGCCGTCCTGCTGTTCCGGGTACCAGCTTGGAAAGGCTGATATCTTTGTTCTGCAGAGTTTGGAAATTCTGGAGAATTAACAGTGTTTGAGCAGTTGAACGTGTGCTTTCCACGCTGGAAGGAAATGTGCCTTTTTTGTATTCTTATTTTATTTTATATGTTTGGAGGTTTTTAGGCGGCAGGAGATATGCGAGGGGGGAAATGCCCTCTGGCAAGCACCTTTTGAAAAAGGTTCCTCGTACCTCTTACTCTCTCTGTGCTGAGCAGATGAAGAAGCCCGCACATCTTTTCATCTGACAATTTTTTCGTTGGATGCGTATGCATTATTAAGCCCAGGAGAGGGAAGGGAGGAATAAATGGCTATTCTCTCTGCCTCCCTCTCCTCAGAAACCTTATTTCTGCCTGCTTTTTAGCTATGATTACAGTGCGGTTTATCATTTTAATCTGCTTGAAATGTCATCGGTACGAGGTGTAATTACGGCAAACCAACAATGGCTCCTCTCCCTCTCAATACACACTTGGGTACTGTACACACACACACACACACACACACACACACACACACATTCTGCAATGGAATTGAAGTCTCAAAAATGGGGGACGGGAAAGAACCCAGTTTTCCCTGTCCACATCCAAACCTAATAAGAACCTGGCTGTTGGATCGGGCCAATGGCAGCTTATCTAGTCTGACCTTCTGTTCTCACAGGGGCCAAATACCACTAAGATCTTAGGAATCCAGATAGACAGCCTCAGCACCTAGAGGTTCCATAAGGACAGAGGAAGAGCCTGGCCAAAGGGGGCCCATCTGGTCCAGCATCCTCTTCGCACCATAGCTGATCAGTTCCTCCAAAGTGGCAGACCCGCGGGCACCCTGCCTGCCCTGCCACCTCCACCACTGGCACACGAGCGGCACCCAGGATTGGCCACAGCGCAGTCTTTAGCATATGCACCACCGGGGTGCAAAGATCCGCCCAGCACCCCCAAATTTAGTTTAGCCCTCAAATTGGTAGTATATTATATTATATTATATTATATTATATTATATTATATTATATTATATTATATTATATTATATTATATTATATTACATTAATTTCATGTGCACAGTGCTGTTGAGAATGACAAGCGCCGTCATTGAGTCAAACACCGCCAGTTGTGAATGACAAGCGCAGCCACTGGCGTGGCACGTCTTTGGTAAATGAGCACACAAAGTCAAAAGTCTTTTAGTGAAACGACAGGTATACAGTTCAGCATTACCTAGGTATACAACGTATGTATTTTTCGCTCCATAAGACGCACCTGACCAAAAGCCGCACCTAATTTTTGGAGGAGGAAAGGGGAAAAGCCCTGTTTTTGGGGGGATCAGCTCAAAGTAGTGCAGCTTCTTTTGCAAAGGGGGGAAGGTCCATTTTTTTGAGGATCAGCTCAAAGTTGTTGAGCTTACCTTACAAAGGGGGAAAATCCTGTTTTCATGGGGTTCAACTCACAGTTCTGCAGCTTCTTTAGGAAAGGAAAGGGAGCCATTTCTACAGTTTCCAGACATATAATTTAATCAGCCAGTTGCATGTCGCTGGGGAAACATTCAACAATGGAGGCCTGGGCAAGGGGGTGGGGCCGGGAAGGGAGCTAGCATCCCTTATCTCCCTCCCCGATCTCTTGCAATCAGCTGCTGTGCAGCTTCCTTTCAACATCCTCTTTCCCTCTTGTTAGCCTTTAGCTCTTTCATATATATATATATATATATATATATATATATATATATATATATATAATGATCTGCCTCCTTTCGCCCCTGGGCAATTTGGCTCCAGGGACCACGCATTCACTCCATAAGACGCACAGACATTTCCTCTTACTTTTTAGGAGGGAAAAAGTGTGTCTTATGGAGCGAAAAATACGGCATGTATTTTGTTTTTCTAGCTTGATCAAAATTCTTTATTATTTCATAACAGGTAGATAGTTAAGAGCTTAGGCAGCTTCAGCGGCGGGCGCCTGGTTTCCCCCCCCCAAAAAAATGGCGCCCGGGTACCCCGCACCCCTTGCACCCCTGGTAAAGACAGCCCTGATCGTCCCGAATCATGCCCGAAATCTGGCAAGATCTGGCCTGAAATGGGTGCCGGTGCCACTTCAGCAGAGACAGAAGGGTGGATGGAGAAGCAGGACAGGGCAAGGTGGTATTCTGCCCCGGAAAACTCGCATGCAGGATCCAGGCACCAGAGCCCTCTCGCTTCCTGTTGGGTCCAGCGACTGGTATAATGTATTTGGCCAACCCCACACAGTGAGACAGAAGGCCATTGGGACTAGCCCAGTCTGAGAATGGCCAAAATGGTGGTGACACATTCACTTATAAGAAGCCCCGTTAAGGTCCATTAATTTCACTTGGTCTACTTTGAGTAGACAGCTAGCTGCTTCCTAGCCAAGGATCTGCTTCTCCTGTGATCTCCTCTCCTCGCTCTTCCTCCCTCTCTGCTCCTCCCTCCCTTGCTCTGATCTTTTCCCCTCATTGCAGCCTCCCCACCTGCTCTCTTGACGTGCCTGTCGTCACTTTGATCTCCCCTGCTCCTGTCACCTTCCTCCCTCTGAGCTCCTTCATGTCTTTCTTTCATTCTGCTTTCTCTCTCCTTTCTGTTCCTCATAGGCCTGCCTCCCCCCTTCCCCGAATGTCACTGAAGGGTCTGTCCAAGTAGAGTTGGTGAAGACACACTTGCACAAACACACACACACACACAGGATCAAAGGACTGCATAAAGTTTGTGTGAAATCCTATTGAATTCCCCTGGTTTGGAAGGCTCCTCCCAACCTCTGACTCTGTGGGAAACTAGGATGAGATTAAGGAGGCGGAGCGGTGGGAAGGGGGGAAGGAGAGGTCTTTGGGGGCCTCCTCCAGCCTCAAAGAACAACCTCCCTGCGGGGCGGAGATTGCCCAGCTGCAAAACTCCAAAAACCCAGCAATGCTCAGAGATAGAAAGGGGAAGCTCCTTCCTCCAAGGACAACTGGGCTGTGGGTGGCGGTGGCTGGAGAAGTTCATGGTTCTAACTCTGGAATATGCATCCCAGAATGAACCGTGATCAAACGTTCCAAAAAGACTGGAGTAAATTTATAGAATACTTGAAGGACAATTGCAGGCAATTAACAACAATGGCAGGACTTAATGAAGAAGACTTGTAATGATGATGATATACCTTTTTACATACTGTATTGGTTACAATTTTTGATAAATGAAGGGACATAATGTAAAGAGGAAGAAGTACAAATGCTATGATATAAAAAAGAATTAAGGTAACCATGAGATGGGAGGGAGGGAGGTCAACAGTTTATTTGAACAAATATTATGGAAAATATGAATGTGTTTTAATAGTATAAAATGGAAACTTAATAAATATTATATTTAAAAAACACAGAATGAACATAAGAACAGCCTGCTGGACCCATCTAGTCCAGCCTCCTGTTCTCACCGTGGCCAGCCAGGTGCCCCAAAGGGAGACGTGTAAGCAGGACCCGAGGGCAAGAACAACTCTCCCCTCCTGTGGTTTCAGGAGCACGGCTGCCTCTGACTGGGGAGGCAGAGCAGAGCCATCCTGGCTAGGAGCCATCGACAGCCCTCTTCTCCCCCATGAATTTGTCTTTTAAAGCCATCTAGGTTGGTGGCCGTCACTGCCTCCTGCAGAAGAGAGTTCATAGAACCGTAGAGCTGGAAGAGACCCTAAGGATCATCTAGTCCAACCCCCTGCAAAGCAGGAATGGGCAGCCGTCCCATATGAACCTGCAACCTTGGTGTTCTCAGGAACATCTCTAACCCACGGAGCCAACATCCCTGGTTTATGTGTTGGTGTGAAGAACGACTTTCTTGTATCTCTCCTGAACTTCCCCACACACATCTTCCTTGGATGCCCACCAGTTTGAGCGTTATGAGAGGGGGAAGAAAACTTTTCTCCACCTGCTTTCTCCAGGCCACATATAATTTTATCTTGCCTCACTTCTCACTTTCCTGTTTCTCGCTGGAAAACCTTGCTGTTCTAGCCCTTGAATCGGCATCCCAGGCTGGTCTCGCTGTCTCGGGCTTGCTATAGCTGGTCATTTTTTGACTTAGCAAACTGAGTGGGAGGTTTTGAGCTCTGGTCCTAACCTGACACTAACCAGTGCACCGCACTGCCCGCTTTCTTTTTTATTTTAGCTCTCTGCTTTCAGCTCAGAGGACAACACCCCACCCCACCCCTCACCCTCCCTGGGCCTTGAGGAGCTTGAGAGGCAGAGCAGAAGGAAAGTTCCTGGGCTGTTTATCACCAAGGACATTTGCATGGCAGGGGAATCTTTGTCTGCTCCTCCTCCTGCTCCCCCCTTCCCCCCTTTACATAAGAGAGAGAGAGAGAGAGAGAGAGAGAGAGAGAGAGAGAGAGAGAGAGAGAGAGAGAGAGAGAGACCCTGCTTTCTGGTTTCCCACAGGCAATGCTTGGCCACTGTGAGAACAGCATGCCAGACTAAGTAGATCCTAAGCAGAGCCAGGATCTACTTAGCCCCAAAGGCTGCCTCTGCCCTTCGCAGCTGGACAGCCGTGCTTCTGAATCCCAGTTGCTGGAAGCCGCAAGAGGGGAGAGTTGCTCTTGTGCTCGGATCCTGCCTGTGGGTTTCCCTTTTAGGCATCTGGTTGGCCTCCACGAGAGGAGGACGCTGGACTAGATGGGCCCCCTTTGGCCTGATCCAGCAGGCTCTTCTTACAGTCTTATGGCCTTCACAGCAGGAGGAGGACCAAGCCTCAGTCCCCCTTGTGGTCCCCTCGCTCAAAACTTGTCTGCATTTGCTGGTGCTGTAGCCTTTAATCGAGTTTAACTGACTAGATTAATTGATTTTTTATATAAAAAAACTTCGTCAACTCAAAAAGCATCTCCAATGAGTTGGGTGACGTGTTGGTGTGTTGTGGTTTTGTTTCTTTTTAAACCCACTGCAAATTATTTTTGATACAAGTGCTTGCTTAAAAAAAGCCAATGCCTTCTGGGCTGGGAGCCTGCAGGTGGGATGGATGAGTTGTTTGAAAGCCAGTGTGGTGTCCTGGCAAGAGTGTCAGGGTAGGCCCCGGGAGAGATCAGGGTTCAAGACCCCCACTCAGTTGTTATGGATTTAAATAGGAACATTGGCAAGATGCTGGCACTAGCAGTGATTGCAGATAATAGCTTTCCCCCAGCCCTGCCTTGAGATTCTGCCTGGGAATTGAGCTACCCAGATGGGCAGGGTATTCTCCTCCTTCTCCTTCTCCTTCTCCTTCTCCTTCTCCTTCTCCTTCTCCTTCTCCTTCTCCTTCTCCTTCTCCTTCTCCTTCTCCTTCTCCTTCTCCTTCTCCTCCTCTTCCTCATGCTGAGCAGGCGCTCTTCCCACTAAGCTACAGACCTTCCCAAACAGCAGGGTAAGAAGCTGCCATCTACTGAATTGGTCCCATGAGCTCAGTCTTGCCTGCACTGACTGGCAGCAGTGGCTCTCCAGGATTTCAGGCCGGGGGGGGGCATTCCCAGCCCAACCTGGTGATGCCTTTGGCTGATTGATTTGGGGTCTTTCTGCATGCCAAGCAAGTGATCTACAGAGGAGAGCCTTCAACAGCTGGGCCAAACCATGTTGGGAAAAGAGGGGTTTAAAACAAACAAGTGTGGGTCACTAGTTTGATGTTGGGAGGGATGGTGGCTTTGGGGTTTAATTTATTGCATTGATTCCAAAACATTTCTCCAAACCTCCAAGTACAGGCTGCCAGCCTGGGCTGCAAAGAAAAACTGCTCCTCTCCTCTCTCCAAGAATCTGCCTATTGTATTCCTATTTTCTTTCCCCTTTTTGTGACTTCGTTTGAAGTCGGTGGGCAAATGCAGCTGGTTCTCTGTCCCCGGAGCCCAGGCAGCCTCCCTCTGCCCGCCGAGAGAGGCTGACGTTGGGGAGGGGGGCCTGCTCCCCGCTGCCGATCAATCTCCCTGTAACCCCAGGGCTGGCGGTTCATTTGGGTGCCATGTGACGACCGCTGCTGCTCTAGATAAAAAGAAAGGGAAAAATCTACCGCTATCGACCTGATCTTTCTCTCTCCTCCCGGGCAGAGAGAGAGAGAGGCGGGGAGAGCGAGTTGCACTTTGCACCCACAAGCCTTCGGAGAGAGGGCGACACGGGTGCTGTCAGGCACAGGGAGGTGAGGGGGGAAGCGCCCGTGCATGCATCGACTTCTGCTGGTGTCGGGTCCCCATTAGCGCCTGCGTCTTCTGGTGGTGGAAGTAGAACAGCAAAGTGTGAAGAAGTAAAAAAAACCAAAGTGTTTAGCTCTCTGGTGCTTCCCTGTCTGCAAGCCGCAATGCCTTTACACCACTTTGTTAACAGCACACTTAAGGGATAGCGCCGCCTGATGGCGATTAGAGGAAATAACACGCACAAGGCGCTTCAGTGCACTTCGATGCTGCCCAAGTACCCCCACTTCTCCTCCAGCAAAGGCAGGAAAGCTGCTGACAATAGGTCAACTTATTTCTTATGTTTATTTATTGGTCGCCCTCCTGCCCCATCTTTTCTACTCCCAGGAGCTCCAGGTGCCAGACGTGGTTCTTCCCCATCTCTTTTAATCCCTGCAACAACAACCCTGTGAGGTAGGGCTGGGCTGAGAGGCAGTGACTGGTCCAGGGTCACACCCAGTGAGCTTCACTGCCCAATTGGGGATTTGAACCCTGGTCCCCCCCCCAGGTCCTAATCCAACTCTCTAACCATAATGCCACCACTGGATTAATAATAATTATGCTTTAATTAAAACAGTCAAACACATATTGATAGAACAATAACAGCAATGACTTCATAGGGCATAATTTGGCCTATTTGGGTTGCGTTCTCAAACTCTTGTGCCTCTTTCTCTCTCCAGTTCTGCAGACCCGCTTTGTCGAAGAGCCTGAGGACCAGACGGTGGTGGCCGGGCAGAGGATTGTGCTCTCTTGCGTGGTGCTGAACTATTCCGGGATCGTGCAGTGGACGAAGGATGGCCTCGCCCTGGGGATGGGGCAAGGCCTCAAAGGTAGGAGGCTGGCTGGGCGCATACAGAACCAGAGAATTGTGCCATCGGAAGGGACTCCTAAGGGTCACCTAGCCTGTATGTGCGTGGTGGCGCTCCTGGAGGTGGCCTGCACTGTTATTTTTGTCCTGCAAAAGAGCTTTGCTTTGCACCCTGAATTTTTCTTCTCTGGGGTTGCGAAATTGCCTTTTGGGGGGTCTTGGCTGCCAACGTTGTGCTTTCAGCTGGCTTCCCAAAGCAACGCTCGCCCCAGGACCTGAGCCTCTTTCCCTTTCAGTCTCTTCGCCTCCAGCCTGGCTGCTCCTGGCTGTAACATGGAGGACGGCTGTAGCTCAGTGGGGAGAGCATTGGCCTGGCATGCAGAAGGCAGCAGGCTCAATCCCCACTGGCAGCATCTCCAGGCAAGGCTGGGACTGTCGCCTGCCTGAAACCCGGGAGAGCGGCTGCCAGCCAGTGCAGTCAATCCTGAGCTAGAGGGACCCATGGCCTGACATACTAGAAGAAATATGATGTTCACCTTACAATCAGTCTTTTTTTTATTTTTCCAGTTCATCAATACCTGTCTTTTTTTCTGTACTTACCTTGGGCGCAGGGAGTCCATTCCTATTGTCCCTTTGTTAGCATTTCTTGGGCATATAATTCAAAAGGATATTTTCCTCTGCAAACTTTAGATTCTTCCATACAGCAGAGGAATACCAATAGAGAGCCTTGTAAGAACAGAGGTTATAAAGAAGCATTGTCTCCCGCCCCCTTTATGTGTCTCGATGTGGAACTCTGGAAGCTGTGTGGTGCCCAGGCAGGCCATTGATATCCATCTAGCTTGATATTGTCTACACGGACTGGCAGTGCCTCTCCCTGCTTGCAATGGGACCTTTATTACGCAAAGCAGACATTCTGCCACGGAGCCACACCAATTATTATTTATTTATTTATTTATTTATTTATTTATTTATACCCTGCCCATCTGGCTGGGTTTCCTCAGCCATTCTGGGCTGCTCCCAATCGAATATTAAAAACACAATACAGCATTAACATTAAAAACATCCCTAAACAGGGCTGCCTTCAAATGTCTTGTAAACGACAGATAGTTGTTTATTTCCTTGACATCTGATGGGAGGGTGTTCCACAGGGCAGGTGCCACTACCAAAAAGGCCCTCTGCCTGGTTCCCTGTAATCTCACTTCTCGCAGGGAGGGAACTGCCAGAAGGCCCTCGGCGCTGGACCTCAGTGTCCGGGCTGAGCGATGGGGGTGGAGAGGAGGCAGTTTAGAGCTTTAAAGGTCAGCACCAACACTTTGAATTGTACTCAGAAACGTACTGGGAGCCAATGCAGGTCTCTCAGGACGGGTGTTTTATGGTCCTCATTGTTCTGAAGAAAGGGCAGAGAGAGCTGCCTCAGGCAGAGTCAGGCCCTTGAGCCAGCCAGCTCAATATTGTCAGGCAGGTGGCATGGCCAGCCCTAGATTATGATGCCAAGCGGTGGAACTTGGGACCAGGGCCGTCTTAAGCATATCAGGCGCCCGAGTGCCGTGGTGCGAAGATTGCTCCAGCGCTCTCCCCGCCCCGTTTCCCACCGCGGCTGTCTGGCCACCCAGCCTTGCCACCCAGCCTTGCTTTAGAGCCGGCCCTGATTGGGACCTTCTGCATGCTGAGCAGGTGTCCACCGAGCCCTGTGGCTCATCTCCTCCCAGTACTGGGGCAGGGGTTTGTCACCTGCAGGAGGGTGGGGACCCATCTTCCCCCTGTGCATAGGAATTTTATGGTTTCAAGAAGCCTCCTTTGGTCTCTGCCTGGCAGAAGCCCCCTCTCTCCTCTTTCTGCTCTGGCTGCCCCCAATGAGTGTGCCAACAGCGCCACCTACTGGAAGAGGGGGGTGGGCATCCCACACCCTTCTGTCGGGTTTCATTATTGATTTCTTTTTCTTTTTTAATGCTCTAGCTTTAATTTTTGGACAGTTATTGTCTGGCAAAATGGATACCACAACTTTATTTTATTTCACAAAATGATCGATTAGAATTAATAACAATTTTAAGAAGACTCATAAAGTTAAAAGAGCGGCAGATCCACAAGTGGATATAGTCTACGGTAGCCTAAGCAGAAATGCTCTTCGCAGGTGCCAAAAAGGGCACAGTGCCTAATGCCAAAAGGCAGGGAGTTCCGGGGTGTAGATGCTTCCACACTGAAATATTGAGTTCTTACAGGTATTATGTAGCACCTGTAACAGGGCCGGTTCTGCAGATCGAAGGGTGTAAGGCAATCTGGCAGCAAAACGGGGGCAGGGAGGCTTGCGAAATAAAAAGACACATCACAAGAGGAAAGCAGGGAGGGAGGGAAAAGGCAGAGGTAGGAGATCAGCCCTTTGAGTCCAGAGCAAAGGGCTGGGCTGCAATGACATCCAATCCAAGGCAGGCCAGTCTTCCCTTTCTGGTGGCAGCAGTGGGGCACTGGGCGCTGAGCTGCGGGGGGCACCCAGTAAGAGAGGTGCTGTAAGAGAGGCACCCAGTAAGAGCAGGAAGGAGGAGTGAGGCTCTAACAGGGTCCTAGAGTCCTCCCGCCTCCTCCCCAAAGCCCAGTTAGCACTTTCCCAGCTTTAAGCTGGGCACCATTGGGAAGGCAGCTTGAGGGCCAGGGGGGGGGCACCAAATTTTGGCCTCACACAGAGCACGGTTGTAGCCGAGTCTGCCACAGACATGAGAAGATCCTGCCAGATCAGGCCAGTGGCCCACCTAGTCCAGCCTCCTGTTCTCACAGTGGCCAACCAAGTGCCCACTACAGGAAACCCACAAGCAGGATCCGAGCAAGAGAGCAACACTGTCTTGCGGTTTCCGGCATTGCTGCTTCCAGCCATGGAGGCAGAGCAAAGCCATCCTGGCTCATAGTCCTCTCCTCCTCCATGAATTTGTCCAGACTTCTCGTAAAGCCCTCCCTGCCTCCAGTGGCAGGGAGTTCCACGGTTCAAGCCTGCACTGTGTGGAGAAGGACTGAAGAGTGGCTGCCAGTCAGTGTAGACAATGCTGAGCTAGAGGGATCCCAAGGTATCTTCCTGTGTTCTTCATTCTGCCCAGGAGAGGGGAATGCAGGCTCCTTTTGTGGCCGGTGGGGATGGCGTGGGGGTTCAGGCTGATCCTCTTTCTAGGGGGCAGGAGGGGACAGCCACCCCTTGGACTCCACCGGCCAGAGCGGAATGCCCTTCGGTTCCCCCCCCCCGGCCTTTGTTAATTAACTCCGTGGACGGTTAGTTTGCAGACGGCTGCCTGACCTTTTCCTGTTCGTCCTGACCAAGCCATCGCCCACCTCCACAGACTAGCGTCCTGGGAGTAAAACAAATAAATGAAAATAATTAAAACCTGACGCCGAGGTCATTACGGTGGTACTCCAGAAGAAAGCTGCACTCTGCCACTTTTAACGAGGAAATTATGCGTACTGAGCTCATTTGCATATGTTGACATTCTTTCTCTTGGCACCTGCTCTTCCTGGAGGGGGGGGTGAGTTGGACTGAGCAGGGAGCCCCCTTGGCGCTTCCTCTCCAGCCCTTGCAGAGGTTGCACGGGTACAGATTTCGTAGGGGGGTTCAAGTGCACTTCTGCAGCCTTCCTAAGGGCAGAAAACGGGCTCCTTGGGAATACAAGCCGCGGTCCCCACCGCCACACAGATCTGTCACTCTGTCCCAAATTTGGCGGCTGTCTCCCATAGTGGCGAGGAAGGGAGCTCCCCGAGAACCTGCTTGCTGAATCGAAGCAAACAGCAATCGGGTTTGTCACAGGTCGCCATTTCTTCTGATTCAGCGGTAAACAACGTGTTTTCCCCGGAGAAAGAGGTGGGACCAAAAAATCTGTATAAACCACTGTCCGGATCCGTGACTCCAAAGCACGGCACAAAAGGAAGTGTGGGTGAGGCCAGGCCAGTCCCGAAATTTGAGGATGGGAGAGGAGGATCATCGTGAAGCGTGTGCAAAATGGTGCCTATGCAGACACACAAGTGCTGTTCCTACGATGAAGAAGGAACTCGGCACATGCACAGAGTTTCTCTCATCATGGCTTGTGTGACAAAGGAAGAACGCCTGTGCCTTTGCTGCTCAGCTGCAGCACAACAGCCCTGCAGTGTCGCTAGGAGGTCTTCCTCTCTGCCAGTTGCTGCCCCCCTCCGCCCAGCTTCTGCTTCAGCCCCACAGGGGAGGGAGCCTGAGACACACCCAAGCAGCTGCTCTGGAAAGGCCCCGATCCAGGGCCCCAGCACTCCGCTGCGCAATGGGGCTTTACTTGAGTGTAAAGGCAGACTGACCTGAGAGGAATGCACTGGTCGCTTGCAGCTCCCAGTAGCCTGAAGGCCAACTGGGATTCAGAAACCCCGAGGTTGGCAGACAGACATACTTGGGCAGTCAAATTAAGGAACTTTATTAGGAATAAGGGGAGGGGGAAGCAGGCAGAAGGGCCAAACAGAACCCAAAAGGCACTCAGCCCTGTGGCTCTGCCCGGGAACTCCTCCTTGTCTATTTGCTGCACTCTCAGGTTTGGTCCCAAGGGATCAGCAAGGCTGGCCGGCTCCATGGAGGATCCCACTGTGGATCCCTGGCACTGGGAAAGGGAACTGGATCCCTGGCAGTGGGAGAGGAAGGAGCTGAAAGAAGCGGCTCAGCTCCTCAAAGGCTCACTCCCCTCTCGGGGGGGGGGGGGCAGAGGAGATCTTTGCTCTTTCTCCTCAACTAGACATTTGAGGTGCCCATTTTGCATACAAAGAGGACTGGCAGGACACACCGGACAGCCTCCCTTAGAGAAATGGTGGCCAGCTCAGGGCCCAGGAGGGCAAGCCTGGCATTCTGGCTGGGCTACTGCAGTCCTCTCCCCCCGGGGCTGCCTTTGAAGACTGTTTGTCCCTGACTTCCCAATTGGTTTATTCTCCGTCTGGTTCCTTTCTTGGGAACGCTAAATGTTCAAGTGGGAGATAATTGCCCTAAATAGGGGAAGCCTGTTTTCCCTTGATAGGCCTTTGGGAACTGGCTGCTTTTCAATAAAGGGGCCTTTAAATAATGCTGCACTGTTTTAATTATTATGTTTATCACCTCTCTTTTAGTAGATGTGCTTTTTAATTTGACGGCAGCTTAATTATCTTTTCTATGTTTTTAGTTTTTCATACCCCCCCCCCAAAAAAAATTTCTTCCAGTAGCACCTTAGAGACCAACTAAGTTTGTCATAGGTATGAGCTTTCATGTGCATGCACACTTCTTCAGATACATGAAAACTCATACCTATGACAAACGTAGTTGATCTCTAAGGTGCTACTGGAAGGAATTTTTTTGTTGTTGTTTCGACTACGTCAGACCAACACGGCTACCTACCTGTATTTAGTTTTTCATGTTTTATCTGCTTTATCTGTTTCTGCATAAGCCCCCTTGTGTCGCAGTCCTGGGAAAAAGCAGGCTAATAATAATAATAATAATAATAATAATAATAATAATAGAAATTTATTGTGGCTGTTTGTTCGCCATGGCCTGACCATTGCATCTCCTTTGTTTTAAAAAAATCAATCACAGCCTGGCCCCGGTACAGGATCATTGGAGCCTCCGATTCTGGACAATACAACCTGGAGATCACAGATGCCGAACTCTCGGACGATGCCTTGTACGAGTGCCAGGCCACAGAAGCAGCGCTTCGTTCCCGGCGCGCCAAGCTGACAGTCCTCAGTAAGTGGTGTTCTGGTATTTCTCCTCGTCCATTTGGGGAATAACTGAAGGCTAGAACTCGGGGCGCCTCTTAGAGAAGTTCTACCGTAAACTGTGTTCTAAACGTGCGTATCTCTAGCTGTCCCTGCAACAACCTGGATCCTGTCCTGACTCCTCCAACATCCCACTTCTTTGGAACCCCTGTTGGGTTCTAGTATTATGAGAGAGGGAGGGGAAAAACCTCTGTCCACTTTCACACCAGACAATCTTGGACCCCTCTATCATGGCCCCTCTTATTCTCTCTCTTTTTTAAAAATAATAATTGAATTTTACATTATTATTATTATTATTATTATTATTATTATTATTTCACAATTACATCACAGAAAATAATAACAAATTGAATTCCCCGCTCCCCCCCACCCCGGCCCATGACTTCCTTCAACTCCCCCTTCTGATTTTTTACTTATAAAATTGTCCTGCTTATAATACTATATTTAAATATTATATCCTTAAATTAAATGTTGTTATATTCGTATCATTTTGACCTCATTTTTATAGCTTCTATATTTGTATTGTTAATTGTGTTTACTCAAACCCTGATAGTGAGTCCATTTCTTTACATTGATTCCGTAGATACAGCATAAATGGTTCCCAATTTTCTTCTGTTGTCTTTGTCTCTAAGTCTTTCAGTTTGCTTCGCCATTTCAGCATATTCCATCAGTTTTTCTTGCCATTGTTCTTTGGTTGGTATTTCATGACTTTTCCATCTTTGGGCTAGTAAAATCCATGAAAGAATGAATAGTTTTTTCTTCTCTTTGGACCTGAAATGCTTAGTAAAAAAGCTTCTGGTCTTTTAACAAAAGTTATCTTAAACATTCTTTTCAATTCATTGTAAATCATTTCCTTTTTTTTTTTTTACAATTCCACTACCTAAGAAAGAACGTACCTTCTTTTTCTTTGGCCCCTCTTATTCTCAAAGCTCCTCCACACTACACCACTCTTCTGGGAACCTCATTTCTTCTGGTGCTACAGATAACAATGGCAACTTAGCTAGAAGGCCCTTGGGATCCCTTCCACTTCCACGATCCTGTGATTCCCTGAGAAAACCTCCCAAGGGGCCACTTGTCCCTCCTTCTGGGAGCTCACGAAGACAAAGTGGGGCCACCAAGATGCCCCTGACTCTCCTGGGGTTTTTATGGGGGGGAAGGCGCAGATTAAGGTCAGACTGACCCCAGCTTTGGTGGCAATCTACGGTAGCTCACTTGTGGGGCGGGGGCAGAAATAACCTTCCAACAAAGATTTCCTCTCTCCATTTTTGCTTTTTCTTTATAATGCAGTTGCTGGGTGGGGGAGAATAGGGAGCAGGCAGACAGAAGGAGCACAGATTCCACCCCCCACCCCCACCCCCACCCCAGAAGTTTTACACAGGGTCTAACATTCCTCTGCAGCTTTTATGAAGCAAGTGGGGAAAAACACAAATTTACAGCCCCCCACGGCAAGTGTAACTCAAGCTGGCCATGAATATATATTAACGCATTAAGAGTGGAGGGGGAATGGGGGGGGTAGAGGTGCGATCAATGGGACGAAACGGCCTGATCCTGCGGGTGGCAGTGGGGAGGGGGAGGGGTAAGTCATAGTTAGAGCAGCTTGGGGGATCCAGGTCCCTGGACCGAGAGGAAGGGAGCGTTGTCAAAGACTGAGAGGGGGTTTGGTGGCCATTTTCAAATATCTAGGGGGCTGCTCCATAGAAACTGCACCAATCTTGTTTCCTGCTGCTCCAGAGGGCAAGATCGAAACCGACTGATTCCAATTTCAAGGACGGAGATCGCAACCAAATATTAAGAAGGGGAAAGGAGACTGGCTTTTGCCAGCACCCAATCCACATCAGGGAGCTGTGGTTGTTTGGGGAGGGGGGCAGACTCTCCCTCTCCCTCCCCACCCCAGCACCCATTGCATCCTTTCCTGCCCAAACCCCACTTGTGGCCATGAGAATGGATGGCTGGGTATCTCTCGCGGCTTGGCCCAGCTGCTGACCCCAAACAGCCAGCTGTCAGCTGCATGGAGGAGACGCGCCAATAGGAATACCAATGGCCAAGGCATGATTCTCTCCCCACCCCAGTGGCCTGGCCTGAGTCAGTCAAGGGAAGGTCAGCGAGAACAGTATCGTAGAGCTGGGAGGGACCCCAAGGGTCATCTAGCCCAACCCCCTGCAATGCAGGAATCTCAGCTAAAGAATCCCTGGCCTCTGCTTAAAAACCTTAAGTAAAGGAGAGTCGGCCACCTTCCTAGGGTGTCTGTCCTCCTGTCAAATGGCCCTTGGGTCACCATCTCCTTCCTTGTCATTCCATCAGTCTGGTCATTCCACTGGTTCAGGTCCTGCTCTTTCTGTCCGGAGCAGCAAGAAACAAACTTGTTCCATCTTCCCTGTGACAGCCCTTCCTTCAGATATTTGAAGATGACTCTCATATCTCCTCTCAGTCTCCTCTTTTCCAGGCTCAACACCCCCAACTCTCTCAGCCATTCCTCATAGGGCTCAGCTTCCAGACCCTTGGCCATCTCAGTCTCCCTCCTCTGCCCATCTTCCAGCTTGTCAATCTCCTCCTTAAATTGTGGTGCCCAGAACTAGACACAGTACACTGCTACCTCGGTTTACAAACAGTCCAGTTTACGAATTTTTCGGTTTAGAAACTCCGCAAACCCGGAAATAGTGTCCCGGTTTGCAAACTTTACCTCGGTCTGCGACCAGAATCCGAATGGTGGAAGGGCACCGGCCACAGCAAGCCTCAATGGGGAAAGCGCACCTCGGTTTACAACTGGTTTCAGTTTGACCAGACTTCTGGAACGGATTAAGTTTGTAAACTGAGGTACCATTGTATTGCAGGTGGGGTCTGACTAAGGCAGCATAGAGTGGTATTATTACTTCCCTTGATCAGGACACTAGACTTTTGTTCATGCAACCTAGAATAGCATTCACTTTTTTGCTGCTGCATCACACGGTTGGCTCATGTTGAGCTTGTGTTCTGCTCAGACCCCTCAATCCTTTTCACCTGTACATTTTGCATGCAATTGCTTTGTGATTAGTTGCAAGCAAAGAGGTGGAATGAAGCCTCCACAAATCTCTTTCCCAATAAAACGCCCCTCTGCCTCCCTCTCCGGCTGACTCCCCCCCCCAATTGCTTCATAATTAACAAGCGCCAACGAGATGCCCCATTTTCACCCCTCCTTCATCTTCATTTCTTCCTCTGAACAAGGCCTTTTTTATCAGGTTGCTGCTCCTATTATTATTTTAAATTAAAAGGGTGATCATAAATCAATAATGGACCCCTGTCTATATCTAAGGAAAATGAATCCATAAAAAAAAAAGGAGGGGGAGAGCATTTCTCTTTATCTTCCTGGGTGACAGTCAGGTTGTCAACTCTGTCTTGATTTTTCTTTCCCCAAAAAGAGAGAGAAACCGTGAGGGACCCTCTGTTTCCTTGTCACTGAAGTAGCATCAATATTTCAGAATTACGCAGTCTGGATTCTTTTATTATTTTGGGGAGGTGGAATCCTGCGAAGTTGTGCCGTGTTTTGAAGAGCTCCTGCTTTCCACCCAGCTAGCTTGCGTGGAGCAATTTTAAAACAAGACCACTCCGGAGAGAACAAGGAGGGAGAGGCCAGCCTTCAGAAATCTCCGCAGGTAGCAGGCAGAGAACTCTGCCTTGCAGAAAGAGCCTAATCACAAAGAGGGAGAGATATATATTTCATCAGAGAGGAACGGAGCGGAGGCAGCTGCTTCTTAAATCCCCCCTGTGGAACTGAACATGAGAAGAGTAGAATCGTAGAATCATAGAGTTGGAAGGGATCCCAGGGGCCATCTAGTCCAACCCCCCACATCTTTTACCCCATAGAAAACAGAGGGGTCTCAGGGAACCCCTGTGACTCCCAACTCCTGACCTCCCTGACCATTGGCCAGGCTGGCTTCTGTGGCGTCTGGGAGTTGTACTTCAGCCAGATCTGAAGGACCCTTAATGGCTTCCTGGCCGAGGGAGCAAAGTATATTCTAAGGCAGCAGCAGCATGTCGGTATTCAAAGGGATGACTGGCCCCTCTCCCTCCCTCCACAGTTCCTCCCGAAGACCCCGTGATCGATGGAGCCCCTGAGATCCTGCTGCGGGCTGGGACCCCGCACAACCTCACGTGCTGGGCACGCAACGCCAAGCCAGCCGCCACCATCGTCTGGTTCCGCGATGGGGTGCAACAGTCAGAAGCGGCCACGACCACGGTAGGGGCAGACGGGGCCTGCTTCGGATCCGGTTGGCAGGGGGCAGGGTGACAAAGGAGGCGTCTCCTTAGTTGCAGCCAAGCAGCTTTTGCACATATGCCACTCCCCTGGAGATGATGCTCTATTGCAAGCAGAGACCATTCTGCATGCATTCAGTTGCTGCATAGCTGTGGATTTGCAGGTCGTTTTGGACCCAGAAGAGGGAGTCTTGGAAGTTATATTATGAAGCCTCCTGTATTTGCTGGATCTGGGAATGGATAAAATTTAAAAAGCTGTGGGAAATCCTTGCAGGAGTTCCAGGGGAGCATAAACCCCCAGGACAGGGTGTTGCAGGTTTTCTGGCTTTGTGGAGAGTTTAGTGATGTCATTTAGTTTTGTCTCAGTTTGCACATAAGAAGAACCTGCTGGATCAGGCACATAGCCCTTCTCACGCTGGCTAACCAGATGTTCCCCATGGGAAACCCACAAGCAGGATTTGAGCGCAAGAGCCCTGTCCATTCCTGTGGTTCCAGTATTGTTGCCTCTGACAGTGGAGGGCAGAGCAAAGCCACAGTGGCTAGGAGCCCTCCATAGCCCTCTCCTCCTCCATGAATTTGTCCAATCCTCTTTTAAAGCCATCTAGGTAGGGGGCCATCACTGTCTCCTGTGGCAGGGAGTTCCACAGCTTAACGATGAGCTGCGTGGACTTTCTTGTGCCTGCCCTGAATCTCCCAACTGTCAGCTTCATTGGATGCCCACGAGTTCTAGCATTACGGAAGAGGGAGAAAAACATTTCTCCGTCTGCTTTCTCCAGGACAAGCGGAATTTTGCAAACTTGTCTCTTCTTCCTCGCCTTTTCTCTAAATTGAAAAGTGCCGCATGCTGCATTTGAGCAGGGAGTTCTGGCTGCCTTCTCAACCCCGCTGTCTCCTTTATCCAAACCTGGAGCAGAAGCTGGGACTCTGCGCCTTCAGGTTCACCAGAGGCAACACGGCCCCCCACCCACATCAGGAGGGGGCCTGGCTCTGGCTTGGTGCTGTGCTCTTGGAATGGAGAACGGAAGGAAAGGACCCAGGAGTTCCAGCTCCCCAGGATGCTCTTCCTTCCAAGGAGCTTCAGAAGCAAGCTTTTCTCCCCCCCCCCCCCGCCCCCCCCAATTTTCTTTCTTTTGTGAGTGGAGGAGAAAGAGGAATTAATGGAAGATAAGTAGCTATCTATGGCTGCCAGCCACGTTGGCTGTGCTCTGCCTCCACCATCAAAGGCAGCAATGCTTCTGAGTAAAGGATTCTGAACTAGACTGGCCTCCTTTGGCTCTTCTTCCGTTTCTATGGAACCTCCAGCTCCAGAGGCACTCTATCGAGAGTCTTAGAGGCATGTAGCCATTGTGAGAACAGGAGGCTGAGCTAGATGGGCCATGGGCCTGATCCAGCGGGGCTCTTCTTGCATCCTTACGACTAGAAGGAGCCTGGCTGCATTTTGCACGGATCGTTGCTTCCAAATTAAGGCTGGAGCCGAACCAAGTTCCTGCGTCGTTCTGCCTGTGCCCATTAAATGCCCAACGAGGTTGTAGGAATTAATGTTATCGCCCCATAAATGTCTGGGGGGATTAATGAACGGGAACGGCTTGGCTCAGGAGCGAGCGCAGGGAGGGGGCCGTCAGCGAGGAAGTTCCAGTAGTGGCGACTGTTTTGGGGGGGGGGAATCGGATTCATAATTGAGAAGGGAGAGGAAAACTCCACAGAGCAGAGAGAGGATTTTCCTGGCGAGGAAAAGCGGGAAGGAAGAGAACGCCACAATTATATATGAGGAAGGGCTGTAACCCAGTGGCAGAGCACCTGTCTGGCATGCAGAAGGTCCCAGAATCAATCCCCACTGGCAGCATCTCCAGGTTGGACTGGACAAAGACACACACCCCGAGCTGCTGCCAGTCAGTGTGGGCAATACTGAGCTGGATGGACAGAAGAATCTGACTCTGTCTATGGCAACTTCCTTTATTCTCATTTAGATCAGCCCTTGATTTGGAACCACAAAGTTTATTTTTAGAGGACTGGAATCATTATTGTTCCTGTTTTTATTATGCATTTGTTTTTATGCTGTGAACTGCCCTGAGATCTTCAGATGAAGGGCAGCATGCAAATGTAATAGATAATGGTAATAATATTATGTTATCATAGAATTGTAGAGTTGGAAAGGGATCCCAAGAGTAATCTAGTCCAACCCCTGCGATGCAGGAATCGCAGCTAAGGAATTCTTGCCAAAGAGCTCTCGCCATCAGAAAGTTCTTCCGGATGTTCAGTCAGAATCTCCTTCCCCGTCATCTGGATCCTGCCCTTCTGAGCAGGAGAAAACAATCTGCCTTCTTCTCCAGCCCCCAGTTGGCCCTTCCCCACATGGCCGCCTCCTTCTCTCGCCCCTCCAGGAAGTCTTGCCGGACGGGAAGCGAGAATCCACGCTCAGCCAGCTCCTCATCAACCCCACCGACCAGGACATTGGCCGTGTGTACGTCTGCCGCTGCACCAACGACGCCATCCCGGCGGGAAAGGAGACCTCCATCAAGCTCAACGTTCACCGTGAGTGGAGGGCGGCCTCGTTCTCAGTGCTCCCAGATATCCCAAGAGGGTACCTGAGGATGCCCAGGGGCGTGGGCACCATCTTGGAGGGCTGATCAGAGAAAAGCAAAGTCTGTGGCCCTGCTGGAAGCAGACCCAAAGAAATTAATAGCCCCCCTTTGGCCATTAATGTCGGTGGGTCTCCTTGGAGCAGAAAGCGGTTGGATGGAACTCAAAAGTTGGTTGTGCTGGCGGCAGAGGCTGGCAAAAGGGGGGAGAAGGTCTTGATGGGAGTTATCTGTATGTTGTGGATGTTTTGTGATGTGTGTGTTTAAAATCAATTAATGTTTTTTAATTATTGCTCTTCACACACACACACCTCGCTCAATGTTTTTAGCTGTTTCGATCTTATATGTGAGCCGCCTTGAGTACCTGCCAAGGAAAAAGGCAGGATATAAATCAATATTATAATACAGTTAAACCTCAGGTCCCAAATGCCTCCGTTTTGGCTCCCAAACGCTGAAAACCCAGAAGTAAATGCTATGGTTTTCAATCGTTTTTCGGAAGCTGAACGTCCAACGCGGCTTCCGCTTGAGTGCAAGAGGCTCTTGCAACCAATCGGAAGCCGTGCCTTGGTTGTTGAACATTTTGGAAGCCGAACGGGCTTCCAGAGTGGATTATGTTCGACAACTGAGGATTGACTGTAGTAATAATAATAATAAATTATTAATAATAATAATATTCTGTAGACACATGGGACTTGTTTTGTTTTCCCATCCTGAAGAGAGGTTGTTTTTCATATTACATGGTCAGCCAGGTAGAGGAATCTCAGAAACAGATTTACGGGACTGACTTTTACTTATGGCAATTGGCCAGGGAAGGGTCTCTCCTGCTTTGCACACAAATGGTGTTGCTCCCCCATCCCCAAATGCCCTTCCCGGACAGTGACCATTCCTTCTGCCTGGCAGACCCCCCCACCGTGACCCTGTCCATTCAGCCCCAGACGGTGCAGGAAGGAGAGCGAGTCACCTTCACCTGCGTGGCCACCGCCAACCCAGAGATCAAAGGCTACAGGTGAGTTGGGAGGAAGGTGGGGGAGACTGTGGGAATTAAGGGCGTCAGAAGAGCCTGCTGGATCAGGCCAAAGGGGGCCCTTCCTGTAGCTTCTGGCAACTGTTCTTCAGAAGCATCGCTGTCCCCAACTGTGCAGGTCAGAGCACAGCCACTGTGGCTCCTAGCCATCAATTTCCCTCTCCTCCTCCAGGAGTTCTCTTTTTAAAGCCAGCCAGTTTAGTGCTCCTGCAGGAGGGAGTTCCACCATTTAACTATGCCCTGTGTGAAGAAAGACTTACCTCTCCCGAATCTTCCAACACTCAGCTTCATTGGATGCCCACAGTGTCCCTTTTATCCACTCCCCCTTGTGGCAGGGAGTTCCACAGTCTAACCCTGGCAGACAGGTCCTAGGATGGGGGTGGGTGGAGGAGAGGGTTTCAGAAGCCTCCCTGCTTCTTCTGATGCCACTTCCTCTGCACCCGCCCACAGGTGGGCCAAAGGCGGCATCATCATCGAAGACGCCAAGGAGAGCAGATACGAGACGCAGGTGGACTACACCTTTTTCACGGAGCCCGTCTCGTGCGAGGTGCACAACGATGTGGGGAGCACCAATGTCAGCACCCTGGTGGATGTGCATTGTGAGTGGGGCTGGGGGCGAGGGGTGGGCGAGGAGGTGACCTGGCCGGGCTCACCTGGAGATCCTAGCTGGTCTCTTTAAGGCAGGGGGCGGGGCCAGAGGCAAAATGGGGAGAAGGGAGGGGTGCAAATGTCACCTTGATACAGACTCACAGGCAAGCGAGAGGCAGGATCAGAGTTCAAGGGCACATCTCCCGCCAGGGAGGGGTGAAGCAGCCAGGGAGGAGTGTGGCCTGGGAGAGGGGCATGGCTAAGGAGGGCATGACTTCAGAAAGGGTTCCTAATGCAGGAGAGAGAGGCCAACCCATCTTGAGCCCTGTGACCAGGTAGGTCACTGTTTGACTTCCTGGAGGAGCGGTGTTCGGTCAGATCCTAGCCGGATCCATTTACCAGCCAGCCAGCCCTTCTGTGTTCCCCTGCCCCTGGTGTCTGCCTTAAGACACGTGCATTTTTTATATAAGTTTGGCTGTCCCAGGTTTAATCAAGCACAGGAGAGAGAGAAAACTGTGGCCACAGGATCAGGCCCAAAGGGGGTCCCAGCTGAACCAGCATCCTGTTCTCACAGGGGCCAGCCAGGTGCCCCAAGAGGAGGCCCAGAAGCAGAACAGGTGTGCAAAAGCCCTCTGCAGTTGCCTTGCCTGCCGCCTGGTATTCAGAGATAGCAGAACCTCCATGGCCAGGGGCAGTCTATCACAACAGACTTCCTTATGGAGAGCCCAGCTGGGTAGACAGGGCCCAAGGCCCACCTGGTCCAGTCTCCTGAGAGGGGGGGTAGATCTCCTGACGCTTTCCTTCCCTCCCCAGTCGCCCCTCGCATCGTGGTGGAGCCCAAGCCCACGACCACCAACATCAGCCTGGACGTGACGCTTACCTGCGTGTGGGCAGGGAATCCGCCCCTCACCCTCACCTGGACCAAGAAGGAATCCAACATGGTCAGTACCATTCTCTCCCCTCTCCTCTCCTCCTGACTCCAACCCACTCTATTTGGGGCGCCTTGGTGTTGAGGGGGGTCCTGGCCTCGACAGGGGAGCAAATTAGGCCGGCCGTTGCCATTCCCAGATTGCTTGGAGAAAAACAGGCTTGTGCCTCCAGGGCTAGAATGTTTATTTGCTGGGTTATAAATGAGGGAACTGCCTGCGTTTCATCTGCTGTTTCTATCGATCCGTTTGCATGTGTGTGTGTGTGTGTGTGTGTGTGCTTTTGCAGTGAGTGCATTTGCTTTTGCAGTGTTTCTGCGGTGGTGATTTGTTGGGTATTTTAAACAAATCTCTTCTACCTACTTCTTTTCTTTTTCTTTTTCTAAAAAAGGTGTATTACATACACACTTTTGGAGTTGTTCTCAAATAGAAGTATTCTGGAAATCCGTTCAGGCTAAAATCTGTGATATGTTAGGCTATCGTATACCATTGGGACCGAAAACATTTCTGCTTAGTTATCGAGCAGACGTTATTCCAAAAAATGGTCAAGAAATAGTGTTTCACCTTATAACAACTGCTAAGTTTATAAGAACTAAACATTGTTTAGGGGAAGCATATCTCTTACAAGATCTCAGTGGATTGAAAACATTTGGCCCATAGTAACTATGATTAAGCTTATTACAAAAGAACACATACTGTATAAACCAGCCTAGCAGATTGATGGGGGGAAATGTATTTTTGCTAATGCTTTGGAACAAGTTAAATGATAATAATATTCAACCTTATGCTGCTTTCAACCTGCTAAACAGTATTTCTTTATGATCTTTTATCTTGGGTTTCTTTTGTTTATTAACAAAATGGTTTTTCTAAAATCAAATCAAATGCTGTTGACGTAACTACAAGAAAGCCCACCATCTCACAGGCCCTCACTACAATTCCCAGCATCCCTGGCCCTTGGCTAAGCTGGTTGGGGATGGGGAATGTTGTGGTTCAACATGATCTGGTGCCCCAAAGTCGAAACACTCTGAGTTTAGGCTGCGTTATCTTCCCCAACCTTGCGCCCTCTGTTTGGGGGTGCAACAGCCAACCGCCCTGGCATTCATGGGCATTGGAGTCCAGAGCACCAGGCAGGGGGAGGGCCCCTTAATCCATGCAAGGGTGCCAACAGTATAGACCAGTAAATAGAGAAAACTGATAGGGTGAGATCCAAGTAATGAGTCCTATCTGGGACCATTTCTGCTTGTTTTGTGGAACATCCCTCCTCCTGTGCCCCCAAAAGTGTTTCAATTCTACGTGCAGAAGTTGCTCTGGGTCATTTAACCCTTTTTAATAGTCCTCCTTTTCTCTCCTAGAAAAGATTGCGCAATATACGCTGTTTAAAGTTTTAAAATCACACATGACTTTTGCTTGGTATACAGAAGCATATTTACATGGATTTATACAGGAGACTGACTAATATTTACAGACTGATTCTGAGGCACACGCAGAATAAGAACAGCCCCTGCTGCTCTCACAGTTAAAGCTCCCTCTCTCGACAGTGGATCACGGACCTCACTCAAAACACTGCTGCATCCAGGGGTTCTGGGCTACAACCTGAACCCTTTGCATCATATTTGGGAGGCACCATCTGCACAGGGGTCAGCAAAGTTTTTGTGGCTTGCTCCAGTTCACGGTCTCACAGATGCCGCGGTGGACTGGAGTGTGCACCTGCGTGAGCGAATGCTATTTCCAGCGCTCCTTCCGGCGTGGAGGAGGCATGTGCAGCTTCCCACTGGCTGCAGGCCAGTGTTGCAGAAGGTAGTCCCCGCTCTGCTGCATGCCGGTTTAGCGCAGTGCACAGGAGCCGACCGAGCAGGCGGTGTGGGTCCAAGGGCCGGTTAAACAACCCCCATGGGCGGTTGCCGACCCCTGGCCTAAATCAACATGATGGGCGAGGAGGAGGAAGACTGTTCCATCTGCCAAGCTAGAATGCTTTCGCTGACTAAATGTTTCGCCGTAGCACAACGCCAAATTCCTTCCATGGTTTAATATACTGTATATGCAAGTACAGATAACTTTAATCACCCATAGCAGGCCAATGTCATTATTATTTTAAAGCTGTTTTAGCATCCCTGTGTAGGTTATAGGGATCAAATGGACATCCCAGCGGCTGTGGAGTCTCCAGATGTTTTTGGGGTCCAGGTCCCCTCAGCCCCGGCCTTCAGGGCTATCTGTCCGGGATGGTGGGGGTTGAAGTCTGGCCACCTCTGGAGGGCATCAAAGGTCCTGGGATGTTATGTTGCTGACGTCCGTGGAGCTTCACACAATCGAGAATGAGAGAGGAAGACAAAGACAGAGACAACAGAAGGAAGGTTGTGGGGAAGACCAATACGTTCAGAGAACTTTATGCTAGCTTGCGTTTAGGGGATGGGCTAGAGGTCTGCTGGGAAAGGGGAGAGGGAGAAGGTCGCCTCTTCCTCTCTCCCTCACGCTTGCATCCCGCTTGCATCCTCAGGTGCTGAGCAACAGCAACCAGCTGTACCTCAAGTCCGTCACGCAGGCGGACGCCGGGCTGTACGTCTGCAAGGCCATTGTGCCACGGATCGGAGTGGGTGAGAGAGAAGTCGCCCTCATCGTCAACGGTGAGTGAGGCCATGAAGCGCAGAGGCAGCTGCTCCACCTGTTGGACTAAAAGCCTGATGTCTGCTGAGTTGGAGGGTGGGTGGGCGAGGACTGTCTACCGGGCTCTGGCTTGAGCCCTCTCCCCTCCTGCGATTTCCAGAAACCGGCATTCAGGAACACTGCTGCCTTCGACCACAGAGGCAGAGCAGAGCCACGGGTGCCTTGGGGTCCCTTCCAACTCTACAATTCTATGGTCCTATCTGCTGGCGGTCCTGAGTATCACCCGTCCTGGGGGGGAGGGGCATTGGATTTTGCCCTGCACCACCCTACACACTTTTCAGTCTCAGAAGTTGCTGATACAGCCTGCCCTGACAGTTCCCCCTGCAAATAAGAGAGAGAGAGAGAGAGAGAGAGAGAGAGAGAGAGAGAGAGAGAGAGAGAGAGAGAGAGAGAGAGAGAGCTTGTGTTAGTCGGAGAGAGTGAGAGGAAAACCCAGGTTAACAGCAAAAAGTACTAAAGAGATGATGAATAAGAATCTGGGTTCCCTGCAGGGTCTGTTAGCAGTGGGAGCCGATCTAAGGATTTTGAATCGTAATCTCTTCCTAATGTCACCGAGCAAAATTTCCTAATCCTTCTCATTAGTGGAGCCTGTTGTTTGAGCTGATTGGTGTCTCCTGCTTTCCTTGGAAAGACGTGTCAGAGCAGAGTGCCGTTGGGGAAACTGAGGCTGGAGAAAGGAGTGCCGCCGGTGGAGCCCTGCGGGGAAGCTGTTTCCTTACGCAGTGCATGATCTATGGGACTCCCTCCCGCAGGAGGCAGGGATGGCCACCAGCTTAGATGGCTTTAAAAGAGGATTAGACAAATTCATGGAGGAGGAGGGGGCTATCAGTGACTGCTAGCCGCAATGGCTTGGCTCAGCCTCCACAGTCAGAGGCAGCAATCCTTCTGAATGCTCATTCCTGGAAACCACAGAAGGGGAGGGGGCTCTTGTGTTCGAATCCTGCCTTTGGGTTTCCCACTGAGGCATCTGGTTGGCCACTGTAGGAACAAGATGGGGGACTAGGAGGACCTGAACCAACAGCAGCAACTCTTCCCACTTGTGATTCTCAGCAACTGCTGTTATTCAGAGGCCTCCCAGCAGTGAAAGGAGCACACAGCCACTCTGGCCAGTAAGCCTCCATAGCCCTCTCCTCCATGAATTTATCTTATCCTCCTTTAAAGCCATCCAGGTTGGTGGCCATGGCTGCCTCCTGTGGCAGGGAGTTCCACAGTTTAACTCTTCTCTCTAGATGAAAAAGTTTGATTGGTCTTCTGCAACAGAAACTTTGGGGACTAACTTCTCCCATCAGCCTCTGCCAGCTTGGACCTTCATGGGAGCTGGGGGCCAAAACAGCTGGGGGTGCACCAGCTCAAAAGGAGTGGGGGGAAGTGGGGCAGAGTAAGTCTTGCTTTTCTTCAGCCGCTTGCTGACTTTCTCTCCCCCACCCCCCAACAAAAGGCAAAACCTTTTCTAACCTCAAAATCTTCTTCCTCCTATTTTTCTCTAGGTCCCCCCATCATCTCCAGCGAGTCGGTCCAATACGCCGTGCGGGGGGACCAAGGCAAGGTGGAATGCTTCATTGGAAGCACCCCTCTCCCTGACCGGATGGTGAGTCCCTCCTTTGCAGTTTGGCAGATCAGGACAATAGGCAAAATCGAGAGCTCAGTCGGTAGAGCTGGAGACTCTGGATCTCTGGGTTGTGGGTTTGAGCCCCACGTTGGGCAAAAGATCCCTGCCTTGTGAGGGGTTGGGCTAGATGACCCCTGGGGAACCCTTCCAACCCTGCCATCCTATGATTCTATAAGGCTTGGAGCTGGAAGGAGAAGTTTTTGGAGGCGGGCACCCTGGAGCGCTACACTGTGGAGAGGAGCAACACCGGGAATGGCGTCCTCTCCACCTTGACCATCAACAACGTGATGGAGAGCGACTTCCAGACCCACTACAACTGCACGGCCTGGAACGGCTTCGGGTCTCGGACGGCCATCATTCAGCTGGAGGAGAAAGGTCAGGGGGGTGGAAAGCAAGCGGGCGGGCAGGGGCAGAATCGGCAGTAAACTCAAAACAGATGGAAACTCGCATCCACAATTCTACGTGTCTGGATATAGGGTGGCCTAAGCAGAAATGCTTTCAAAAGTTGCCAAAATGAGCGCTGTTGAAGGCAGCTGCTTGCTGTCAATAGGCAGGGAGTTCCAAAGGGTGGGTGCTGCCCCACAGAAAGAGTGAGTCCTTGCCAAGGCAGGACAGGTATTATGTGACCCCCATAACGAGCCAGTGAAAGGCAGGTAAATGACAACAGCAGCAACACATGGACAGGCTGGATCTTGAGCTTGAATTCCCACAGGCATCTAGTTGGCCACCGTGAGAACAGGAGGCTGGACGAGATGGACCCCCTTTGGCCTGATCCAGCAGACTCTCCTTATGTTCTTAAAGTTAAATTAAAATGAAGGAGGAGTTGGGGGGGCAGATCTTAAGGACCCTGTGCTTGAAGACTGGGGAGAAAGAGAGAGACCTTTCCCCACCCTCCTGCCTCTGTCCCTTTGCAGAGGTTTTGCCCGTGGGAATCATCGCCGGAGCCACCATCGGAGCTGGCATCCTGGTCATCTTCTGCTTCGTGGCCCTGGCCTGCTTCCTGTACCGACGGCGCAAAGGAAGTGAGTTGGACGCACTGGCAGGTGGAGAGACGGCAGCAGGGAACCAGGAGTGCCGGGGCAAATGCACTGGGGGAGGGAGATCCAAAGGTGTCTGGGAGAAGCCACCACCAAGAAGGCCCTTTCCCACGTCCCCACCAAGCAGGCCTGGGAAGGTGGCCAGACTGAGAGAAGAGCCTCCCCTGAAGATCTCAGAGCCTGGGCAGGTTTATATGGGAGGATACGGTCTGAATGCAGGCTGGGCCGCCTAAACTGTATGGGGCTTTATAGGTCACAACCAGCAGCTGTGATTCCTGCATTGCAGGGGCTTACAGTTCTACAATTCTATGATCTGGGGGTGGGCACAGATATGCCCCACCTTTACCCTGAAAAGAATTGCGATGGATGTTAAAATTACGGCAGCTATAATTATTTATGTATGCCACTACTGCAGCCTGTGTTTTGCTAGCCCCCAAATGGAAAACGAGCGAGGTCCCAACCAAAGAAGAATGGCAACTTAAACTGATGGAATACACGCAGCTTGCAGATTTAACATATAGAATAAGAGAACAAGAAGAACGTATGTTTGAAGAAGATTGGAAAATGTTTACTGATTATTTGGGTGAAAATTGTGTACATTTAAAAACCCTGGTATCATTAAGATAAATTCAACAATGTAAATAAGTTTTGATGGTTTAACAATGGATTACGGAATGGTTTAGTTTATGTAAAATATGCAGGGATGTATGGTATGCAAAATGAACCATGGAAAGAGAAGAAGGGGCGTCATTGATTTAAGGTTGTCTAAATGAATATCTTGAAATGTAAATTAGAAAAAATTAATACAAACTATATATATATTTAAAAAATCACAGCAGCTAATTGAGATCTCCCCCATCCAGGCCGCAAGGACGTGACATTGCGCAAGCTGGACATCAAGGTGGAGACGGTCAACCGGGAGCCTCTGACACTGCACACGGACCGTGAGGGGGACACGGCCAGCGTCTCGACGGCAACACGCATCATGAAAGCCATCTACTCGGTGAGGTGCCGTTTCCTGTCTTGTGGAAGGATGTATTCTTAACTGCCTCCATAGGCCTGGCAGAATAGAACAGTTCTCAGCAGGCATTTGAAAGTTGGTACGGAAGCTGCCTGCTGGATCTCCAGTGGCAGGGAGTTCCACAGAACTGGGCTGATGACACTAAAGGCTCGGTTTCCAGTTTTTGTCAAATGAGCTTCACCAGCTCGAGGAAAGACCAGCGATGATCTTGCAGGTGCTCTCAGCAATTGAGCTGGGATAGAAGTGTCCCCAGGACTGAACATCATAATTGTAAATGAGCCATGGGTCTCGGTGTGTCCTGGGGACATGACTCTTCATCCTATCAGGTTGTGTGGCTCAGAAGTCATGCAATGCAAAAGACACCATTGTTCAAACAGCTGCCCATCTACCACTGAGCCAAGTTCAAGCTTCCTGGATCAATATACAGGGACCCCCTGAAAAGGCATTTGAGCGGCTAGAAAGGGCTGTTGGTTGTGAGTGGTGAAGTCTTCTCTCGCATTCCCCACCAAGCAGCCTCAAATTCCTTGAACCAACATTGTTCTGCCATCCTAAACCATCATTCTAGGTCAGCATCTGCCAACCTGGTGCCCTCTGGATGGTTTCAGATGATAACAAAACCCGTCAACTCCAACAATCGCAGTGGGGAAAGGGAGGAGGAAGATCTCTTAGCCTCAACTTATCTTTCTGTAAATTGCAAAACTTAGCAACTTTCTGCACGGGGTCTTGTAAAGATAACACATAACAGAGATGCAGCCGCTAGCAGTAGATGTGAAGTTGCAAGGAGCTGGTCCCTGACGTTCTTTTTCCATTACTCCAGCCGTTCAAAGATGACGTGGATCTCAAGCAAGACCTGCGCTGTGACACCATCGATACTCGGGAAGAATATGAGCTGAAGGTAGGATGAGCCTGGGAGACAGAGAATGGAGAAGCAGTTGCATAGGAACAGACTGTAACAAGGGCCTGGCTGCTGGATCAGGCCAATGGGGGCCCATCTAGTCCTGCATCCTATTCTCACACTGACCAAATAACCCCAAAAACCTAGGAATCTGGATAGACTGCCCCTGGACCTGGAGGCTCCATAGGGAAATAAGAAGAGCCTGGCTACTGGGAGAGACCAAAGTGAGCCCATCTAGTCCAGCCTTCTGCCCTCACAGTGACCAACCAGATGCCCCCAATGGGAAACCAAGCACGAGAGCCCTCTCCGCTCCTGCGGTTTCCACCAAGTGGTGTCATTCAGGTGGCTAGCAGCCATGAATAACCCTCTCCTCCTCCATGAATTTCTCTCATCAGCTGGATAGCTCAGTTGGTCAGAGTCTGGTGCTGACAATGCCAAGGTTGCAGGTCCAATCCCTGCATGGGACAGCTGCCTATTCCTCCCCTGCAGGGGGTTGGACTAGTTGATCCTCGGGGTCCCTTCCAGCTCTGCAATTCTATGATCTGAAGCCATCCAGGTCGGTGACCATCCCTGCGCAGGAGAGGTTAAAAGAGGGAACAGAATTGAGATTTGAGGTCATAGTATGAGGCACCCTGCCTCTGCTGGCTTCAGAAATGGATAACATTAGAAAATATTGGTATTTTAGATTTGGCGGTCATGATAACTGATTCAGTATGAAAAGGTAAAAGTGCATAAAGGATTTTTAACCTACTTGGTAAGGAAATCAATCTATGGTGTATGGGAGAAATATAAATATTTTATAGATAAGTAGAGAACGTTAAGCTATGCAGTGAAAAAGGACTATTAGTGGACTCCACAGAGGGGAGGAAGAAAGTCAGAAAATTCGTAGAATTCTTTATGTTTTGATTGTATTTTTTGTGTGAATGTAAAACTAAATTGTAAAATCAATAAAATAAAATAAAGAGGGAGCAGGGAGGTGGGTGCCCAACTAGAGGTTTCAGTCGAGTACCAGCCTCGACGCTCTCCAACCACTGCACGGCACTGCCTCCCAGTCGGTTCCTTGGTTTGACTCTCCCTGCTCCCCTCTCTTTCTTTTCCAGGACCCGACCAATGGCTACTACAATGTCCGTGCCCACGAGGACCGTCCGTCTTCGCGCACGGTGCTCTACGGCGACTACCGCAACCCCGGCCCTTCCCGCTACGAGACGCGGCCCTCATCCTGCCTCTCCCACTCCAGCGGCTACGCCCAGCTCAGCACCTACAGCCGGGGACCTGCCTCGGAGTACAGCGCTGAGCCCGTCCCGGGCCCCGCTGCGGGCGCCTCCACGGCCGAGACAGCCAGCCAGCTCTCCTATGAGAACTACGGGGGGCACGGGGCCTTCCCCCCCAACGCTGGCTACGCCACCTACCGCCTGGGCTACACCCAGCCCCCTCCGCCCGCCCTGGACCGAGCCCCCTATGACACCTATGACCCACTGGGCAAATACACCACGGCCACCCGCTTCTCCTACACGTCCCCGGACTACGGGCATCGCTTCCAGCAGCGGATGCAGACTCACGTCTGAAAGCGGCCGGGACTGGGGAGGGCAGGCGGAAGGTACCTCACGACTCCCCCTGATATTCAGGGGCTCTTCCCCGCCCCCGAAACCCGGTCCACTTCAGCCCCCCCCCTGCAGGCTGGACTCACAGACCTCCACCCAACCTAGGACGAGGGCGACACCCAGGGGTCCCGGCGGGGTTCGTCTTTCGAAATCTCCGAGCTTCCTTCCACCGTTTCTCGGAAATATTTTTCTTCCTCCTCGCATGGAACACTGCTGTGATGGGGAAAGGGGGGCCCCTTTCCGAGTCATGGGGGGCTGCAAGGGTGTCAAGCGAAAAAAGGGGGCGTCTTGTGAGACTGGACCCTCCTCTCTGCCTGAGGCAGCGCCTTAGTCTTGCAGTGGACACCTGCAAGGAGGTAGAAGGTTGGAAATGACCAAACCAGCGGGGGGAGCAGTGTGGCTGTGCTGGTGTTTGGCTTGGCCCCAAACAAGGATCTGGGGGTGCTTGGGGAGCCATGTGTTGCAGTCAGAGGGTGGTTCTCATCATAATGAGTGCAAGACAGAGAGTGGCTGATTTCTACATCATGTGGACTAGCGGCTTGATTACCAAATGGGGTCCCCACCCCTTCTTCTGTTCTGCACTTGATGCAACGACACCTCCTCTGTAAGAGCAGGTGGAAACACCCTTCTTTGTCACAGGGAGGTGTGCGAACGGGCCTCTCTGGCGGCACATGCTTTCACATCTCCCCACACCAGTGCAATGGAGCCCCACGTCCCTTGGGGTGCAAGCTGATCAAAGTCAGGGGCTAACCCTAACCCTAACCTGCCCGATAACATCGAGAGAGCGTCATCCTGCCCGCCTTGAGGCCATGACTGAGCTCCTTGCAGAATTTCATAGACTTGCAGAATTGTAGGGTTGAAAGGGTCCCCCAAGGATCATCTAGTCCACCCTGCTGCCATGTGGGAGTCGATTTCGTACACAAAAGGATCCTGCCTGGGGTCCTCTGCGTCTTCACCCTTGCCACCAAATTCAGAGGGCCTGGAGGAGAGAATGGGCTGAACTCCATTGCGATGCCTTGTCTGACCTGCTTCCAAGACCTCATCCCTCCCCGCCCCACCGTTGAAGGGGATGGGAGCTTGGGGAGGGGGTTCTTAAGGGAGAAACCACCGGAGGGAAAAGGCCAAGGAGCTCTCCTAGGTCCCGTCCCTGTGACCTCTGGGTGTCTTGCTCAAACACCCCCTCCCATCTGGCTTCCATTCTCTCCAGGCTCATTTCCTAGCCATGAGGACTAGCAGCTTAAGAGGTTTAGGTAGAAAAATCAAAACACCAGCCAAGACTCTCAGGAAGCTGAAGTCCACAGAGGGTGGCGACCCAATGCTGGAAGTCTGTCTTCCCACCCTCGCCCCTACGAGTGCAGGACACATCCCTGGAGGAGGGCGTTCTTTTAAGGGCTGCCCACCCTGACCACCCCCTGCTCCTGCTTCCTGCCAGTCTCCCCTCCTTGCCAGCCACACTCTTTCTCCCTTGCACTTTTAAGGGGGCAAACTGATTCGCTGGCTGTGGATGGTTGGAGGGTTTTTAAACTGTGGGGTGGAGGGAGAGTCGCGCTGAGAGTTGGGCAGCTCAAGTGTCCCAGCTGGAACTCGCCAGTCTGGAAGGGACCGCGAGGATTATCTAGTCCAACCCCATGCATTCCAGGAATCACACTCCCATCGCCGCTTCAGCAGAGGGTTTGGCCCTCTCCCTACTTTGTGCATTCCAAAAAAGGGGCTCTGCCTCCTCTTTCTTTGCCAGTCCTTGCCACCCAAAGGACCCACCTGCCTTTCACCCTTTGCTACTTCCTCCCATCCCTTGAATGCCAATCTCCTGCACTTTCAACGCAGACGGTTGGGTTAAACTTATTTCTCTCAATGTGTGTGTATGCCGTTTATTTCTGATGTTTGTGTGTATCCCCTCCCCCTTCTCTTTCATCATCATCTCCTCTTCAAGGAAACCCACTCCCCACCCCCACTTTTTAAATTTTTGTGCCTTAAAAACTCTTAGCTTGATTTGGCCACTAAGAACAGCCTTGGGCATCCTTTAGGACGACACCCCTGTCAGCCCCGAGATGGTACGGCCGTGTGGTGCTGGGGCTGATGGGAGTTGGAGTCCCATGGCACCCATTGGGGAGGCTGACCTAAAGCATTGAGCAGAGTCTCCACCAGTGGAGTCTGGGGTGGGGGAAGCAGGGGGTGGTAGGCGCAAAGGTCCAGGTGGGGGGCTTCTCCATCCAGCAGTTTTGCAGGAAGGGAAAAGCTTTGGCTTCTTGCGTGTTCCAAACACCCTACAATTTTATCCTCCCTTGTTGCTCTCCCCTCCCCCCTTCTTGGCATGCTTCATCTCTCAGGTGAGCAAACAGGGCTAAGAGATGCACAATGAGACTCCCTGCAGACCTACAAAGTGAGATTCTCACTTGCCCCCACCTTTGCATGCTACATTTCTGGTTGCAAGCTGAAAACAGGTTTTTTGACAGCGGGTGCCCCCTGCACATGACCTTGAAGCCCCTGGGCATAAGAATGTGCCCACACAGAGCGCCATCTTGTGGTTGCCTCCGGCAACTGTGGCTCTGCCTGGTCAGAGAGCAGGAGGAGGCAGTGAGCGTTCTGGCACTCTTCACCTGCCAAGGTTCGATTCCTGCTCTTGGATTTGCCTTTACAGTATTGCTTTTTCCTCCTCAGCAGAGGGGCTGAGAATATATGCTGGGGGTCTCTCATCAGGCAATGTCTGATGATGAATATTTGATTTACAAGGTCCCTCAGGCTGCTTTTTGAAGTGGTATTTTCAGTGTATTTTCTCCTTTTTTTGTAAGGAAAAGGAGCTGCCTGACCCATCAGCCATGAGCTCCCTTCCCTTTGAGGAAGCAGCTCGGGTGGTGCAATACTGCATGTGGCCACAGTGAGGTGCTCACCCACCCCTTTGAATGAAGTCTATTTGTGACGGGTATTTACACACATTCACATCCTTTTTTGCTCCAGGAGCTTAGATGAATTGCAAAAGAGAGAGAGAGAGAACGAAATGGAGAGATCTTTTGAGGAGAGAAGGGAAATGTCTCCTTCCAAAGCCTCTTCCTCTCTCACTTCCTCATCTTAGACTCACATAATTGTAGAGTTGCAATGCCGGAATCACAGCTTAGGGCCACCCAACCTCTGCTTAAAATCTCCAACAAAGGACAGGTCACCACTTTCCAAGGTGACAAATGGCTCTTACTGTCAAAAACTTATTCCTAATCTTTAGTCAAAATCATCTTTCTTCTCATTGGAATCCATTGGTTGTGGTCCTGCCCTCTGGAGTACCAGAAAACAAGCTTGCTCCGTCTTCCATGGAACAGCCCTTCAGACATTGGAAGAGGGCTCTCATATCACCTCTCAATCTTATCTTCTCCAGGCTAAGCATACCCAACTCCATCAACCATTCCTCGCAAGGCTGTTTCCAGAGCCTGATCCTCTCGGTCTCCCTCCTGTGCCCATCTTCCAGCTTGTCCATATCCTCCTTAAACTGAGGTGCCCAGAACTGGGCACAGGACTCCAGGTGGGGTCTGACCAAGGCAGAACAGAATGGGACTATGACTTCCCTAGATCTGGACACTAGACTTACTGTGGATGCAGCCTCAAATTGCATTAGCCTTTTTTGCTGCTGCATCACACAGTTGACTCGTGTTGAGCTGGTGATCTGCTAAGACCCCTAGATCCTTTTCACACAGGCATCAGATCTATCCACTGAGTAGGCAGAACCGCAAAATGTGGGGAGCCCTATCCATAGCGCATGAGGTTTCGGGGCTCAGCGTCATTTGCTGCCCAAGAGCACAAGACCCCCCTCCCTTGAGACAGTCGGGAAATTCAGCAATAATCACTCCAAAGCCTTTGAGCGGGGATGCACTCTGAGGTCAGAGCTGATAGCACTGGTTGTTCCTTCTGGGATTCCCCCGGCCAGGCTGCGTTTGGGTACTCGGGGAGTGTGTGTGTGTGTGTCTGGGAGGGAGTTACTAAGTCTCCCCACCCAGCTCATTTCTGTGTTAATTCCACCCCCCTTCTGGAGACATATATCTGTGATTTTTTTTCACTCGTCCCTCTCCCTCTACACCGACCTTCCTTTTTTTAAAAAATGGTTTTTTTCTCATTCTTAAAAAAATATTATGTACTATATTTTTAGTCTTAAACACAATATTATATATATATATTTAATTTTTTATATATATAAAGTTAAATGTTAAAAAAAGTTCAACTGGAGACCTCTGTGATCATTTCAGGGAGGGAAGAGGGCAGCATGTTGTCTTTCTCTATTTGTTGCTTTTCAAGCCCACCTTTCCTTCTCACCCTCCTCACAGCAACCCTGTGAGTTAGGTTAGGCTGATAGGCAGTGACTGGCCTCCAAGGTTGCACCCAGTGAGCTTCATGGCCGAGTGAGGATTCGAACTCAGATCTCTAACAAGTCCTAGTCCGACAAGCAAACCCCAATGCTATGAGTTGCAGGGGGAGGGTTTTTTCTTCGGGAATCCAGTTTCAGGCCAGGATCTGGAATGGATTCTTCAGCCTGGGCGAAGTGCTTTTCCAACCTGTTGCAAGGCTGAACCCCAGCACTCTGGATCCAAAGAGCAAGGCAAGGAGTGGATCCACTGTAATCTTGCAGCTGCTGAGTCTAGGGTGGTGGTGGTGGAGGAGAAGGCGGCTCCCAGATGCTCTCCGCAGGTCCTGGCATTGTGGACCCCTGATGCATCTCCTAGCAGCGGCCATGGAAGAGAAGTTCTTTGCTAACCAACTTGATTCACCAGATCTTACAGGGAGGATTGGTTTGTGCAGGTAACTGAGAATGCGCCTGTCCAAATCTTGCAGTGTAGTTTCAGTGAAACACATGCATATTTTTAATTGCTTTTTTTACAAAATAGCACTACATTACACCACCCTCTTTCCTTTCTTCGGGCATCAACAAGGAACAAAAACGTCCAAATTCAGAGAGGAGAGACCTATCAATGGCTCCTAGCCAGGCTGGCTCTGCTCTGCCTTGTCAGCGGGAGGCAGCAATGCTTCTAGATGCCAGTTGCTGGAAACCGCAGGAGGGGAGAGTAATTGTTGAGCTCCGATCCTGTTTGCAAGTTTCCCATAACGGGCCTCTGGTTGGCCTGATCCAGCAACAAGGCTCTCCATCTGTTCCAATGGAGCCTCCTGGTCCAGAAGCAGTCTATCTTGATTTCTAGGTTCTTCGGGGCATTTGGCCACCGTGAGAGCAGCAGCAGCCAGGCTCCTCTGTTCCACTCCGAGGTGTCCGCAGAGCACCGTCAGATCTTACAAGCTGGCGAGGCTTAATGATTTCATCTTCCTCTCCGTACAGAGGCAACTTTGCCTGCCTGGCTTTTATTACCCAAGAGCTGAGTAATTTGCTTCCCTGCTCTCGGGACCCTTGCGGGGAGCGGGGAGCCTTTAATAGGCTCCGTGGATGGGCAGGAGCGAGGGAGAGGGAGGTGGGAAGGTGCGCCGAGGAGAGGCCGAAGGGTGGCAGAGCTGATCCGAAGGAGGTAGATAAATAGATGTGAGCGGCTGAAAGATGAATACCGGTAGATGCTGATGGAGAAGGGGGGGTGATGGGATGCTTCAGAAAGGAGCCTTAAAATGCAAAGGAGGGAAGGAGCGAAAAGGGGGCTGCCGGCAAGGGATGGAGAGAGAGGACCCCTGAAGGATAAAAGGGAAAGCAGGAGAGAGAGGGAGAGAACGGAGCTTATTGGGGAACAAGGAGGAGATAGAAGGATGAGCAGAGGCTCCGACGGATGGATCGTGGAGCTGAGGATATTGGATTTATATCAGGCCTTTGGAAGACAAATGGACCAAATGACTTTTTATTTCATCGCAAAGGATGGCGACGAGAAGAGAATTAATTGAGGGAGGGAAAGAGGCAGCGGAGGCCTCGTGACCAGGGGAAACAGAGGCGGAAAAGCCAGAGAGGCAATGGCGCCCAGGCAAGCTCCTGTCCAAGTCACGGGTGGAAAGGCCTGGGGTCCCCCGGGTGTGGCTGGACTCTCAACTCCCAACCGCATCGTCCCTGACCGCTCGTCATGGGGGCTGCTGGGAGCTGGAGTCCAACAGCTTCTCAAGGGCGCCCCGTTGGCAACCTCTGGTCTTAATCAGCCCCGAAGTTTGTAGGCAAAAGCCAGGCTTTGTTGGGGGGGGGGCTCAATGGATAGGCCATGGGGCTTTGTGGAAATGGAGGGGTTGCTGCCTCAGAGGCACTTCCAAGAGGACTAGAAGAATGAAAGGGAGACCTCCAAGAGGACTGGAAGCATGGAAGTGGCTCTTTCTGTGTGTGTTTTGCTTGAGTATAAAGTTGCAAAATTCATGGGCGGCAGGCTGGGATGTTAAGAAGGGGGCTTCTCCCTTCATTGCCTCCCCAGGAAGGGCTTTTTTCTTGGGGGGGGGGAGTCCCTTCTACAATCCATAACATGTTGTTGTTTAGTCGCTTAGTCGTGTGTCCGACTCTTCGTGACCTCTTCCACTGCCTCCCGCAGTTTGGTCAAACTCATGTTGGTAGCATAACACACATCAACGAAAATCCACAAGACAAACCACAGGCTCTTCCATTCTCCCCCCCCCCATTCTAAGCCTTTATAATAAATGAGTTGATCCATCAGTGAGTACGCAAAGGAATCATTGACAGTTCTGTCACGGTGTGTCGGACTAGGTCGCCGGTGAGAGGCCAGGGTTCAAATCCCCCCCACTCGGCCCTGAAGCTCTCATGGGTGACCTTAAGGGCCTCTCAGCCTAATCTACCTCACAGGGTTGTTGTGAAGATTAAATGAAGGAGAGGAAGCGCCGTGATGCACGTCCCTTTGAGCTCCTTGAAGGAAAGGTGAGATAGAAATGCAATAAAATGAAGTAAATATTTGGGAGGGGAGGTCTTTTTGGATCCACGACTCTGCCAAAATCGGGGCAGCTTGCCGACTCCCCTACCCCGTCGGCCTACCTCGCAGGGCAGTGGGGATGACCACTTTGCGTCTCTTTTTGCGTCCGGGGACGAGGGGCGAGAGGGAGGGAGGCATTTTTTTTGCCTCTCCGGCCCCCGAGACAAGCGATGCCCACTTCCACCGGCAGAGACCATCCCCCTCTTTTCCGCGCCAGGTGGCGAACGTATTCCGGGAGGCAACGATGTATTCAAATTTATTCCAGGATGAAACGGGAAGGAGGGGAGCGGAGAGCCGCTCGCGGCTGTTCAGGAATCGCTCGGCGCGCTGCTCTCGCCTCCTCACTGATGTTCCCCCGCAGACTTCGACAGGGCTACAAGCCATTAGAAGCAGGGGAGGGGGCTCTCTTTTGATTCCCTACTTTTTAATACATTTTTTTAAAGAAGAGCTTCGCTTTCAACGTATTTTTGTCCTGCCTTGATTTGACAGGCCGCCTGGGGAGCGTGTAGGATGAAACGGGGAACATCTGTGAGGTCTGGTTCAGAGGCGGGAGGAAGACAAGGAGCTGCTTGGCGAGGAGCCTGACTCCGGGGTAAAGCAGTGCTGTCTTCACCGGCTGGCAGCAGCAGCAGCAGCTCTCCGGGGATCCAGGTGCTGGGAAGGGCGGGGAAGTTCCTTCGTGGCCCTACCTGGAGAGGGCGCTGGCGATCAACCTATGGAACTCCTTCCCGCAGGAGGCAGCAAGGGCCACCAGCCTGGGTGGCTTTAAGAGAGGATCGCGCAGATTCAGGGAGCGGGAGAGGGCTGGCTATTGATGCCTACTAGCCACGATGTACTTCCATGGTCGGAGGCAGGAATGCTTGCAAAGGCGCAAGAGGAGAGGGGGCCCATGGTGAGAACAGGAAGCTGCACTAGATGGGCCCCTATTGGACTCATCCACCTGGTTCTTCATTTGTTCTTATGACTGAACCCGGGAACTTCTGCATGGAAAGTGGCTGCATTGCCACGACAGCCAGCCTAGTCCCATTAAAATGAAGTAAGATTCCAGTCCTCATGATTTCTGAATGAAGTGCTGGTTTAGCCAGGAACCGATGAAACCGCCTTCAGCAGAGTCAAACCATTTGCCCATCTAGCTCCGCGCTGTCTACAGCAGACATCCCCAAACTGCCCATGATCCCTAGCTAACAGGACCAGTGGTCAGGGATGATGGGAATTGTAGTTCAAAACATCTGGAGGGCCGAAGTTTGGAGATGCCTGGTCTAGAGACTCTAGATGACCATCAACTGTTCTCTAGGTTTTCATGCAGGAGGGAGCTGTGGTTCCTAGTCGTCCCTGGAGAAGCTGTCAGGGAATGAAGCTGGGAGATACTGCATACGGGGCAGAAGAGTGAGGACCCATCTACCCCAGCTTCCTGTTCTCACCGTGGCCAAAAAGCCCCTAGGAATCGAGATCTGGACCTGGGGGCTCTTTAAGAACATAAGAAGAACCTAATGGATCAGGCCAATGGCCCACCTAGACCTAGTGCAGCCTCCTCTTCTCACAGTGGCCAACCAGATGCCGGGCGGGCTCTATGGGAAACCCACAAGCAGGAGCTGCGCGGCTCTCCCCACTTGAAATGCCCAGCAACTGGTATCATTCAGAAGCACATTGCCTCCCACCCTGGAGGCATCACTCAGCCGCAATGGCTCCTAGCCTTTGAAATAACCATCGAGGGTGTTGCAGGGCTGGTGTTACACCTTTGGAAAATCTGCAAGACTTAATCCCAGACCAAGCATGTAATCCTGCCTACTCAGAAACTAGCCTGCCTTGAGTTCAACGAGGTTTACACCCAGGTAAATCACGGGTAGAGCAGTGGCTGCCCTCTTGACTGCTGAATCAGGCCCAGGGGGGGGCCTCTCTAGTCTAGGAGCCAACCAGATGCCCATTATAGGAAGCCCAGAAGAAGAATTAATGGAGGTGGTTGCTTATTTTGGGGGGAAAGATTTCCTTCCTACGGGTAAGCATCTCAAACCACCACCACCCCATAATTCTCGCTCAAGTCCCAAAATACGACCCCATTTGCCAGCCGCTCCCAATTCCACAGAAATTGCCTTTAAACAAATTGTCTATATTAAGTTCGAGTTTATCCAGCCTGTGATAAAACGGGAGCTTGTGACTCAACGCGCCGGCGAGGGCGAGAGAGGGGTGGGAGGAAGCCCTCGGATAAATGACGAGGTGTTCTGAAAATGATTCACCGGGAGGCTGAATAATTTCGGGTGGTTATTTGTTTCACCGCGAAGACTATTGTAGGTAAGGACAGCGTCTCTCCTGGCGCTCTGCCGAACCTCGCACATCGTATGCCAGAAGAGTCCTCTGGTGATCTCTCCAGACTCCCCCCCCCCCCGTTTTTTGGAGGAAAGAAAACCTGTAACAGTACATTTTATGCTGAAGCGATACGGGCCATAAACATCTGCATTCCTGCATCACATCATTTTTATGGGAGGAGTAAAATCTATTTAGCAAACAACACAGATTAAGCCTCACTTCACGCTCCCGCTCTCTCGCCCTCCCTCCCACCTCAATGGTGATTTTTATTATTTTTTTGCTCTACATCCCTAGTGTCATAATTATGCGTGCCGGGAAGAGGAGAGGATCTGTAATTACAGAGGGAGAGAGAAATCGCTGCTCAGCTGTGGGGTCCTTGCACTTTTAGAAAGAAAGAAAGAAACAGTGCGACAAATAGGCGAGTGAGTCAAATAGCATTTGCATAAATCTGCATCTTGCCTCGTTCTACCTGCAAGGAGAGGAAAAGGACGAATCGTGTTCCTTAAGCTGTAAACTCAGGGGTGGGGAAGGGTCGCATGTGGCCCTCCAGCCCTCTCTGTCAGGCCCTTTGAACCCTCCTCAGGCCACGCCCCCTCAGGCCACGCCCCTCGTCAGCCCTGCTTCCCAGCTGCCTTGAGCGCTTTGGCTTAAGCGGGATGTGTGTCCTTGAGCTCTGATATCGCCCCCTGGTGGCCTGCTTGGAAGACATACTGCTGTGGGGGCGGGGATTGGCCTCGCATGCAGCTAAAATATGCATTCCTTGCTCCACCCACTTTTGCCTCTGGCCCCGCCCATCGCTGCCATGCAGCTCCCAGAAGATTCGGGGTGGATTTCAGCCCCCAAACCGAAAAACATCCATCACCCTTGATGTAAGCTGTTGGTATGCACGGCTTCGCCAAGGCTTGGACTGAAGTGGGGAAGCTCAGGCTCGGTTCACAAGGCAGTTTATCTCTGACGTTCTCCTGTTAATTTACGCATTGTATCTGGGCTTCTGCACGACGTTAAAACCTTCTGGAAATGCAGCGGAATCTAGAGCAAGTTTAGCTCTCGTTTCCCTGTTATTTGCAAACACGTATTCTTCTTCCTGAAAGCAAATTACATGAACTTGAACTAGGATCAGCTATATTTCCAGAAGTGGCTTTTATGAAAGCTCAAATATAATGTGGAAGTTAGCACTTAGGGAAAATAGAACAAGGTGCCGCGTGAGTGCAGCCTAACAACGGGGGTGGCACAGTTCCCAGAATCATGTGGCCGAGACCTGGAAAGGATTATACCAAAATCATGTGGCATGGACCTCCTTGGCCTGTTTCACTACAGATGATGGCAGGCGCATGTGGCAGTGGGAAGGTCAAATTTTGGACTGCCTCTCATTTTGTTTGTTCGTTTTTAAAAAGCAAAACCCTACTCTCCCCGCATGTAGACACCTAGTGCATTCGTGGGAAAGCCCCCACTGGCATGGCTTGCTTTCTCCCTGCAAGGAGCCTGCTCCAGTTTGCATTCTGGAGCAGAGTCTCGTCCCCCGGAGGCCTCTGATATACAGCGCTCATTCTTTCCACTGCCAGCGCTTTTATCGCCTGCTCACTTGAGCGAGCGGATGCTTTATTTTCCGAGCGGAGCCCTCGCTGATCGGTAACAAAATAAAACACGCAGAGAGAGGGGGGGGGAGAGAGAGAGAAGTGGGCTTTCTTGCAAAATCTCACAGTCACCTTTGCGGGGAGGGGGCGTAAAATGCAGGCATCAGGAAGCTAAAGCTTGATTAAGTCGCACGACCGGCCGAGTAATAGATCTAATGCAGGTCGAAGGCGGCTTAGTGCTCACCATTGCAAAAGAAACGTAGATAAATGCCACCATTCCAAGCAGTGTTTGGTGAGTTCAGTGCATCAGATGCTCTGCAGGGTCTGTGGCGTCATGGGCTGTGGGAGCTGGTTTGTTAGGGCAGATGGGATGTGGCTCCGCCAGCCAGTGGCAACTGGCATGTCTGACTGGGGCATTGGAGAGAGCAGGGTTCGAATCCTCCACTCAGCCATGAAGCCCACTGGGTGACCTTGGGCTGGTCATACTGGCATAAAAACACAAGGAGAGTCTGCTGGATCAGGCCAATGAGCCATCTCTTCCTGCATCCTTTTCTCACAGTGGCCAACCAGATCCCTGTGTGAAACCTGCAAGCAGGACCAGGAGCAAGAGGAATTCTCCCCTCCTGCAGTTTCCAGAAACAGGGATTCAGAAGCCTTGCAGCCTCCAACCAACTTGGATGGCTTTAGGATAAAAAGGTCCCTAGAGTTAAGGCTATGGTTTTCCCAGTAGTGATGTATGGAAGTGAGAGCTGGACCATAAAGAAGGCTGATCGCCGAAGAATTGATGCTTTTGAATTATGGTGCTGGAGGAGACTCTTGAGAGTCCCATGGACTGCTAGAACAGTGTTTTTCAACCTTTTTTGGGCAAAGGCACACTTGTTTCATGAAAAAAATCACGAGGCACACCACCATTAGAAAATGTTAAAAAATTTTTTAACTCTGTGCCTATATTGACTATATATAAAGTAATTCTCCCACGGCACACCAGGCAACATCTAGCGGCACACTAGTGTGCCGCGGAACAGTGGTTGAAAAACACTGTGCTAGAAGATCAAACCTATCCATTCTGATGGGAATCAGCCCTGAGTGCTCACTGGAAGGACAGATCGTGAAGCTGAGGCTCCAATACTTTGGCCACCTCATGAGAAGAGAAGACTCCCTGGAAAAGACCCTGATGTTGGGAAAGATGGAGGGCACAAGGAGAAGGGGACGACAGAGGACGAGATGGTTGGACAGTGTTCTCGAAGCTACGAACATGAGTTTGACCAAACTGCGGGAGGCAGTGGAAGGCAGGAGTGCCTGGCGTGCTCTGGTCCATGGGGTCACGAAGAGTCGGACACAACTAAACGACTAAACAACAACAACAAGATTTTAGAAATGGTTCTGAATGGCCACAGGAGGAGACAGGGCTCTTGGGCTCAGGTCCTGCTCATGGGTTTCTTTTTAGGCTTGGGCATGGGGGACGACGACAGGATGCTGGGCTAGTTGGTCCCCTCTTGGTCTGATCCAGCAGCCAGGCTCTCCTTAGGCTCTTAGCTGCCCCGCCAACCTCAGCCAGCACCCATCTGCTTGAATAAAATATTGGAGGAGGGAGGTAAGCCCTGCAGCACACAATCGATCACATGACACGGTGCACACACAACATTTGAATGGCAATGCCTGTAGCAAAATTAGTGTTTAGAATTAAGGGAAAAGTCACAGCTACTTGAGGAAAACAAAATATGTTTTATTGCAAGCAATAAAAGACTCAGTGGGATTTCTTTCCCAAAAGCTGAACCCCGCCTTGAGGCAAGAGGGGCTCCTGATATACAATTCTAAGGCAATGCATATGCAAAAGTTAAGCTAACATCCCTCCAATAAAAGGTTGCTGCACCCTGCTAATTAAACCATTTAATTTTTTTAAAAAAATCATTCCAGTAGCACCTTAGAGACGAACTAAGTTTGTCATTGGTATGAGCTTTCATGTGCATGCACACTGTATCTGAAGAAGTGTGCATGCACACGAAAGCTCATATCAATGACAAACTTAGTTCGTCTCTAAGGTGCTACTGGAAGGAATTTTGTTTGTTTGTTTGTTTGTTTCGACAATGTCAGACCAACACGGCTACCTACCTTGTAACTTATACTGTTTAAGGTCCTTCCTTAATTGCTATTCATGAGGTAAGCAGAGAAAGAGTTCTCTCTCTCAAGGCAGTATCAGGCAGGGGCCCCCTTAAAAACCTTGGGAGTTTACCTTGGAGAGAGTTAGAACATGAAAGGCATTTCTCACAACATAGAGCCAGGCACATCCCTCCCTTATGTTATGCAGGAGCCCTGGAATGTCTATTTGCAAGATAGAGCTACCAGTAGGTCAAGAACAAAGACTACTCTTAGAGTGTGTGCAGACCTTCTGGAATCTGTTCCATTGGAGATTAGGTGCTCCGGCTGGGGGGGGGGCAGGGGTGTCAGGACGATCTGACTTTAAGGATTCTGTGCATCATGTCCATCCATGCCCAGCCCCCTCAAATATTTCATTGGTGGGGCCGAAGTCCAGGGGGTGATATGGCTGTCTCAGGGTTGCCCCTTTTAGAACTTAGCAGGGAGGAGAATGCAGATGAAACTGGAATTACAGTATTTGTCTCCACCTGTCCTTAGCTCCAGCTGCAACTACTATTGCCCTCTTTGCAGTTACTGGGCCCAGATCAGCTCTGCTGCAAGGCAGGGTCAGCTCTCCTGGGCCAGCCGTCTGGAGTCTTGAAATCAGCTCTCCAGGAAGCATTGTAGCTGGCACCCATTGAGGCTGGTAAGGAGGAAAGGGAAGTTAATGGAGGCCGCCAGCGCCAGGCTATCTCTGGCAGGCAGAGAAAAGAAAGGGTTTGTTCACACAGAGCAGAGTTATGTGGAACTCCCTGCCACAGGAGGCAGCAATGGCCACCCACCTAGATAGATTTAAAGGAGGAGGGGACAAATTCACGGAGGGGGAGAGGGTCACTGAAGGATGCTCGCTATGGTGGCTATATTCTTTCTGCAGTTTGAGGCAGTGATGCTTCTGAATAATACCAGTTGCTGGGAACCACAGGAGGGGAGAGGGCTCATGTGCTGAGTTTCTGCTTGTGGGCTTCCCTGTTGGTGCATCTGAGGGTCCACTATGAAAACTGGAGGCTGGACTAGATGGGCCATTTGTCTAACCCTGCAGACCTCTTCTGATAGTCACATGTTCTTAAGTGTGCTGTCATGGAACAGAATCAAACCTCCCCCCACTTGTTTCTTCTGTGGTCCACGCATTTATCCCACTGAGGCTCCCTTTTCAGACTTTCCCCATTTTTGCTGATGTCTTGTTTAGTGTTGAGTGTGAATTGTTGCCTCAATATTCCTGGGCCCGCAGGGGCCCTCAAAAATTCTCTGAAATGGCAAAAATGCCAAGCACAAGGAAGACTGACGGCCACTTTGCTGGCCCCCGGGGGTTGGCTGCAAGAATTCATCACAGCAGAGCTTAGATCTTGCCCGGTTCACACAGATGAAGTCCTGACCTTTCTGCGCTCTTTGCCCATCGAGGGAGCAGCAACAGGTCTGCCTCGCTCGTAGTGTGTGGAAGAGATGCATTGATTGCAGTTCATCTATAAAATGCAAGGGCGGGGGAAGAAAATTGATCCCTTTTGCACTGGAAGATGAACCTGCCTAATCTGCACTTTCCCAAACATTATGGGAACTGAAAATGCGGCCATTGTTCATTGAGTCATAGAATCGTAGAGTCAGAAGGGACATCAAGGGTCATCTAGTCCAACCCCCTGCAATGCAGGAACCACAGCTCAGAATGCCTGGCAGGTGGCCATCTGGTTTATGCTTTAAAATGTCCACCACCTTCTGATGTAGTCTGTTCCACTGTCAAACAGCTTGTAGTGTCAGAAAATTCCCAGATGGGTGGGGTATAAATAATAAAATTATTATTATTATTATTATTATTATTATTATTATTATTATTATTATTATTCCTAATGTTTAGATGGAATCTCCTTTCTTGTAATTTGAAATAATTTTCACTTCCCCAAATTTTGCAGTGTAGTTCTCCAGGCAAGCAATGTCTATATTAATAAACAGATTAGGGCAAATTGTGGATTTAAAATTCACCCATATTAGTGAAAATAACATACGAAAAGAATGTATTGCATTCGGGGGAATTGCTTTGCAAAAAATGTGTCTATTAGGCAAAATTGTACAAGTGCATATTAGGAGAAATTTACACTAAGACATTGGTGACTTTTCATGGGGACTATAATTTAGAAAGGAAAACGATCTGTGTCACCCTATTGAGGAAGAGGAGGGTGTTCCTGCTCAGTTTGCTGTTGGAGCAGCCAGCGAACTTCAAGGTCCCTCTTCTCATCTCCCTTACATTTTTAAAAATCTGGGCTTGGGAGCTCTGCTTGGCCTCTGTGAGAAGAAGATACTGAACTGGGGGGGGGGGGGGCTTTGGCTAGAGATCAAGTACCGGTAACAGAGGTCTTGCGCTCTCAAGTGTTTTCACTTTGCACCAGGCCTGAGCTGGTTGTAAATGCACTATTGATGGGCATAGGCTGCCACCTTGTGGCTAAATGGCACATTGTGCAACAAATCATATCCAGTACCCTACGTAATAGAGAACATGGATCCCCAAAAAGGGATCCTTCCCAATTTGGGAATAGAATAATAGAATTGTAGAGTTGGAAGGGAGCCCTGCCAGCTGCAAGCCAGGAATCACAACTAAAAAATCCCCGGCAGGCATTAAACTTCTGCTTCAATACGTCCAATAAGGGAAAGCCAGATGATGATGATGCTTTTATTTGTACCCCACCCATCTGACTGGATTTCCCCAGCCACTCTGGGGAAGGAGAGATGCTTTATGATGATGATGAAGGAGAGATGCCTTATTTTTCTGAAATGAATATGTACCTTCACATCTACTGAATCCGAGACTTTGAGAAATTTGTCTTAGATTAAAAGCATAGCTGTCAACCCTCCCTTTTTTGCTGTAAATGCCCTTATTCCAGTGCCGTTTCCCGCTGCTAACCTGGATTGTTAGATATACCATAGACTGTCCCCAGGACAGGTGATGCTGCTGCTGATCCCTTATTTTCAAACCCGAAAGTTGACAGCTATGATTAAAAGTGATTGAAATATTGTAGATTTATTAGCATGTAACTGAGCTGTGTTGCAAAGGCCATTTGCAGAAGGGATCCTATTGCATTACCTGTAGTTACAATGAAAGGGATTTGGTGTTTGTGGACACATGTGTCTGTAACCACACATTTATAATGGCATTACAGCAGACTTTAGAGATGCCAAAATTATCATTCTCTTTAAAAAAGGTGACAGAACTGATTGTGGAAACTATCGAGGCATCTCTCTATTAGCTGCGGCCGGCAAAATTCTTGCAAGGATCTTAGCAAACCATCTGGTAACAATATCCGAGGTGACCCTTCCTGAATCCCAAAACGGTTTTCGGCCTTCTAGGGGGACAGTGGACATGATTTTCACTGCTCGACAGCTTCAAGAATAATGCAGAGAGCAAAACCAACCCCTGGTTTATTGACCTGACTAATGCTTTCGACACTGTAAATCGTAATGCCCTGTGGACTGTCCTTCTGAAAGTTGGCTACCCAGATAAATTTGTAAACATCATTCGCCTCCTCCATGATAATATGACAGCAACAATCGCAGATAACAATGGCTCTCAAAGTGAACCATTCACAGTGGAATCAGGTGTTAAACAGGGTTGTGTTATTGTCCCAACTCTATTCATTATTTTCATTGCCATGATCCTACACTTACTGTATGCTTGTGAAACATGGACCACTTATAAACGCCATCTCCAACTCCTCGAAAGATTCCATCAATGGTGTCTCTGAAAAAATTTACACATCTCTTGGGAAGACAGGCGAACTAATATCAGTGTACTGGAAGAAGCAAAGATCACCAGTGTTGAAGCAATGATTCTTCTACATCAGCTTCATTGGACTGGTCATTGTTGTGTATTAAAGTAATAGCACAGCCAAGTATGTATTGTAACTGTTAACGGAAAATCTGATGGCTCCCTTGGACAAAAATGAAGACTCTAGCCAATAATATCAGAGCAAAACAGCAGCCAGTAGGCTTGGTCTTTATTAAAGAAAAATACTGTTGCGACAGGGCCCCACCTGCAACAAGGTGAAGCAAGATGGAGACCCAGAACAAAAGAGAAGCTCCACTTTTATCAGTTTTCCCATCACCAAGAAACACCCCTGAAATTCATCATTCCTACATCACAGCTACGTAATCAATACCTCACAAAAAGGGAGGGTTCAAGGTAGAAATCTGAGCACCTTTGACACCTCTCCTAGTCCTCCTCTCAACCCTCCCAGGTGTGAATTGCTAAACACAAAGAGAAATTAGCAGTTTCCTAAGAGTTGATCACTGTCTTTTGTTCAGAGGAGTCTTCCATTGTGAATGACATGGCTAGCAGTGGCACCATTGATGGGGAAATGTCCAGTTGGCAGAGCCTCCTGCCTAGTGTAGTAAGGCTTAGAGGATTATGGCTCCCAAGCCCCCCTTTTGATAGTCATGTGGAAATGTGTATGTGTGATTCAGTGGGATGGGGGTGAATTCCTACAACATACTATAGAGTTTATTGTATTGTATTACAGAGTTTATTTGAATGTACAAGTTCCAGCGGGAATGTCTATCATTTGCTGGTTCAGGGTGCAGGATTTGGATCCTCTGCCGGATTGGTTTCCACGGGAGGGAATCCATGCCATTGGTTCCTAGCAAAATGTATCTTTTCCCTGCTTTGTTGTTGTTTAGTCGTTTAGTCGTGTCCGACTCTTCGTGACCCCATGGACCATAGCACGCCAGGCACTCCTGTCTTGCACTGCCTCCCGCAGTTTGGTCAAACACATGTTCGTAGCTTCGAGAACACTGTCCAACCATCTCGTCCTCTATCGCCCCCTTCTCCTAGTGCCCTCAATCTTTCCCAACACCAGGGTCTTTTCCAAGGATTCTTCTCTTCTCATGAGGTGGCCAAAGTATTGGAGCCTCAGCTTCACAATCTGTCCTTCCAGTGAGCACTCAGGGCTGATTTCCTTCAGAATGGATAGGTTTCATCTTCTTGCAGTCCATGGGACTCTCAAGAGTCCTCTGCTAGTCCTCTGTTATTATATAAGTCCCAGTTTTCCCCATTCCTGTGTTCTGGCTCTTACCTGTTCTTTGAAGTAAAGAGATGTTGTACCAGATCCTCGCCTCCAGCTTCTTATCTGCACCAGGCTGAAATCACTGAATACCCACTGGTGAACTAATATCAGTGTACTGGAAGAAGCAAAGATCACCAGTGTTGAAGCAATGATTCTTCAACATCAACTTCGTTGGACTGGTCATGTTGTGCGGATGCCTGATGACCGTCTTCCAAAGCAACTACTCTATTCCGAACTTAAAAATGGAAAGCGTGATGCTGGTGGTCAACAAAAGAGGTTTAAAGACTGTCTCAAGGCAAAACTTAAAAAATGTAGTATACCGGTAAACACTGACAACTGGAAAATACTGGCCTTCCAGCGCTCCAGTGGGAGAACAGCCTTTACCAAAGGTGTCATGGGCTTTGAAGACACTCGAACTCAGGACGCAAGGGAGAAACGTACTAAGAAGCCGCCCAGAGTGGCTGGGGGAACCCGGCCAGATGGGCGGGGTATAAATAATAAATTATTATTAAATTATTATTATTATTAAGAAGAAGGCACGCTTGGCAAATCCACACCGTGGTCAACTCCCGCCTGGAAACCAATGATCCCACTGTGGAAGGACGTGCGGATCCAGAATTGGCCTCCACAGTCACTTACGGACCCTTTGTTAAAACCGTGTTTATGGAAGACAATCTTGCTCGGCTACGAGTGATTGCCAAAGAAGAAAGAAGATAATGGTATTTCATTCCCACCCCCATAACACCATCCACAGCGCTCTTGCCCTCCATGAATCTGTCCTCTTTTAAAGCCATCCAGACTCTTGTGGGAGGGAGTTCCACAGTTTAACAATGCGTCTCCAAATAGGGACTGTCCTTTGTTTACAATGATGCTTTTGGAACGTTGTGAGCCGCCTTGAACACCGACAACATTTGGCAACAAGAAGCGGAAATTCTGGGGCCGCGTTCCCCAAACTAGGGTCTCCAGCTGCTGTTGGACTACAACTCCCATCAACCCTAGCTAGCAGGGTAAGTGGTCAGGGATGATGGGAATTGTAGTCCCCCCCCAAAAAAACCAGCTAGCGACCCAGGTTTGGGGAACGCTCCTGAGCCTCTAGCCCCGCCACGTGCAGCGCCAGCCTGCCTCCCCCTGGCGGTCAAATGGGACGACCCGACGCGTAGGAGGCTGGTTTGTGGACACGTCGTCATAGCAACTCCTGTCGTTCGCCCCGGTGTTGGGCGGGGCGAGCACCCAACCAATGGGGATTCGGTACGCCGCGCCTGCGCAGAAGCGATTGGCTATGCCAATGCGGGGGGAGCGCATGCGCTTTTTGCTTTGCCAGCCCCCCCTGTGCTAAGATTGGCCCCTTTCGGTTTCCCTTCTTCCTTCCCTTCAGGGAGAAGCGCCCCGAGAGAGACGGGAAGGCTCGCGAGAGGAGGAGGAGAGACGGAGAGGGAGGAAAGAAAGGAGCGTCGCGTGGGAGAGGAGGAGGAGGAACCCAGCCGCTGGACCGGAAGTGGAGTGGGGCTGCCCCGCCCCTGGCGGGCCTTTCCGGTTCCGGGTGAGCGGCGCTGCCCCGGTGAGCGGCGACGGAGCCCCCGGCGGCAGGTGAGGCGGGCCGGACGGGGACTTGGCGGAAGGTCCGGCGGGCCGGGAGGGAGGCGGGCGCCTGGCCTGCGGGACTTTCGCGGCCGCCGAGCTCGCTGTGGCCGCCACATTTCCGCTCCAGAGCGGAGGCCGAGCCCCCGGGGACGGAAGTCCCTCTTCTCCCAGCCCCGCTTTGGAAGCCTCCCCTCCGCCGGAGCCGCCGGCTTTAGGCGAGGAAGGCTGGGAAACAGCCGTGGAGCGTGGCGGCGGGTTGCGCTGGATGATCTTTGGGGACCCGAAATCCCCGCAGTACGGGCCTCCTTCGCGCACGTGGCCCCGAGGCTGGGGTTTGTGTTTTTTGGGGGGGCTGCCCTTCCGTTCCCCCTCCCTCGTCCAGGTGACACGGAGCCCCTCCCTGCCGAGGAGCCTGGTGAGCTCAGCCTATGTCACAAACCCCCCTCTCAAGGCCCGCGAGGCCAATCCCGGGGGCACAGTGGGGCTGAGCCTAGGGTAGGTGGGGGGAAGGGGGCGGGGAGTAGGCTGTCTCCTTGCTCCCACAGCAGGACCACCTCTTGGCCAGGCCGCCCCCTGGGGAGGCTTGGAGGGGAGAGGTTCTGCCCCAGGACCCCTGCCATCCTGCTCCCTCATGCCATCTGCCTGGAACCCGGAAGGGACCCCCAAAGGTCATTGAGTACAATCTCCTGCAGCGCAGTAGCAGCAGTGCCACACCCCTTCTCCCTTCACAGCACCCCAAGAGTGTGAGCGGGGAAGCCTTGCCCAGTGGATTTGGGAATACATTTTGTCTTCAGTTGCTGCCTGGCCACTTAGATTGTTGCAGTTGTGGGAGGAGGAGCCTTCACAGTGGGTGCCAGGCTGGGGGAGGCTGGCACTGGGTGGCATTACACTTCCTGGGTGGGTGGGTGACAGAGGCCACCTTCACAGGAACCAGGGAGGCTGCCTTGTATCAAGCCAGAGCAGCTGCTTATTTTTCTGTGCTGACTGGTAGCAGGGGCTCTCCAGGGTTTCAGGCACGAGTCCTTTTCCCCAGCCCTACCTGGAGATGACACCTAGGATTGAACCTCAGATATTCTGCATCTGAAGCAGGTACTCTGCCCATTGAGTAGATAAAATGAGAACAGCTGAAAAAAATTGGGGGGTCCCATTAAAAAAGCAATTAAACATTAAAAGAATTCAACTTTTTATGGCAAGATTCCGGTCCTCGTGGCCCTAGACTGAGTTAACTAGGACCCCTGTAGTTTGATTTTCAGTAACCTCGGGAGCAAACATCCTGAACATAGGTCAGCGTGGCTGAGAACTTTGTGAACCCTCCCCACAAATGCTGGAAATTCACCCTTTCCCTCACCTCCTCTCTCCCCAGCCTTGTTAGCATGTGGACATGTCCAGCATCGCGCCCCTCGCGGCCTCTCTAGAGCAGTGCCCGCTTGCCGGCCTCTCATCCTCGTGGTCCCCGTCCGTCCATGGAGGAGGGCACCATGTCGGATCTCATTCTCAACCTGGACACGTCCCTCCCTGCGCAGCCCAAGAAGGCCTCTGAGGGGAACCAGAAGCACCAGCGGTTCATCAGGCGCCGGCAGTTCCTGGAGCGGAAAGGCTTCCTGAAGCAGAAGCAGTTTCCAGGGCAAGCCCCCCTACCCCGGGGTGATGCCTCTCAGAAGCATGGCGGGGCAGACTGGGAGCGGGACAGGAAGAGGCCGAAAGTGGAGAGGAAGGGGGCGTCCGCGGGGCAGGACAGGAAGCCGCTGCGGGAGGACAGCTCGGCCCATAGGACCAAGACATTTCCCAAGGAGAACGCCACCCGCGTGGCTAAGGACTCTGGATCCCAGGGAGGCAATGCCTCTGGGGGCCCCCCAGCCTCAAGCAAAGCAGGGAGTGGCGCAGGTGGCGGTTCCTCCGTGAGGCACAATGGGGCGCAGGCCAATGGGGCTGCGGGCGAGATCCGGAGGGTGGCCCTGCTGAGCGAGTTTGAGAGCGGGCTGTCCCCAGTGCTGCTGCCGGCTAAGCCCAGCAAGGTGGTGGCCATCGACTGCGAGATGGTGGGCACGGGCCCCGGCGGGCGCAACAGCGACCTGGCACGCTGCAGCGTGGTCAGCTACCATGGCGACGTGATGTACGACAAGTATGTGCGGCCCCTCAGCCCCATCACCAACTACCGGACACGTTGGAGTGGGATCCAGAGGCACCACATGAAGAACGCCGTCCCCTTCAAGGTGGCCCAGAAGGAGGTGAGTGAGGGGGAAGATGATCTGCCAGCCTCTCGGGAGGAGCCTTTGGGGATCCCCCTGCCCCATACAAGGTTTTCCATGTTTTCATTAAAGCCAAGGCAGTCTGTGTTTTTATTCTGCTTTAAACAAAACCCATGGACATCTGGTTGGCCACTGTGAGGTTGCTGGACTAGATGGGCAGCTCTTCCTCTGTTCTATCTGGGTTCCTAGGTTCTATGGGGTATTTGACCTCAGGGACAGGGTGCTGGACTAAGAAGGGAGCCCTTTGGCCTCATCCAGCTGCAGGGCTCTTCTTTTATATTCTCTTACGGGTGAAGTGGGCCAGACTGCAGCTACGATGTCTTTGTGCTTGACTGGCTACAGGTTGAGTCTTCCTCTCTTGACCTATTCAGCGCTGACTGATGACATCCCTACCCCTCCCTGCCTTTCAGATCCTAAAGGTCCTCTCTGGGAAGATAGTTGTGGGCCATGCCATCCACAATGACTTCAAAGCCCTCAAGTACTTCCATCCCAAGTCACTGACCAGGGACACCTCGAAGATCCCTCTGCTCAACCGCAAGGCCGGCTTCCCGGAGAACGAGCCAGCCTCCCTGAAGCGCCTCACCAAGCAGCTCCTCCACAGGGACATCCAGGTAACACCCCCTGCCTTGTCCGTCGTCTGCTCTCCCCCCTCCACCTGGCTCAGTGTTGCCTACACTGGCTGGCAGCCAACTCTTCAGTTCTCCAAGATTTGGAGAAAGGCCCAGTGACAGTGTCTTGGCAGACCTCCTTTTCAAGAGTCCCTCTTGGCTGGCTGTAGTTATTGTTATTTATTAAATGTATTGCTTGATTTTTCTTGCCAGTTAACACAAGGTAATATCACCAAGGCAACTATCTGTAAATAAACCATAAACGTCTGTAAAAATGGCAAAAGGAGTTCCTTTCACAAATAGGTTTTATCATAAACAATAGCAAATGCAGTAAATAAAGAGTTGAAATATATCAGTGGTTCACTTGTTGGAGGAAGTTTAACAAACTGAAGGATATGGTCCCATTCCTATACTCCTCCTGATGGAAACATGCAGATGGGGACAGATACACCCCTGATTTAAGTCGTTTACATACTGTCTTCTCTTGTACAGTATATTATCTACTACAAAGCTCAATGACTAAGCTCTTTAGCAACTAAATGTCAGATTACTGGAATGACGCCTGAGCACTGAACCACTGGCATATCACAAGTGGAATCTTTATTACTGTGTTTGCAGTTGCTCAAGCTCAGGCATCCCCAAACTGCGGCCCTCCAGATGTTTTGGCCTACAACTCCCATGATCCCTAGCTAACAGAAGCAGTGGTCAGGGATGATGGGAATTGTAGTCCAAAACATCTGGAGGGCCGAAGTTTGGAGATGCCTGTTCAAGATACAACCTGTTTGGGGGGGGGCGACTACTTTTGACATTTTTATGGATGGACGTTTAGTGTTGTTTACAGATAGTTGCCATGGTGATATTATCTTGTGTCAATTGCAGTAGTCATTGTATCACCACCCTGTTCATTGTTTTGAAGGCAATTCAAAACAGTGCACAACCAAATAAACAAGCAAAAACCCACATAGATCCATTTTTCTAAAAAACAAAACAAAAACCTCATTAAAATAATGCATTAAAACAGATTTTAAAACACCTCACCCACCCTAAAAGTCTGAAGACAGAGTACAAAGGCCTGATTAAAAAGGAAAACTTTTGCCAGGCACTTAAAGATACTGTATTGTATATAATGAAGGTGCCAAGTGTGCCTCTCTGGGGAGAGCATACCATTAACTAGGAGCCACCACAGAAAAGGCCCTGCTCTTGTGTTGCCACCCTCCAGACATTGAGGAGGCACTCAAAGAAGGGCCTCAGATGACAATTGCAGGGTCCAAGGTCAGTTCATATGTGGAGAGAAAATGGTTGTGGACATTGACCAGGAGGAGCTTTCCCAAATCTGTTTGTGCCATCTGTCCATGTGGTTTTTAGAACCCCCCACCCCCTTAGAGACACAGCAAAACTAATCTCAGGAGCAGGAGTAGCCCCTGTGGTCCCTTCAGGTGGCTGCCACACTACAGTTCCCATCACCCCTGCCCATTGGGCCGTGGTGGTACCAGGGCTGATGCGAGATGGAGTCTGGCAGCATCTCAAGAGCCACTGAGGAACAGAGTCCCCTGGCCTTGGAGGAGACCCTGGATTTGATTAATATTGAACTCAGAGCGGCTCACAGTAGCAGCAGAGAATAATAGCAAATACTGCAATTGCTGTAAGCTCAAAACACAGTAGCGTATAAATAAAGCAGGCAACCAGAGGAAATCCTTTGAAACAATGCAATTCCATAAATTTATAGTGAACTGCAGTATAAAAGTAAAGGGACCCCTGACCGTTAGGTCCAGTTGCGAACGACTCTGGGGTTGCAGCGCTCATCTCGCTTTACTGGCCGAGGGAGCTGGCATACAGCTTTGGGGTGATGTGGCCAGCATGACTAAGCCGCTTCTGGCGAACCAGAGCAGCGCACGGAAACACCGTTTACCTTCCCACAGGAGCGGTACCTATTTATCTACTTGCACTAGCGTGCTTTTGAACTGCTAGGTGGGCAGGAGCTGGGACCGAACAATGGGAGCTCACCCCCGTCACAGGGATTCGAACCGCTGACCTTCTGATCGGCAAGCCTTAGGCTCTGTGTTTTAGACCACAGCACCACCCGTGTCCCTATTCTGCAGTATAAAAGGGACCGTTTAATCTTGTCCCCAAAGAGCAGAAGTTCCCTTGAGTGACTCCAGGGCCAAGCTGCTGTGCGCCTCTCTATCTGTGCGCCTTTTCCTAGTATCATAGAATTGTAGAGTTGGAAGGGACCCACAGGGGTCATCTAGCCCAAACCCCTGTAATGCAAGCATCCCTGACCAGGGGGCCACCCAGCCTCTGTTTTGAGACCTTCAAGGAAGGAGAGCCCACCACCTTCCAAGGAGGCTCTTACCCTCAGGGACTCAGTCAGAGTCTCCTTTTCTGTAACTTGAATCCCTCCGTTTGGGTCCTGCCCTCTGTCTTCCATGGGGCGGGGCGGCCCTTGAGGTATTTGAAGATGGCTGTGGGGGGGAAGGGGGTGTCCTCTCGCTTTGTGAGGAGTCAGAGAGAGAGCTCTGTTGGGCAGCTGACGTGACCCCTGCCCTCATCTTGCTCCTTCCTTCCTTCCTTCCTTCCTTCCTTCCCCCCCCCCCCCCCAGGTGGGAAACAAAGGCCACTCCTCGGTGGAAGACGCCCGGGCCACCATGGAGCTGTACAAGGTGGTCGAGGATGAGTGGGAGAGGCACCTGGCCACCACCTCTCCTCAGGACTGATCCCCAACGTCCGTCGCCACCAAGCCTTGGAACCCGGAGCCGCTGGGGGAAGCCGACACTCCCCCCGCCCCGCCCCCGGAGCTGTTTGGAGGATGATGCTCCTGGGTCCATGGGGCGGAGGGAGAGGAGGGTTGGCAGAGTGAAGGAACTGACTGGGGGCAGGGGAGGGGGGATCAGGAGGCAAGTGTGTCCATTACATCGCTTCCATTGGATGGCAGCCTTGGCGTGTTCCTCCCATTCCTCTCTGTAAAGGTTCTGGGCCTCCTTCCCTCTCGGCTTGAACCTCAGAGGGAGGGGAGACTCCTCACCCTCCCAGGCAGGGGAGCTTTCAACATGGTGCTATCCACTCCCCAGGCCCTGGTGGCTGTGGGGTTCGTGTGCTGTTGGAGTTGGGCACTGACCAGGCCAAGGTGCCCATCCTGTTGCCTTGGCCAGTGGATCTTTGGTGACCTCCCCTCCCCGCCCCTGCTTCCTGCCCCCACCCGGTTCCTCCTCACCCTGTTAAAAGGGCAGCGGGGCACTCAGTTCCTTAGCTTGATTTCTGTGGGTCTCCCCTCTCCCTTGCCAGATGACGGGAGCCCCCCCCCCTCCCGTGCACTTGGTGGTCTTGAGCTCCCCTCTGCTGCTGCCTCCTCCTCCTCGGCCCCACCCCCTCCCTTTGGGGTCAAGGAAGCCCCCCACTTTTCAGCCAAGCAGGTTTGGTCCCTTGGGTTGTCCTTGGCGGGGTGTGTGTGTCTGTCTGTCCCTTTCTCTTCCCGCTTTCTCCATATCCTTCACAATCTCTCATTATTCTCCTTAAATCTATTTCCTGCTCTCCACCAGCAGGTCCCCGGGTGGGTTACAACAATGTAAAGCTCAAAACAGTTTGCAATCCCAGGAACATCCCCCTGCCCCTCCCCACTTTGGCCGCCTAAACTTACCGTGTTTCTCCAAAAATAAGACACTGTCTTATATTTATTTTTCCTCAAAAACACCATGGCTTATTTTCAGGGGATGTCTTATTATTTTCCTCCTCCTCCTGCCGCGGCCAGCATTGCTGCTGTGCCTATCACTATGCCTTATTTTCGGGGTATGGCTTATATTCCTTGAATGCTTAAAAATCCTGCTACGTCTTATTTTATGGCTACGTCTTATTTTCGGAGAAACAGGGTAGAAGAAGAAAAACCACATAACATTTTCCGCAGGAGGAGCAGTTGCCTTCTGCCCTTATGGTCTCTTCCTGGTGAAATGTGGAGCCGGGGGAAGGAATATCTCTGTTCCCCTTGAGGGGAAGGGGGGCATTACACACACACACACACACCCCTCTCCTTATGGCACCCTGAGCCCAGAGCCTGGGAATGCCGCCCAGAGAGAGGAGAGGCCCAGTGGGTGTAGTGGGCGTTGCCCAATAGCACCCCCTGCAAAGCACCCCCTTCTCAGCTCAGCAGACGTTGGAGTCCTGGCTGGGACATCCTCAAGGCCAGGCTGGGCAGGATCCTGCCCAGACGAGCCTTGTCTGTTCTGTCTGGGCCACCCTGGACTGCAACTCCCATCAGCCGCAGCATCAGAGGCTTGTTCTGGCCCCAGAGCTGTAGCCTCCCATGCTCTGGAGGGCGCCAGGTTGGCAAAGGGCTGATCTAGGGCACAGGGCTCTCTGCAAAGGGCGAGAGGGGGAGGCTGACCAGGCAGCGCCCCCTTTAATTTGCAGAGGCTCTTCTTTCCCTCTTCCTTCCTCTTAATACCTCCAGCTGCACAATCAGAATGAATGGTGCAAGTCAGCAGAGCATTCCTGGAGCACAGAGTTCCCATCCTTGAAGAAACCACAATGGTAAACACTGGACACATTTTCTCATTCTGATGCTGAAAATTCCCCGGAACACTGTGACCCCCCCCCCCTGCCCATTGCCCCCCAGGGTCCCAAAAGTGGCTCCATGGCTGTGGCTTGGCCAGTGACTGTCTCATTCTCTGTCACACTCTGTCTTTTCTCTCTGGTGCTGTTTTCCACCAAGTGACCATGAAGCAAGAAGGTGATTTTTGTGTGTGTGAGTTTTGGGGTACTGTGCAGACCTTGCTGTTAGTTGTGACGCAACGTGTGTTTGTTTGTTTGTTTGTTTGTGTGTGTGTTTCTGGGAAGAAGAGGGAGCCACAAAGCACATTGCTTTTAATGAGATACTGAAAGAAAAGGTGTTAAGGTTTGTTTTCCCGTCTCGCCTTGGATAAAAAAAGAACAACTTTCCAAATGTCCTTCTCTCTTGCCTTTGGAGCAGCCTCCTTCTTTCCCGGGGTTTGTGTTTCTGACTGGAGAAGGCGCAGCTTGGGGTGCCCTTTTCTCCTGGGCTCTTGGGGACTCGCCACAAAGGGGCATCCGCAATCTACCAAGTGGGCCTCCAAGGACCTCCTAATTTATTTTAAACAAACTTTACTGAACATTTTAAAAATGGTTGCCAAATGTATTGTCTTTTCCCCATGGAAATCTTTGATGGGGATCCTTTGCAGCAGTTTTGGAAAGATTCCTCTCAAGCAGCTTTAAAGTGAGCAGTTTTTTAAAACAAAGACAAAAATTGAAGAATAATGTTAAAAACCACCCGCACAGGAAACACACTTCCTACACAAAAGCCCATACATACTCTGCAAAAAAAACCCCAACTTATTCCATTTGTGTTAATGCTGGTAATTATGAACGGGTGTGTCTTCTGTCTGTGCTTGGGATTGTTTTGTCTTTTTCTAAAAAAGTAAAATATTTCACTTACTGGCTGTCTTGAGACCTGTGTGCTTGCGTGGGCATGGCAGGGGGAAGGGGCCTGGTCTGAAGAGCTGCTGTATCTGAACCGCAAAGGGATCCTGTGGGCCCAAGAGGGTTTTATGCTGACACGAGAACATAAAAAGAGCTCTGCAGCTGGATCAGGCCAAAGGGGACCTGCCCATTATGGGAAGCCCACACGAAGGACCCAAGTGCAAGAGCAGCGCTCTCCCTGCCTTTTGCAGCAACTGCCTCTGACATTGGAGGCAGAACATAATCCACCAAGGTGAGTAGCCTTCGATAGCCCCCTCCTCCTCTGTGAATGTGTCCAACCCTCTTTTAAAGCCTTCCAAGTTGGGGGCCATCACTGCCTCCTGTGGCAGGGAGTTCCACATTTTGTGGGAAGAAGTCCTTTCTTTTCTCTGTCCTGAATCTTCCAAGGTTCAGTGTGATGAGAGAGGGAGGAAAACTTTTCTCCCTGCATTCTCCATGTTGTCCTTACACAGCTCCATACTACCTGAAGGATTGCCACACAAATCGTCATCATTGTTTTATTGAATTTTGTCTCGTTGGTTTTCCGCTTCCTCAGATCTTGGGAGCTTCCAGGGGGCCCTGAGGAGGTGGGGTGGGTGGCAGCCTCTTTGGGACCCTCTCCCTGGACACCCAAGCTCCTGCCATTCCAACCCCAAGCAACCCCTTACATATCTCATGCAATAGACCTGTATTTTGAACCATCGAGTCCCAAGGTGCCCCCGAACAGCTAGTGATGCGGACGGTAGCCATGAAAATAGCCAAGTTCCTTTTGCCTGCAAGTACCTCCAGGACTGGGCCCCTGATCCTTCTGGCAGGAGGAGTGGAAATCTCCCTGGAGAGATTGAACCTGCTCACCCAGAGGGATTGGCCTCCCTGGAATGCAGAGGCAAAAGGGAAAGGCTCTTTGCAAGGCCTCTGGCCACCCATCTCCCTGCATTTCCACTTCCCCCTTTTATTCAGAACCATGAGGACTAGAATCCTGCTTTGTTTTTGGCGAAGGGGCTGTCACCCTGCTCAGCCAGCAGTGGATGTGGCTCTTGCACCCTGAGGGGTGGGTGTTGTGGCTTTGGCAGAGAGGAGGGAGTTGGTGCAGACCTGGTGCCTTCCTTGCCACCAGGGGATGCTGCAGGACCTGTCTTAGTTGCATCGTTCTGCAGGCCAAGCGGGGATCCTCTGCATCCAAGGCAGGACCTGGTTGCTTGTGGCCTCCACAGGCAAGAAGGCGTGTGTGTGTGTGTGTGTGTGTGAAAGAGATGCATGCACAGCTTCCAAGTGTGGCTGGAGCTGGGGCTGACTTAAAAACAAAACAAAACCCACCTCCATACAGTTGGGGAAGGGGAGGAATGTGCTGTGGCCCACCAGGGCTGGGAGAGACGAAAGCTTTTAAAGGTGAAATATGGCTTCTGTCTTGGGATTGAGGGTGAGAGCCCAGCCAGTGGGCCTCGTGATGAATCTGTCGCTCGGGGCTCATTCGGATTTGCTCTTTGTGTGGCCTCCCCACCTCCTTTCTTTCTCTTTTTCTTTCTTCCTTTAAAAATACTTCTCGCCTGTCTTAATGTATATCAAAAAAGAGGAGAGGAGGAGGAGCCAGTTTCTAATAACATCAGAAGAACCTGGCTGCTGGATCAGGCCAGTGGCCCACCTAGGCCAGCATCCTGTCCTCACAGGGGCCAGATGCCCCAAAGAACCTAGGAATCGAGAGAGACTGCCACTGGACCTGGAGGTTCTCTAAGAACATGAGAAAAGCCTGCCTGTTGGGACAGCCGAATGGCCCATCGAGCCCAGCATCCTCTTCTCACAGTGGCCAACCAGACAGATGCCTGTGGGAAACCCACAAGCAGGACTTGAGCGCAAAAATAACTCTCCCCTCCTGTGGTTTTCAGCAACTTATTCAGAACCATTGCCGCCTCCCACTGTGCAGGCTAGTTGCCTTCGATCGCCCTCGCCATGATTCTTTCTAATCCACTTATGTCCCAAAATTTCAGTTTGCTCATCCTTTAAATCGGGGGGTGCCTTTTGCTGCGCTTGCCCCAGTGTGGAGTGTTTATACCATTTAGCTATATATAACTTTGTCATAACACGAAGCTCTCAGCTCTGTTTGCTTTTGCTCAGCTCTCTGCCTTTCGATAATTAAGGAATGGCTGTCGGAGGAATGGGTCTGTGTGTTTTTTCTTCCACTGCCTCCCTTTACACATAAATAACTTGTCAGTTCTGACAGGGCTGCTCTGGCCCAGAGACTAGCTGCAACCCCCACCCTCTCGCTCCCAGGCTCGCCAAGACGGGCCCAGATTCAGAAGGACCCCGAAGGAGCCTAGGGCAAACTCAGAGGAGGGTCAAGCAATGCCCCTAAACATAGGGCAGAAGAAATGGCTCCACGGCAGTTAAGCTCTGTCTGTCTATATCTATCTATATCTATCTATCTATCTATCTATCTATCTATCTATCTATCTATCTATCTATCTATCTATCTATTGGGCTTGACCACAGGGAAGCCTGTTCAGTGGTAGAGCACCTGCTTGGCTTTGTAGAAGGTCTCAAGTTCAATCCAGAGCAGGGGAAGAGTCGTTATCTGAAGCACCAGAGAGCCACTGCCAGGGAGTGCGGACAGTACCAAGCTAGATGGTTTGAGCTGCAGTGAGCGCTCCTACCTTTGATTCAGAACCATGAGGACTAGCGCCCTGCTTTATTTCCAGTGGCAGGACTGTGCTTCAGTGGCAGAGCATCTGCTTTGCTTGCAAAGGGAGGTCATAGGCTCAGTCCCTACTGGCACTTCCAGGTAACGGCGGCCACGTTGCCTTTTCTGAACGCCTGGAGAGTCAGCATGGGCAAGGTGGAGTCCAGCAGACCCAGGGGACCTGGCTCTCCATAGGGCACCTTCCGAGGTCCCTGCCAGTCTGGATGTGCAGGACAGCCCCGGTTTCTCATGCAAGATCCCATGGTGGGGCCTTGTCCCTAAGCACCTCTGCTTGGGGAGGCAACCAAGGGTTGGCCTTCCAGGATTCCAGTGGTCCCCCAGGATGGTCGGGAATGAGGGGCAAGGGGCCAGGTCCTCCTGGGGGCCTCGCCACAATTCTGGCACCCAAACCTTGTGACAGGTCGCATGAATTTGGGAGAGGTTGGGCTGCAGGCCTCACACCTTCGATGTGGCATTTCCCACGCTGCTCCAGGGACAGTATATGTGACGTGGAGAATCTTGGAGCCTCGGAAGAGCCTGCTGGATCAGGCCAGGGGCCCATCTAGCTCATCTTCCCAGGAGCCAACCAGATGCCCCCAAGGGAAACCCTGGAGCAGGATCCGCGCACAAGAGCAACATGCTCCTCTCCTGCAGTTCCCAGCCAAGGGCACAAAGCATAGGCCTCCTGGCTAGTGGCCAGCAGTGGCTTCTCCATTGCTTTGTTGCAGTGAGCCCCCTCTCCAGTGGAACAGGACCCTCCTCACTCAAGGAAGGACAGAGGTTTTGATGCCCCCTGTGTTGGGGAGGGGAGTCCCCCAGGCCACAACTCCGTGTGCCTGGGGGCATCATTATTTTATTGTTCTTCCTCTCTGGGCTGTGTGCTTTTTGTAGTGACAGCAGCAAGGCTGTCCCTTTGCTTTGAAAGCAACATCTGCAGGCTGCAGCCTCTGGCCATGGGCTTAAGTGCCCCATTTCTCTCCTTCCTTTCTTTCTTTCTTTCTTTCTTTCTTTCTTTCTTTCTTTCTTTCTTTCTTTCTCTCTCTCTCTCTCTCTCTCTCTCTCTCTCTCTCTCTCTCTCTCTCTCTCGCCCTGGGATGGTTGAGGCAGGGCGGGTGGGAGTACTCGTGTTTTTTTATTATTTAAAAAAAAGACATGTTTTAAGAATTTCCTGGCAAGGCGTTTTGCTGACTCAGGGCTTCCTCATCAGCACCTCATTTGTTCCAAAGCAATAATGGGATGACACGGCTGAACCCTCCTACCTAATAAATACGTGGAGTAAGGACTGCCGCGGGGGGGGGGGGAGAAGGAAGGGAATGGAGAGACAACTGCAGTGTTTTCGGTTTGGAGGAAAGGAGAGGGAGGGGAGGCAGGATGGAAGTTTGCAAAATGGTACACTGCATGGATGAAGAACTGATATCCCGCCCCCCTCCTTCCATAACACAAGTGTTGGAAGGATTAGGACAAATAAAAGGAAGTACTTCTTCCTGCAGCATAGAGTTAAGCTGTGGAACTCCCTCCCACAGGAGGCAGGGAGGGCCACCAACTTGGATGGCTTCAAAAAAGCATGAGCTGTGCTGGCTGCTGGGAGTTGCAGTTCAGCCTTGCCAAGAGGGTGCTGTGTTGGCCAACTCTGCTGTAGAGCCACTGTCTGGGGAAGGCCCTTGCAGCCCTGTGGGAGAGGCCACTGCTTTGCAAGCCAAAGGGCCCAGGTGCGGTCCCCGCAGGCAGCACCTGCAGGTAGGGCTGGGAGAGAGAACCTAGGAGGGCTACTGCCAGTCAGTGTAGGCAATACTGAGCTGGGTGGACCAATGATCCGACTCTGGATCAAACAGTCACAAAGAAAAGCACACCAGCCTTGAAAGGAAGGGAACTGCACAACATCTGGAGTTGGTTCTTTTGCTGTGATTCCTGCATTGCAGGAGGTTGGACTAGGTGACCCTAGAATTCCAGGATAATTATTATATGCTAAGCAATAAAGCCCTCCTGGCAGCAGGGGAAAGGCTGTTAGAAGAGTTGGTTGCAGTTCTGTAGCCCCTTGTTAAGCTTTCCGGTGTGATTCAAAAGGTTTTCTCCTGCCGTCTCCCAACACACAATCCTGCCTTCCCATCAGGGCAAAATGCCATCTTTGCTGAAGGCATTAATTTGGGCTGTTAGGGGTTTAAGAAGAGCGCCATGTCGCAATGCTTAATATTTTTGCGTCTGTCAGCAAGCCTTGCACTAATTCTGTGGGCTGAGCACAGAGCAGTCTGCAAGTTGCCCAGAAATCTGTGTCTGGTGGATTTAAATGCCCAGGGAAGCTTCTTGTGTTTCAATTTCATAGATTCCTTTATAACCTTGAGGACTAGAGTCCTACATGTTTACGTGGCTCAAGGGAACAGGGCCTGCCTGGCATGTAGAAGGTCCCAGCATCTCCCATTGAGGATGGGAATGCTCCCTGCATGAATCACTGGAGAGCCCTTGCTGCCAGTCAGTGCAGACAGTGCTGAGCTACGTGGGCCGCAGAGGCCTGGCAGCAACAGAGGCCACCTTTTGCCCTCGCTCCCCATGATCCTCCCATGCTCCATTGCCAAAGGGATCCGTCTCACCCTCTTTTGTGTGTTCATTGGGGGAGGTTAAAGGAAAAGAAGAAACGAGAGTAATGACTTCCTCCCTCGTTACTGAAACGGGAAGTCATTAAAACAACTGAAGAAATACTCCAGAGCATAAAAATGATGTATGGGCGTACAATGGCCAGGCACAAATCTCTCTCTCTCACTCTCTCCCGCCTGCACCCCTGGGCCCAATCCTGCTTTTTGCCATGGCTGCAGTGAACCCTCCTCTTTTCACAGTGACCAAATGCCCCAGATAGACTGCACCTGGACCTGGAGGTTCCACCAGAGCAGGAGTGCTTGCTGGATCAGGCCAAAGGGGGCCCTTCTAGTCCTGCATCCTGTTCTTATGACGGCCACCCAGATGCCTCTGTTGGGAAGCCCCCCAGCTGGATTCGAACACAAGAGCAACTCTTCCCCCCCCCCACCTGCAGCTTCCAGCACCTGCTATTCAGAAGCATTTCCTATCATCCAATAGCTCCACAAAGTCTGCAAGCCTTGGGTTGGTTAACTTTCTGTGGCCTTTAAAATGTGTGGGAGTTTTTTGGGGGGTGGTCTTGGTTTTGCTTTATTAGTTATTTTGTGTTCCCATTTTGTATTTCTGTGTTGTGAACCATTCTGCAATCTTTGGATGAAGGGCAGGATACACATTGAAGAAGTAAATAAAGCAAGTCCTCATTTGTGCTTGTTCCCCCAGCTTCTGATAGACTGCCCCTGGGGCTGGAGGCTCCACTGAGCTGTCACACCTAGTGGCATCTCCTGAAGCCCATTCCCCTACCCACAACATGTGGAAGGTGGCCAACAGGGCCTCTCTTGAACACCCCTTCCATTTCCGCCCCCGGGAATTGTCTTGAGGGCGCCAAGAGGGCGCCTGGTGGAGTCTTTGGCAGCTGAAGAGCCAGGCAGACTTTGCTCCATGCCCGTTCCTTCCTGGGCTGGGTCAGCAGCAGGTCAGAACTGGTCAGCAGGCGGCTTATCAGCCAGAGGAGAAAGAGAGCCCCTGGGGAGCTGCCAGGGCTGGGTGCTCAATGGAGGAAGCCCCCCCCCCCATGCTGGCTACTGCCCCACAGACTGCACTTTGGATGAGCTTGGAAACCAGGGGGGGGGCAGGATCACCCCTGCATCTAGGGGGGGATGGACTTCCCTTGGGGGCACCTGGATGGCCACTGTGGGAACAAGAGGCTGGTCTAGATGCCATCCCTTTGGCAGCCTTTTTATGTTCTCATGGAACCTCCAGGTCCAGAGGCAGTCTATCATGATTCCTGAGTCACAGGAGGGGAGAAAGTGTCCTGCTTGCCGGTTTCCCATTGGGGCATCTGGTCGGGCTCTGTGAGAACAGGACTGGATGGGTCCCCTTTGGCAGATTCTCCTGCTTCCGTGCACCTGAGGTGCTCAGGCCTGCTTCCCTGCCTGCCTGTGGGAACTTGCCCCTTCAAGGACCACACAGAGCACCGTGCCTTGACTCAGCTGGCCAGACGGTGCAAAGGAGGCCCTGTAATTATGCCCCCCCTCTCCCCCCTGTATACAGAGATAAATGGAAAGAGACGTAAATTAATACCAGCTGCAAACCTCACAGCTCAGCTCTTCCTTTCCCTCCCCCAGCCTCCCCACCACCAGCCCCCCCCCATTTTTGAAAGCCTTTCCCACTTTTTCCTTATTTATTTGCAGGACCAGGGGTGTGGGCTCTCACCCCACCCTCCCTCCCTGCGGTGGCTGAGACAATAGGCAGGGAAGCCAAGAACAACAGAGGCGGCATTTTTCACATCTCAATCTTTGCCTTAGAGTCTGCATTGGAAACCTCAGGACTCTCCCTGTGCACCCCATATTATCTCTGCCTGGCTGGAAAGGTGTCCTTGAGCCTCTTGCCTGCTGGGATGGAAGGCAGTGGTTGTGCATAGAAACCGGGTAATGCTACACAGGTGAAATTTGTGTCCATTGCCCTGCCCACTTTGCATCTGGCCCCACCCACCAGTGGCATGTCCCGTCCCCCTGACCGGGATGTGTGCTGCACGTGTGAACATGGAGCAAACATGGATTGGTTTATTACAGTTACAGACCACCTGTTCCTCCGAGGAGCTTAGGGTGGCCTTACAACAACCCTGTGAGGTAGGAGACTCAGAGAGGCAGCGGCCGGCCCCGGCAGCCACACACAGCCAGCTTTGTGACTGAACCACGACACGGCACTATCTTCCTGGCCTGCATACACGCCAGACATTGAAAGCAGAGCTGGGGGGGGCACATAACAAGGATGCTTTAGCTGTGATCCCTGCGGGTTGGACTAGATGACCCCCAGGGTTCCTCCCAACTTCTTCTTTGGCGATCACTCGTAGCCAAGTAAGATTGTCTTCTATAAACACTGTGTATTTAAAAAAGCTCAAGAGATCCAGCACTTAGCCGACACTCATGATGCACAGAATTTCTTTAAAGCCACACAGACCATCTTCTATGGGCCAATACCGTATATATGCCTCCCAATTAGGATTCTATGAACACACCGTTCCTGGTGCTATAGTTTGCAGCACCCTTAAGCTACAGTTCACTGGGATCTTTTTTGGTGCATGCTTTAAACTTGCTCTAAGCACCTGGTGCGTGTGAGTGCTCAGCCACGCTTCATCCAGCCAAGTGAAAGCATTTTATTTTTAAAAAAACCAGGGGTGGGAGGTGGGTCGTCTTCCTGTTTGCCTAACGTGAAGCAGGTGCCCTCTGCTCTGGGGGTCTGAAGACAGGCTGCTGGGGGTGGGGGGCGGAGCAGGACGAGGCTCCGTCCTTTGTGTAACTTAAGACCTTTCTGCCTTGCGAGAGCATCCCGCCTTCCCTGGAACTACAAAGAGGAGGAATGTCTTGCAAAGAGGAGGCGATGGGGGAGGACCCCTTTCCTGAGATTTAGGAAGCCATTAAATCTGAAGGGACAAAGGGGAGAGGAGGGGGGAGGGGGAATCAGCTTTTGTGTCTGGCTCAGAATTTGGAGGCAATTAAACCTCGGGCTTTGCGGTCCTAGTTATATAAATGGCCAGTCGTTAAATCTGTTTTTTTTTCTAAATGGAAATTGGAACCAGGAGCCCCTTTCTAATGAGGCGCAGGGATTGGCCTGGGGGGGGAGGCTGCACCCCCATGACCCTTGCGTTTTTTCTTCTCCAGAATCACCCAAAGCTGGGAGGGGTCATCCTGTGGCTGGGCGGGGGGCAGGGTCTGTTGTCGGGGAGGGGGAGGGGCTTCCATGGGGGACCAAACGTGTGTCCAGGCTCCCAGTCCTCCCATTTTTTAAAATGACCGTCATGCTTGGAAGGGAACAGTTTAAACTGTGGAACTCCCTTCCGCAGGAGTTCCTTTAAGAGAGGAGCGGAGAAATTCATGGAGGAGGAGAGGGCTTTCAAGGGCTAGTAGCCTCAGTGGCTCTGCTCTGCCTCCACAGTCGGAGGCAGCCATGCTTCTGAATGCCAGTTGCTGGAAACCATGGGAGGGGAGACAGCTCTTGTGTTCAAATCCTGCTCTCGAGTTTTCCCTTGGGATCATCGGGCGTGCCACTGTGAGAACAGGAGGCTGGACCAGGTGGGTCCAGCCAGACTTTCCTCATGTCCTTATGGAACCTCCAGGTCTAGAAGCAGTCTGTATCGATTCCTAGGATCTTTGGGGCATTTGGCCCCTGTGAGAAGAAGATGCTGGGTCCCCTTTGGCCAGATGCAGCAGAGGGGCTCTTCTTAAGTTTTTTCATGCTTAAGCACCGCCATCCTGGAATATAGGAAGTGGCCATCCACTGAGCCAGACTATTGGTCCACCTAGCTCAGTCCTGCCTGCACTGACCAGCAGCAACATTGACAACAATCCCCTGACTCAGAAGAAGGCAGCTCTCTCAATCCCTGTTTAAACCACATCTCCCCCCCCCCTTTTAAAGAACAAGAACCCTGCTTTAGCTTTTGGGGAAGCCCATATCTCAGCCCAGAAGGCCCCAGACTCAGTCCCCGCTGGCAGCATCTCCAGGCAGGGCTGAGAGAGGCCCCGGAGAGTCACTGCCAGTTGGTGTGAGCAGCACTGAGATCTGTGTCTGAATAAGGCAGTTTCTCTCGCAGGCGGGGAGCCACTTGACTCTGCTGACTGTGCTGACGCAGCCCAGCTTGGAGGAGTGGGGAGGCCATTCCCCTGCCCCACTGCTCTGCTCTTGCCCTAGACAGGGCCCCCTTGCCTCCCGCTTGCTGCTGCCTGGTGATCTCTGCCCATCTGTGCCTCATTTCCCTTCCTGGAGCAAAGATCTCAGAGCAGACCAGATGCCACTTGGTGGCCATCCAGGAAAACGTGATGCGGCAGCTGAGGGACAGGCCATGGGGCTGCGCAGCCACACCCCTTGCTTCCTGGCCCAGCTGGCCCCCTCTTGGCTTTTCCCTGGGAAAGGCTGGGACACGTGCCTTGAATGTTGAAGGTCCTGCCCCCGCAGCCAGAACCACGAGGACTGCAATCCTACTTCAGTGGCAGAGTCTATGTTTTGTATGTAGCAGGTCCCGGGTTTGGATGCTGGCATCTCCAGGTACCACTGGAAGAGACTCTCCGTCGGAGACCCTGGGGAGTCGCTGCCTGTCCGTGTTGGCATTCCTGAGCTCTATGGGCTGGTGGCCTGACTCTGCTTAGGGCAGCCTCCTGCGCTCCTCTGCCTCCAGGCAGACTGGGCCAAGCACAGGGAATTCTCTGGTTGTGATTCCTGCATTGCAGGGGGTTGGGCTGGATGACCCTCGGGGCTCCCTTTCAATTCTTCAAACTTATGATTCTGCCCCAGATGCAGAGATATGTTATGCTGCCAGCTGTCCGGACTGAACAGTGGAGTTTTCATTTAAAAAATAAAATAGAATCAGTTCTTCCTGGCAAGTCTAAACAAAGTCCAAGGGGGCACATCACAGTGCTTGGCTCTGGCAAACCCCAGGCATGGCTGCCTTGGGCAACTTGAGGAGTCCTCTTCCTTCCAGGGCTTTACCCTCCTGGCTCTGTTTCTCTCTGCAGCTGCAAGTTATAACACCAGAGGAGCTGCTGGGTCGGCTGCCAAAGGGGCCCATCTGGTCCAGCATCCTCACAGTGTCCAAATGCCCCAAAGGGCCTAGGAATTGAGATAGACTGCCTCTGGAGCTGGAGGCTACATCAGCACATAAAAAGAGCCTGGCTGCAGCTGGGTCAGGCCAAGGGGGCCGCATCTAGCCTAGTGTCCTCTTCTCACAGTAGCTGACCGGATGCCCCAATGGAAAACCAGCAAGCAGGACCTGAGGACGAGAGCCCTCTCCCTCCCTGTGGTTTCCAACAAGTGATATACAGTATGCAGAAGCATGGCTGCCTCCTGCCATGGAGGGAGAGAATATAGCAGTCATGGCTGCTGGTCCCTCCTCCAGGAATTAGCCCAATCCTCTTTTCAACCCAAGTCTGTGGCCACCCCTGATGCCTGTGGCAGTGAGTTCCACAGTTTGTGCCACATGAAGAAGGGCTTAAAGAAAAACTACCCTGAATCTTCCATCCTCCTCCTTCCCTCGATGGTCACAAGTTCTAGCATTATGAGAGAGGAAGGAAAAAATTATCTGCCCACTGTCTTCATGACACGCATGATTTTATAAACTTGGGTGACAACCTATCAGGGGTGATTTAGCTGTTAGTCCCGCATTGCAGGGGGTCAGACTAGACTATCCTTGGTGGCCCCTTTCAACTCTACAATTCTAGGATTCCAAGCTAAAAAGCCCCAAGTCTGGCTGGAGAGATGAGGACTGTGAATTTTTTTCCCCCTGGGAAGGACAGATTTAATTTGCACTGCGTTGTGTGAGCCGGTTCACACGGGCGCCTAGCCACTGCAACCCCTCAGAAAGGGGACCTGGCTTTGACTCTGGGGCACAGAAAGCCCCCCTCCCTGCCCCTCGCGTCTCCTCCTTCCTTTTCTGAAGTGCAGCTCAGGCTAATTGAAATAATCTGTTGCTGTTGCCGCCTTGTCAGGCAGACCCTGAGAAAAGGTCCCGGAGCTATTTTAATAATCGCATGAAGATGTGAAAACTCACCCACCTCCAAGGGGCCGGAGGAGTCCAGCCTCCTCCTTGCGCTCTGCCTTCCCGTTCCCTTTGGGGTCCCCTCCATCTTTCCCAGGGCGGCTCTTGATCTGATTAGGGCAGATGTTTGCTGGCCAGCAAGACCCCCCCCCCAAAGGGTGCAGGAGCCATCGGCTCTGCAACTTTAATTAATTTAGTTCTGCCTGCAAAGATATCGGGTTTGTTTGCGCAGACATTTGAAGGTCCCCTGGTCTGGAGTCTCCTGCTGCCTTTGAGCCATTTCGGTCCAGGCAAGGAACAAAGCATTGCAAACAGGGGGCAACATGAACCAGCCAGGATTAACTTGGTGCCCTCCGTGTTCCCAAAGCACATCAAGGGAGCCAAACTGCTCAGTCAGGCCAAAAGGAACCTTCTACTCCAGCACCCTATTCTCATGCCAGGAGGAATCTAGATAGACTGCCTCTGGACCTGGAGGCTCCATAAGAACATCAAGCCAATGGGAGATCTGTTGGATCAGGCCAAAGGGAGCCCACCTAGTCCAGGATCCTGTCCTCACAGGGAGCAAGCAGATGCCCCACTGGGAACCCCCCAAACAGGATCTGAGTGCAAGAGCAGCAAACCTCCCCACTTGCAATTCCCAACAACTGGCAATGGAGGGAGGACAAAGCCATTGTGGCTTGAAGTTATGTTTTTTTCTGGTCCACTATGGGTTTGTCTTTTTAGGACAAGGGCTGCAGCTGAGTCCTAGAGCACCTGCTGGGCATGCAGAAGGTCACAGTTTCAAGTCCTGGCATGGCAAGCAATATTCCCTGCCGGTCAGTGTGGATAATACTGAACCAGATTGACCAAGTCTCTGGCTTGGGAGAAGGCGCCTCCTCTTGCTTTGGCACTTCGATGGCTGACTTTCCTTTGAACCCATTTGCCGCCAGATATCCTGCAGTGCCCGCAAGCAAGCTGTCAGCGCTGCAGCTTTCCTGTGGACTCAGACAGAGAGCTGCCTGCTGGGGGATCCTACACATGCAGCCAGGCATGGATGGAGCCTTTGGCGGCTTTCCCTCCGCTCACTCAGGGTTCCTGGCTGCGAGAGAGTGAAAAATCACACCAGCCTTGGTTGCCTGTGGAGCTGAGGACGTGAGAGCCCAGAAGATGTGGCCTCTGCCCTCCTCGGACGTGGCCTCCACTGTAGGCGAGAGGGCAGGAGGTGGGTTTGCTCCATCTGCGGAGTCGCTCATCTGCCCAGATGTGGGCTAGACAGATGTACCAAAGCTTCCCCAAAGAACAGCCAATGATTAAGCCCCATTGTAAGGGGTTGGACTAGATGACAAATAGGAGCCTCCTGGATGAGGCCAGTGGTCCATCTAGTCCAGCCTCCTGTTCCTACAGTGGCCAAATACCCCATAGAACCTAGGAATCCAGATAGACTGCTTCTGGGCCTGGAGGTTCCACCAGGACGTCAGAAGAGCTCCAAAGGGGCCCATTTAGTCCGGCATCCTGTTCTCACAGTGGCCAACCCCACCCCACCCCCACCCCCAGCAAGCAGGATTTGAGCACACAATAGCCTTCTCTCCTCCTGCAAGTGCTGTGGGCTGTCTGGTCCCAGTTCTAAGATCCTGCATTCCTGACTCTCTGGGTTAGAAGTGGGAAGGTGTGCAGGAGAATCCAGAAGCAAAGCGCCCATCTGCCCAAACCCAAGTCCCACCCCCAGCCCAAAGCAGCTGTTTCCGGAGTGGTGGAAAATAGCTGATCTGGACCAGCTTGGGACCAGATGAAATGTCTTTCCCTCTCTCAACAATGTGCCCTGCGGATAGACCTCAGCTCTCCTCTCTGTGCTCTCTCTCTCTCTCCATCAGGGCAAGGCTTCCTTGAATCTGAAGATCAGCGCCAGGAATGCTCTGCTCTTGAATCAGGGGATGGGTGGCTCTCCTAAGCCCCACTGCCACTCCCCGCCCCCAAAAAACTTTCAGGGGAGACAAATGAGATGTAGAGCCATGGGGAGGGTGGGAAAATGAGGGAAGAAAGGAAAGAATTTGCAATTTTGCAAAAAGCAACTCTTGGACCCAAACAAAGGAAAGAGAGAATTTTTTCCATATGTGTCTGGATGTTCCCTCCCCTCATGGTGGGACACCTCCCCCCCCCTTGTCTCTCTGTCCCATTCTCTGAGCAGGGCAGGAGGCAGGGTGAGAGCCAAGGCAGGCAGGTCAAAAGAGGGACTCTGAAGGGCAAAAGCCAGCCAGCCAGGCCATCTCAACTGGGACTGGGCCAGGAGGAAGTGGCAGCCTCTCCAGAGCCAGGAAAATGGGCATCAGGGGTCATAGAAAAGGAGAATTGAAAGGCTCCCCCAAAGGCCATGTTGTCCAACCCCCTGCAATGCAGGAACCACCACGAAAGAAGCCCTGACAGGTGGCCACCTGACTCTAGCTGAAAAACCTCCAAGGAAGGAGAGTCCACCACCTCCCAAGGGAGTCCCTTCTGCTGTCGCACAACTCTCGGCATCAGAAAGTTCTTCCTGGTGTTTCGGCAGAATCTCCTTTCTTGATGTGTGACTGCATTGGTTCAGATTCCCGCCCCCCTTCCAGAGCAGCAGAAGACAAAAACTGGCTCCATCTTCCAGAGGCAGCCCTTGAGGCACTTGTTCTTGTTCACCCCAGGTGAAAAGGCTGGTCCCCACCAAGGTGGAGGGCTCTGTTTCCAAGAACTGGCAGACCCCCATGTGCAGGAGAAATGCCCCAATGAGGGACAGTAGCTAGGTCCCCACTGGGACCTGGGGAGCTGAAATGAATGTAGGTGCTTGGGGGACATGTCTGCCCACCTGTGGCGATGCCCACCTCTCCTTCTGTTGCAGTGCATTCCGCTGGCTGCACCCCGGCTTAGCCTTTGCCTAATGTAGCCTGCATCTGTTACCAGGGAGCCTGAGTGCAAGGACCCCCCCCCCTCCCAGCTTGTGATGCCCAAGAACTGGCATTTAGTGGCACCTTGACAGTGGAGGGGGAACAGGCCCTCAAGAATAAAAACTGAGCCTGGCAGCAAGGGGCCCAGGGGCCATCTAGCCCAACCGCAGGGGCCCAATGCCCCAAAGAACTTAGGAGTCGATATAGACTGCCTCTGGACCTGGAGGTTCTGCAAGAACATAAGTAAAGCCTGGGCTACTGAAGCAGGCCACCGGCCCATCTCACCCAATGTCCTCTTCTCACAGTGGCCAACCAGGTGCCCCTAACGGAAACTTGCAACCAGGACTTGAGCAGTTCTCCCCTTCTGCAGTTTCCAGCAGCTGGGATTCAGGAGCACCTCTGGCTCCCACGTTTGCACTTATTTATTAGTTGATTTACTGCCTTTATATCCCACCTTTCCCTCCAAGGAGCTCAAGGTGGCTGGCCTAGTTCTCCCCATTTTATCCTCACATCTCCCCAGTGGGGTAGGTCAGGCTGAGTGAAGGAAGTGACTAGTCCAAGGGCACCCAAGGAGCTTCATGGCCGAGTAGGGATTTGAACCCTGGTCTCCAGCAACCTGGTCCAGCACACTAACCATTAGGCCACACTGGCCACATGACTCGGCCGCCGTGGCTGGAAACCCTTGTGCACAGAATTGGGGGAGCAGAGCCAGCACCTCAAGGCAGCAAAAGGTCTTGGAATGCACAGTGCTCCCTCCCCTCTTCCTTCAGCTCTGGCCCTGTGGATAAAGGTCTTGCCCCCCGTCCTCCTCCCCCTATTGCCCCTGCCCTCCCCTCCCATGCCCCCCCACCTTTAACAGTGCTGCTCCTCCCCCCCCCACCAGCCAAAAGCCCCTCCATGGCCAGCTTCCCCAACTGGAATCGATTAGGGTGATGAAGTCAGTTTGTGCACACACATAATTGTTTGCACATTGAAGATCTGGAGCACTTAATGTGCAGGCTGACACACACACACACACACACACACACACACACACACACACACACAGACTTTCTTATGCAGCAGTTTTGGCCGTTCCAGGAGGAATGGATGCTTTGACACCTCCATGGCAGATTTCAGGAGGAACCGACTTGAGATCCAGCCTGCTGGAAAGTCCCCAGTGTCATAATTGCCCAGGCGTGTGGGAGGAGGGCAGGGCAGGGCCCTCTGCATGTGCTCTCGGGTGCTGCTTCTTGTGACTCCATGAGCCCTGCCTGCCGTGGATGAAAGAGCCTGGCTGCAGCTGGATCCCGCCAAAGGCATCCTGTCCTCACAGTGGCCAAATACCCTAAGAATGTAGGAATCGAGGTAGACTGCCTCTGGGCCTGGAGGCTCCATGAGAACATCAGAAGAGCCTGGCTACAGCTGGATCCAGCCAGAGGGAGCCTATCCAGCCCAGCATCCTCTTCTCACAATGCCCAGCCAGATGCCCCAACGGGAAGACCACAAGCAGAGCTCCCAGGGCAGTATCGCTCGCCCCACCTGTGGTCTCCTGCAACTGGTATTATTCAGAGGCACTTGCTGTCTCTAATGGTGGAGGCAGAATATAACCCTTGTGGCTAATAGGCACAGACAGCCTTCTCCTTCTCCACAAATTTGCCTAAGCCCCTTCAAAACCACCCAAGTTGGTGGTCCTTCCGCCTCTTGTGGGAGCAGAGTCCAGAGTTCAGGTCTGTACCGAGTGAAGAAGGACTTCTCAATAATTGCTGGGACCTCACTGGTGAGGGCAAGCGGAGCCTGGTGGGCTCTCTCTCTCTTGCTCTCTCTCTCTCTGTTTGTCTCCCTCTCTGTCTCCTCTCTCTCTCCCCCAACCAACCACCCATCTCTGGGTTTTCTTCCTGAGCTGTCAGCTTCCATTAATTAAAAGGAGAGAGTTTTCTGCAGCTGTTGCGGGACGGAGGAATCCCTGGCACAGGAAGCGTGCTGGAGCGTGCAGCTGTCTGGGAATGATGGGGAAAGGGAGCCACCTGGTCAAAGCGTCTGCAGGATTGGGGCCAAGGGAGGCTGAGGCAGCTCAGGGCAGGGTCAGGCCCACCCGCCTCTTCTGCTTAGGAAGAGGCCGCATGATAGAAGTTTATAAAATGATGTGCGTCACGGAGAAAGCAGAGAGAGAAAAGCTTTCCTCCCTCTCCCTTAAGAACTCCTTGGCATCCAATGAAGTTGAATGTTGGAAGATTCGGGACAGAAAGTCCTTCTACAGAAAGTGCAAGTTAAACTGCGGAACTCCCTCCCGCAGGAGGCGGTGAGGCCCACCAACCAGGATGGCTTTAAAGGAGGATGGGACAAAGAGGGCCATGGGGGGCAGCTAGCCAGAATGGTAATGCTCTGCCCTCTAGAGTGGGCTGTACTAGATGACCCTCAGGGTCCCTTCCACGGTGGATGGGGTGTCAAATCTCTGGTTTGGCCATGAAGATCTCTGTGGGTAGCCTTGGGCCAACTGCTCCCTCTCAGCCTCGCAAGTTTGTTGTGAGGCTGATATGGAGAGGCAGAGCCCCAGTTAGGCCACACTGAGCTCCTTGGAAGAAAGGTGGATTATACATATAATATTTTGCAGTGGGCGGGGACGACTTCTTGCATGGAAAGCCCAAACTCCCTGCAAGCAGAAATCTAGCACATCAAAGAGAATTTTTCTAGCTTGGTGCACTCCTTGGTGTACTAGCTCTTTTGCCCTTTTGTACTCACATAAAGTTTTGCAGGGTTTTATAATAATACAGTATTTATAGGAGGTTGCATCCAGTGGTGGCATATCGCTTCGGCGATCAGGCCAGGACCTGGGGAGTTCACGGGGGGGGGGGGCAGTAATATGAGTCCCTGCCACACACGACCCCTCCTTGTCTGCACCCTGCCCCTCCCGGCAGACATCCATCCATCCTCTGCTTTCTGCAGCTATGAGTGAGCAGGCAGTGCTGTAGGTAAGGTCATGTCAGCACCGTTCTAGTATAAATCCCTTTCCTCGGGGAATCAGGATTTGAATGTGTGTGTGTGTATATATATAATCTCCACTCCAGGCCAAAAAAGAACTGACTTCCAAATATCTCAGCCCAGAAAGCCTGGAGAGAGGGGATTGCAGGGCTGAGCAGAGGGGAGGGGAGAATGAATAAATGTGGAAAGAGAAATTAACCTTGAGTCCCTCCCAAAGCATTATTAAAAACTGCAAAGGCCTGCAAGAAGCAGCCTGGAGTTGAAGGAATTCTTCACAGTTGACAAATAATGGCTTTTATTGTCATTATTAAAGGCACTCCCAGACTCTGGGGCTCCAGCAGACGTAAATGGTGACGTTTGCTCCCCCCACTCCAAAGCTCCTCCTGAATTTCTTCATCATTTTTTAATCTTTGTCTGTGCCCCCCCTTAAATTAAACCCTATAAATAGTTATAAGGTACTGTGTGAAGCTGCAAACCCCAGATCTGTATAAGCCCCTTCATACCTGCCCATGAATTGTAAGATGGTGCTGAGCGATGCTTTTGGGGCTCACGGGTCCCATAGTGGCCAGCCTCTAGGGTGGTAGATCTTAGTGCCCCCCCCAGGCCAACATGCCCAAAGGGCAGAGCACTTACCTTGCATGCAGAAGACCCCCAGTTCAGTCCTCCAGCCTGGTAACGGCTCAGGAAAGTGTTGTCTGGTTCATGCCCCACAGAGAATTCCCTCTCTCTCTCTCTCTCTCTGACCTGGAGAGCCCCTGCCAGTCAGTGTTGAGAAACTAGAGCTAAAAGGACTGCCGAGATTGGCTTTTGTTTGTTTCGTGACATTTCTACATCGTTTGATCATTTGAAAAGAAAAACTCAAAGCGGTTTGCAGGAAAAACGAGAAAATAAAGAAAAAATTGCAATACTTTAAAACGTACAAAAAGTTAAAATACCAAACGTTAAAATGGAAATCAACTTTCTATGCATCTGGACAGGCCTGTCATAACAATGTTTTTAGTGAAGATGCTACCACACTAAATGACTGGGTTCTTGCAAATGCAGAAGGAGTCTTACATGGCACCTGTAGGAGTGATCAAAGCTGTCAGGTGGGCACCTGCGGGGCAAGGTGAGTAAAAGGCCTATGATCAGGGGTGCCCAAACTTTTTTCAAAGAGGGCCAGATTTGATGAAGTGAACATGTGATCTGGATTTGGACTGTTGGTTGGACTTGGGGTCTTGTGCCAATGGGATGACTCTCTTTCTTTTTATGGCTTCCACAGCCAAGGAGGTTCCTCCACTCCTGGCTGGATATTCCACTCGTAGGAAAAGAGGCCTGTAATTTATCTTGCAGGTAGGTCAGGAAATCCCCAGACTCCGGGAGGATTGAGGTCTGTCTAGACCTAGGTGCCGTGCCAAGTCTAGGCAGAGTCGCCCTCTTTAATGCAAGCTCAGCTCCTGGAGCCAAAGATGAAGAAGCCCCCAAGCAAGGATGAGGCACAGAGACGACTGCAGGGGGGCCCTGGAGCTCAAGGCTGGATGGCGCCCTGGAAGCCAGAGCAGGAAAATCCCAGTTAGGATCCCACAGCTCTTCAAAGCATCACAAGCAGGAAAGGAAGGAGCCAGAGGGCTGCAGCAGCTCCCCCAAGTGCACTGGGGTTAACTGGACAGCACTTGAGTCTCATGAAGTGCATTGCATGATTTACATACCAGTAAGGAGGTAAGGGGAAGGAGTATGACAAGGCTGTATATTGTCTCCCTGCTTATTTAACTTATACAGTATGCAGAATTCATAATGCGAAAGGCTGGACTGGATGAATCCCAAACTGGAATTAAGATTGCCAGAAGAAATATCAACAACCTCAGATATGCAGATGACACATCCTTGATGGCAGAAAGTGAGGAGGAATTAAAGAACCTTTTAATGAGGGTGAAAGAGGAGAGCGCAAAATATGGTCTGAAGCTCAACATCAAAAAAACCAAGATCATGGCCACTGGTCCCGTCACCTCCTGGCAAATAGAAGGGGAAGAAATGAAGGCAGTGAGAGATTTTACTTTCTTGGGTTCCATGATCACTGCAGATTGTGACAGGAGTCACGAAATTAAAACAAACCTGCTTCCTGGGAGAAAAGCAGTGACAAACCTAGACAGCATCTTAAAAAGCAGAGACCACCTTGCTGACAAAGGTCCGTAGAGTTAAAGCTATGGTTTTCCCAGTAGTGATGTATAGAAGTGAGAGCTGGACTATAAAGAAGGCTGATCGCCGAAGAATTGATGCTTTTGAATTATGGTGCTGGAGGAGACTCTTGAGAGTCCCATGGACTGCAAGAAGATCAAACCTATCCATTCTGAAGGAAATCAGCCCTGAGTGCTCACTGGAAGGACAGATGCTGAAGCTGAGGCTCCAATACTTTGGCCACCTCATGAGAAGAGAAGACTCCCTGGAAAAGACCCTGATGTTGGGAAAGATGGAGGGCACAAGGAGAAGGGGATGACAGAGGACGAGATGGTTGGACAGTGTTCTCAAAGCTACCAACATGAGTCTGACCAAACTGCGGGAGGCAGTGCAAGACAGGAGTGCCTGGCGTGCTCTGGTCCATGGGGTCACGAAGAGTCGGACATGACTAAACAACTAAACAACAACAATGCTCCATTGGATGTTTTAACTGATGTTGGATGGACACTTGTCAGGAATGCTTTAATTGATTCCTGCATTGCAGGGGGGTTGGACTAGATGATCCCTGAGGTCATTTTCCAGTTCTATGCAAGGCAGCTACAGACAGGGGGAAGGGTATCTTTTAAAGAAGTGGGTGGAGTCCTTGCAAGGAGTGTTGTTTGTTGGGGAGACAGGGGGTTCAGCTCCTCTGCGCAGGCCGGAGGGGGGTTGTCAGGACACTTCTGCTTGCTCCTGGCTCAGCCGCTCTCCTGGAGGGGTGGGTGGGAGGTGGCGGCTAAACATTTGAATCCTGGTGTCCATGTGAGCTACATTGAGCTGAAAACATCCACTTGGGGTTCTCAAATGACACCCTAGCAAATGGAGGGAGACTTTTGTGTGATAAGCTCTGTAAGTGATGCTTCTCGGATGGAAGCAGTATTTGTTCTGGTGTGCAGTGGCGTGTGTGTATGTAGGAATTGTGTGTCCGTCTCTCCCCCCCCCCAGCCCTTTGCAAATCTTTGGTGACAGCTCTGCTCTCAAGGCTTAAGAGGAGCAGAGAGAATCCGCATCCAGGCCCAGAGGTGTCTGCTGGGGCCCCTTCTCACCCCACACCCTCATTCCTGGGGGATTAGGCACAGTTTGCAGGGTTGTGGGGAGGGGAGAGATCCTGTGTCACAAAATTGCCCAAACATGCATGAAGGGGATTATTCTTGGAGCTGGCAGAGGTTGGGGGGGATAGGTGACACCTCCTTGCTCCTCACAAAACATCAGGACTGGAAAATCTAGATTTTCTGGAGCGAAAGAAAATATGATGCCCCCCCCTCATCCCCACCCACCCCATTTGCCATTTTCTTTGACTAGCCACCAGTTGGGTGGGTGGGGAGACAGGCCACTTCAAGGCCTGGCGAGGGACCACTCAGCCACGGTTGCCCCCTGCCCCCCCATCTTGGAGCAAAGCCCAAAAGAGCAGCAAGACTTGATCCTGCTCTGAATAGGGACCTGACCCCCCCCCAAAAAATTGCCTTCTTTCCCTTTTAACTCTAACATAAACAGTTAATTGTCTTACCTCGTCCCAAATCCGGAGCCAAAGTAAACTTTGCACAACAGGATAAAATTCTCTCCCTCTCTCCTATTTCCTCGTGAATGTCAGCTATCGCATGCAGGCGGCAAACCGTCTTGGCGAAGAGGAGGCTGCACTGCTGATCACCCTTCGGCCCGACATCTCCTGGCACCCGCTGGGCACCAAGCCGTTTGGGCTCCTAAACAAAGACGGGAAGCAGTGGATCAGTTGCCTCAGTTGTCCGTCTGTCTTTCCTTCCTTGCAAAATTGACTATGACAAAGGACTTTGCTGGGTGGTTGTTGTATCGTCAATTCCACTGCTCTCTTGAGTATTCCAGGAGCTGAGCCGGGGGGGGGGGGGTGATTCCACTGATAGGAATTGGAAAAACAGGGTCCTATAACAAAGCTTCCTCTTCCTCCTGATAGGAAGCTCTCCTAGAATCATAAAATCATAGGCTTGGAAGGCGCCCCCAAGGCTCATCTAGTCTATCCCCCTGCAGTGCAGGAATCTCAGCTACAGAATCCCTAACGGATGGCCACCTGATTCCTGCTTAAAAACCTCCAAGGCAGAAGAATCTGCCACCTTCCTCTGCTGAACAGATCTTACCATCAGAAATGTATTCCTAACTCCTTTCTTGTCATTTGAATCCAACAGTTTGGTTCATCCTCTCTGAAGCATCAGAAAGCAAGCTGGCTCCATATCCTTCAGATATTTGAAGACGGCTCTCAGGTCCCCTCTCCATCCTCTTGGCCGCTCTCTATGCACCTTCCAGTTTGTCTGACCATTGGCTCATCCAGCTTAGTATTGTCTGCGCTGACTGGCAGCAGCAGTGGATCTCCAGGATTTCAGATAAGCTGAGGATCGTGGAGGAGGAGAGGACTATCCATGGCTCCTTGCCAAGATGCCTGTGCTTTGTCCCCACAGTTGGAGCATCCATGCTTCCGAATGCCAGTTTGCTGGAAACTGCAGGGAGGGAGAATTGCTCTTGCACAGGTCCTGCTTGTGGGTTTGTCCTGATCCCCTGGCCCAAAGGAGGGCTGGTGGGAGTGGTTGGGTGCAAGGATACCAAAGAAGGGTGTCAAAAACTCCAGAGTGATCAGTTCTAGTGCTTTATTAAAATAAAGGCCTGGTCTTGCATCAAATCAGCCTGCCAGGTCTCCCGGCCTTTAGAGACGTGGGACGTACAACACAGCAAAGAGGCGGCAGGTCTGCACTCAAGCAAACATGCCCACATCTTTATACACCAAGCAGTATCTGTCACTTTGGCCAGGACTTCCCATCGCCTTCACCTGCCCAGATGAGGGCAAAGGGCAAATAGCCAAATCTTACAGATAGCTCCCCTTCCTGGGCTCAGAACACCCCAAGCCCCCATCGGAGCCAGCCCATTACCGTAGCTGATATCAAAGCAAATGAATCTAAACACATATGAGTGCATTGCTACAAAAACAACCTATTAATTGTGGGGTTATCTTGACTGCTAGAATGGCATTTGCAGAGTTTCCGGAACAGTTTGCCTTTAGTTCAACGAGGGTCTCCCACAGGGAACTGTTCGGCTGCTGTGAGAACAGGATGCTGGAGCCAATGGACCACTGGCCTGATCAGATTGCAGCCCCTTCTGGTGTCCTTGTGGAACCTCCAGGTCCAGAGGCAGTCCACTGGGAGAGCAGGATGCTAGACTAGATGACCCCTGGTTTCCCTTTCAGCTCTACAGTTGTCTGCTTCTGTGAGCTTGCCAGCAGATGGCTCCGTTCAGGGCCGGCTCTAGGTAGAGTCCCGGTGGCGCGGGGCGCTAGGGCGCTGGGCCGGTAGGCGGGGCGCTGCGCAGCGAAGCCGCACGGAAGCCATGCTGCGCCCTGCGAAGGCGGGGGCGCCGGAGCGATCTCCGCCCCTCAGCGCCAGGGCGCCCGGCCTGCTCGAGACTGCCCTGGCTCCGTTCCTGAGTTCCTGGGTGGCTTCCTTTGTCTGCTTTCCGGCCCCAGCCCTGGCCCTGCCCCAGGGCACCACCGCGGTGATGCTGCAGCCTCGATGCCAGCCTCCTCTCTCTCTCTCTCTCTCTCTCTCTCTCTCTCTCTCTCTCTCTCTCTCTCTCTGCCAGCCACTGCCAAGACGAGACTCCTTCCAAGAGCCTCTTCTCCTGCTTGATCCTCCCTTTTCCAGCCTGACAGGCCCAGCCAGCACAGCAGAGGGCAACTCCCAGAAGAGGTGGATCTGTCTCGCTCCATCTCCCTGGGGCCTCTCAGAGTCAGCTGTGTTGGGGCCAGGAGGTGCCAGGCAGAGACCCCACAGTGAGGGCTGTGGCAGCAGGGAGAGGGGCAGGGGCAGGTATGGCTGGTTCAGCTGGCATACGGCAAGCAAGCTGTCACACCCTCCTCTGGCCTCCAGGCTGTCAACATTTCGCAGGAGGGATTTCAGGGCAACTGTTGGTTTGAGCAATGGAAGTGGATTACAGCCTCCGTGGTGCAAGAAATCCACCTTTGAAAACAAACAGGCTTTTGTGGTTAGCGAAGGGATGAGGGAAATGCGCTGAAAGGCGTGGGGTGAATAATTACCTTAGCGGGAAGGCGGGTCAGCATCCTACCGTACAGTACAAGCAACTTGGAAGAAATGCTTAGTCAAGACCAGATCCACTCTGAGCTCCCCGTAAGCTTTGTACAACAAGCAGGGGGTTGGACTAGATGACCCTTGGTGTACCATCCACCTTTACAATTCAGTGGTTATGCAGAAGAGGAATAAACAGGCTGCCTGGAGGACCCCAGAGTTTTCCTCTGCAGCCTGGCCCTTGGGACCTCAGTCCCTCCAAGTGTCCCTCTTCCAGGGACAGTCCTGGATTTACAGAAGCCGTCCCAGTTTCTGATTTCATCCCCCGAGTGCCCTGCTTTTCCTTAGGACGTCCCTGTTTTCATTGGAGAAATGTTGAAGAGTATGGAGTTATGCAACCCCCGAGCCAAGGAAATAAGTAACCATACAACCTTTAGATGACATTTGAAGGCAACCCTGTATAGGGATGTTTTTAAATGTTTAATGGCTGGCGTATACAGTATGTTGTTGTTGTTGTTGAATAGGAAGTCCCTTTTTTCATCAGAGAAATGTGGGGCATGCCCACAGAGGGGGCAAAAAAATGTGTGGAGGAGATGATTGCCTGGGTGATGCAATCTCTTGAGGAAGATTCCTGCATTGTAGGGGGTTTAATTAATTAATTTGATCCTGCAGCCTCTTCTTAGCTTATTAAGTTCTTAAGAGAGCCAGAGGGTGGGTCCAGCCAGCTCAGTATTGACTGCACTGACTGGCAGTGTCTCCCTGGGGATTTTCCCCAGCTCTGCTTGGAGATGTCCAGGGTTGAACCAGGGGCATTTTGCATGCCAAGCTGAGCTCTGGCCCTCCCTCTTGAAATAAAGTAAGAAGAGTCCAGTCCTCATGGTTCTGGTTAAAGACCTGGTTTAAGGAGGAATGTGGGAAGCTTCTTGAATCAGAGTCAGACCACGGATCCATCTAGCTTCCTTGCTGCCGCCCACCCCCCACCCTCGGACTGGCAGCAGTGGGACCGCAGGGATCCAGGGCATTAATCCCAGGTCGAAAGCCAGATGGCATATATCCTTTTTAATGTGCTGCTTCTCTGTCAACTTAATGTAGCAACATCATCACGGATAGTGCAGGCTCCGTCACCCTTGTTTAGCTGTTTGATTGTTCCTAACTGTGCGCAACTCTTCCAAATTCAGATTTAATAGCAATTTGAAAGGAGGCAATGAGGAAGTTGCTGGATTCATCACAGGTCTGCTTCAGGGTGAAAATGGGAGAGAGGGAGAGAAAAGAAGAAACTGGAGGGAGGACAAAGAGTTGAAAAAACAAAAACAAAACCACCCTTCCTGGCAGTCTGTCATCTGTCAGGGATTCTTGAGTTGTGATACATGTATTGCAGAGGGCTGGACTAGATGGCACTTGGGGGTCCCTTCCAACTCTACAATCCAAGGATTATTCAGAGGAAGCAAGGCGTGTGTGCGTGTCATGAGTCTCTGGGTGCCAAATGGATCTCGGGTTGCACCCGGGGCCATAGGGACAGCTGTGATTTGATGGCTCTCTGCCTCCTGAAGTGCAGCCCGTGTCGCCTGCGCTGGGCTGTGGAAGCTCTGATGTCATTGCAGATTCTTGTACCCTTTCCAGGATGCTCCTCCATCTGCTTTTGTGGAGATGATCCCCGATGACTCTGGAGAAAGCAGCAAAATCCCTGCCAGCATTACTCAGACACCCTTGTGGTCAACCCTGCATTCTCTCCTCTGTATATTATTCCTATTATTATTCTTATTATTACAGTATTATTAACTCCTTCAGACTCCGTCATCCCCCTGGGAAAGTCAGAGAGAGAAAATGGCTTATCTCCCTGCCTAGCCCAAGGCGGGATTATTAAATCCACCAGACAGACTCACCTGGTGATCTACTTGGGCATGTGGAAACAGGCTGCCCTCTGGGAGGAAGCTGAACAGCCCAGGCAGGCAGCCAGGCTGAGAGAGGAGGAGGAACCTGGCTGCTTCAAAGGTTTCCTAAAGGGCAGGTGAGTTTACCCTTAAAATCAAAGCCACCGGCCTTGTCCAAGTCTCCTTCTCCTGTGGCAGAGGGCCCCGGCTGGCTCTTGCTGCCTCCCTTTATGAGTGACAAGGGGACATGGCATGGAGAAGGCGGGTAGAGAAAAGTTTCCCCTCCCTCTACATGCATGCATACATACATACCTTTATTTGTATGCCGCCTGCCATAATTCAAACCATGCTCAAGGCTGCTTACATACATAATAAAGGTAGACATAAACAATAAACGAAACATCAAACGTGCACAATTAAAAAACAATTTCCACATAAATCATAAGAAGATCTAAGATAAAGATAGAAGAATTAAGATTGATAATGGCAATGTGTCTGTTCAGCAGCCTCAGCATTTGCAGCTGGAGTCAGTCAGGCCTGGCCCCGTCCTACCAAGCCAGGTGAGAAAAGGCATGCAAGGAAGGGAGAGGGCCTTCCAAACTCCACGAAGGCCAAGATGGTCACTAGAACTGGTGGACATCCAATGATGCTGAATGTTGGCAAATTCAGGATGGATAAAAGGAAATCCTCCTTCATGCAGTGCATCCTTAAACTCTGGAACTCCCTCCCACTGGAGGCAGTGAGAGCCACCAACTTGGGTGACTGTGAAAGAGGGTTGGACAAATTCATGGAGGCGAAGGATGTCAGAGGCAGCAATACATCTGAATACCAGTTGCTGAAACACGCAGGAGGGAAGAGTTGCTCCTGTGCTCGATTCCTGCTTGCAGGTTTCCATGAGCATTTGGTTCCCTTTGGCCTGATCCAGCAGCCGGGTTCTGCTTATGTCCTTGTGGAACCTCCAGGCCCAGAGGCAGTCTTTCTCAAACCTAGATTCTTAGGGGCATTTAACCACTGTGAGACGAGGATGCTGGGCTCAATGGGCTCCCTTTGGCCTGATCTAGCAGCAGCCAGACTCTTCTCAGTGTGGGAGAAGCACCCTTTCAGGGCTTGATGAGGTTCATCTTCCTGGCAGCACAAAGTGTTTCCATTGTGCTGGAAAATTGCCTTGGGACTCAATATCCAGAACTGGTGTGTGCTAAATTTTGGGACTTGGCAGTGTAACGGAGAAACTGACACACTCCCCTTAAGGCAGTGAGGAAACCCGGTCGTGGCAGGCTCCTTGTCAGCAACTTGGAGTGAATGTACCTCTTTTATTAATTATGAAGATGATGAGACACACATAGCAACCAGGTGTGCCCAAGTAGGAGACCTATAAAAGTTTCCTTCCAAGACATCACAACATTCGCCTAGAGTTGGGGGGCCATGACTTTAAACAGAAAGTGTCTAGATCAGGGGAAGTCATAGTCCCGCTCTGTTCTGCCTTGGTCAGACCCCAGCTGGAGTCCTGGGTCCAGTTCTAGGTAGGTAAGAAGGGCATGGACAAGCTGGAAGGTGGGCAGAGGAGGGAAACGGAGATGATCAAGGGTCTGGAAGCCAAGAGTGACAAGGAGTGGGAGTTGTGGATGTTTAGCCTGGAGAAGAGAAGTGACATGATAGCTGTTTTCAGATATCTAAAGGGCTGCCCCAAGGAAGATGGAAGAAGCTTATTTTCTGCTGCTCCAAAGGGGATGACCCAAACCAATAGAATCAAATGACAAGGAAGGTGATTCCAACCAAACATCAGGAAGAACTTTCTGATGGTAGGAGCAGTTCGGAAGGGGAATGTGGACTCTCCTTCCTTGGAGGTTTTTAAGCTGAGGTTGGATGGCTATCTGTCATGGATGATCTAGTTGAGATTCTTACAATTGCAGGGGGTTGGACTAAATGACCCTCGGTGTCCCTTCCAACTCTACAATTCTTTTATTCTAGAGGACATTCCCCACACTGAGTGACCTAAATGGCAGCGGCCCCAAACAGAAACCCGTTCCTCCTCACCTGTCCCTGAAATTTAGCACCATTCTGTACCATAATGCATAATGTGTCTGGTTCTATCAATGCTGTATATGTCATTTTGGAAGATTATTTCTTGCTTTTCTTATGATAAAGGTTATTTTTAAGGGGGGGGGAGGCCTGATTTCACACTGGTCTCATATCCACCCTGTGACTTACTCAGATTTTTCATCCCAGGTGTGACCAAACCTGAAGCTAAGATAATTCCCATTCCTTATAATGTGGAAATGTCCCATTCCTAAAAAGAAGCCCCTCCCACCATTGTGTCTGGGAGTTTAGCATGGAGTTCCTGGGCGTCAGGCAGAGTCCAGGAGTCAACCCTTCTGCAACCTTAATTTTGTAGTCTCAGCAAGTCTGCTTTCTGATTCATTGCTTGGGTTAATTTGACTTCCCTTAATGTAATGTTCAACGTTCGGTAATTGCTTTAAATTTGGGGCGGGGGCCCTTTGCTGAATGAGCAACAGTTAGATTAATTGTTGTATCTAAATTAATTCCTCACTCCTGGCACAGAAATCTCCCCCCCCCAGTTCTGCAGTTTGCTTGTGTGTGTAATCGATAGATGGCACAGCTTTGGTGAAAGCGACACATCGTCACCTCCACTGAACATTCGGGATTTCAAGATCTATCAACGGAAGGGGGGGGGGAGTATGAAAACCAGTTTTTTTTTTCTTTCCTCCATTTTTCTCCTGTTTCCCATTGGAAGGACCCTCCACAGGTTGCGCAAATATGTGGATTGATGCCAGATGTTCCCTTTCACAAAATCACTTTTATCATGTGCAAAGCAACTGAGAAGAAGTCTTCTCTTTCTGAAATGGGGAGGGGGAACTGCCCCTTATAGATTTTGATTTTAATTGCTCTTGCACATATATTCTACCGTTCTCGCCCACAAGTTCATGGTTTCCCACCTCCTAATTTAATTCATCGCAACAACCCTGTGAGGTTAGTTAGTCCGAGAGGCAGGGACCGTGGTGCTCAAGGTCACACCAAGTGAGTTTCATGGCCAAGTGGAGATTTGAACCCATGTCTCCCAGGTCTTAGTCTGACCCTCTGCCATTGCACCACCCTGGGTCTCCCTGTCGATGGGCTTCTTGAAGAGGAAGTGCATCTGAGCCCAAATCTGATATGTATATCCCAGAGCAGCTGACAAATGTTGTTGGTAAGACAATTGCTGCCCCATGGGCTTACATTCTAAGAAGACATGGCAGAAAAGGAAAAGGAAACGGGCACTATTCGCTTTCTTTGGCTGCGTATGCACCATACAGTTTAATCCACATACTACCATACTGTAGTTTAATCCACAAAGAGATACAATTTCAGCACCTTGATCTGTGATCACTGCACTTCAGGGGGGGTGGACTAGATGACTCATGAGGTACCTTCCAATCCTACAATTCTATGGTGCCCCCTGAGGACCTGCTCCAGATTTACAGCCACGTGGACCCCCACCCCTTTGTCCTGGCATCATGCCGTGGTCTTACCCTCTCCACCCACAAGACTAGATCCAGTTTGCCAGCAGAGGCTGGCACCAACCTAGCCATGGTCATAGAATCATAGAACTGCAGAGTTGGCAGGGACCCCCAAGGGCCATCTAGTCCAACCCCTTGCCGTGGAGAAATCACAGCCATCTTCCTTTTCCAGAAACAGGCCCCGTCAAAACAGATGGCTTAGACGCTTTTTATTCTGGAAGCAGATGCAGAGGGTGTGGGAGCCCAGAGAGTTCGTTAAAGTTCAGAAGGCGGAGGAAGAAGGATAGTCCTAGGTCCAGCCTCTCCCTCTAGCTTCCTAGGGAGAGAACTCACAGGCAGCCAGGTAGCAGCCCAGCAGCCCCGAGGCGAGGGGTTCTGCAGTCCAAGCCAAAGAGAAGGGGGGAAACAAGGCTTTGGGGAGGGCTGTTCCCCTCCTGCTTTGGGGCAGGGTCAGTCAGCGGGGACCCAGGTGGGTCTGGGAAGAGGCGGGGCAGTTGAGGGGGTGGGATCATGTTGCTCTGGCTCCCCCTCCCCTAGGCATGGTTGGGGCAGAGAGGGAGGGACCAAGCAGAGGAGAGGAGGCAGAAAAGGCTCCGAAGGGGAAGCGAGAGAGACGGAGCAGGAGAGGAGGACCCCCATCGCTTTCGCTCTCTTTCATTCGCTCCATCACTCCATCCCTTCTCTGCGGAAGCAAAACTCCGCACCGGAGGGCCCCGATCCGCAGGAGAGGCGACGCAGCAGCGCCCTTGCTTTTTGCTCCGGAGGTTGCTCGCTTCCTCCGAGGGAGGCGAGAGGTCCCACCTGCGCGCAGCGCCTGCGTCTCCGCCTGCCGGCCGGTCTCCCACCACCGCCAGACAAACGCCCGCCCCAAAATGCCCAACTTCTCCGGCATCTGGAAGATGAAGAGCTCGGAGAACTTCGAGGAGCTGCTGAAGGCTTACGGTGAGTCTCACGCCCGAGGCGGAGGCTTATTTCTGGGAAGGGCTGAGTCAAGCGCCCAAGAAATAGCCGATGACGCAGCGCTGCTGCTGCTGCTGCCCTCCTGCGAAAGCGGGTCTCTTTCCCTCTATATTTAGACCCCTCTCTGGATGCGTCCACCCCGGCAGGGGCGCATGCAGAAGCCACTCTGGGAGGAGGGCTCCCCCCTCCTTGAACAGAGTGGGGCTTTCCGGATGGCTCCAGTATTTGGATCCGGGCATATCTGGAGAGGGAGCCGCCTTCTGGATTCCTGCATCTCAGCGGGCTGGACTAGATGACCCTAGGGGTCCCTTCCAGCTCTGCAATCTTAAAACATGCTGTTTTTGGATAACCTGGGGGGCGGGAACATAAGCTGGAGAGATAGAAGAGGTCTGGCGCACCCGTGGCTCCTGCTTTCTGAAGGATGTGGGGCTGTCTGGGGTGGGGCGCCTGAGGTTCCCAATGTGCAGCCTTGGAGGATATTGTTGGAGTGGGGAAGAGAAGGGGGTGCAGTTGGGAGCCTTAATTTGCTTGGATTGGGGTTGAGAACCTGCAGACCTGCGTCTTGCCATTTCGGAGTTTCAACGTGTTCACGCGTGTTTAGAAGAACGCACCCGCCTCCGTCTCCGTGTTCCCCGCCGTCACCCCAAAAGCAAAGTTTGCGGCTGGAGCGATCGCCCTGCAGGAGTGTCTGGGGTTCCGCTGCTTGCGGGGAGGAGAAGCCACCGGATTTTGTAACGTGTGAGCAGCTGTAAGGACCACCCTGCTGGGTCAGGCGGAGGGCGGCTCCTCTCCTGGCAGCCTGGGCGGATGGAGCGGGGAGCGCTGGTGGGCTTCGACCCAGTGGAGTTGAACCCCACTTAGCGGAGGCGGGAGCGGAGGCAGAACTGGAGGTCCCCTCCTCGACTGTGTCTCACACAGTGACGGCAACCCCGGTTTATCTTCAGAACAGCTCCGCGAGGGAGACAGGCGCAGCTGAGAATTTGCATTGCCACTCCAGAGGAGTTTGCCATTTGGGGAGGGGGCTTTGGGGACCTATGAGACACCAGGCTAGAAAGCGCTTCCCCAGCCCTCTGGGCAATTCTATTAGAGAAAGGGCTGGTTTTTAGAGCTGCTGCCCCCCTCCCACTGTGTAACCATTGTAGGTCTTTCTGTTTCGACAATGGCTCTGCAGGAGACCCATATATTACCCTTTTGTATAGAGAATTGAGGGGAGAGGTATCCATCCACTGCCATTTGTCTTGACAGTGCTGGTGGAGCCCCCATGGTCAGGAGCAGTCTACCTCAGACTGCTAATCCAAAGTGCAGACGGGGCAAGCAGGATGCTGGGCTAAATGAGCCCCCCCCCCCGTTTTTAGCATGGCTCCTCTTCTTACCTGGCAGAGATCCCCCTCCCCCACCATATTAGCACTTGTTTAAGTTTTGCAGCAGGAATTTCACTATCCATGTTTGTTTGTTCTTAAGGCTGATCAGCCATTTGTTTTATTTAAAAATGAGATTTTAACTTGGGGGTTCAGGCGAACTGACCGTCTGGGCCTTTCCTAGGATTCCACCCCTGCCCCCCAATAAAATCATCATAATCCCATTTTGCCTGTCCTCTGACGTGGCCGGCTGAGTCACCACCTGGATGCCTCTGGAAGGGTTTGGAAGCCGGATCCAGAACCAGGAGGGAAACTCAGGATTCAGATGAAAAAATGGCTGGTCCCTCAGATTGCAACCTTGCAGAAGAGAGGATCCATAGTGGGGCAGGGCAGTTCTGGTCAATGCACTTTCTCATGGGTGACTTCCCCCTGCCCCCCACCCCCACAAAAGGCACCTCGTATCCCCTTTTGAGTGCGGCTCCTGCAAACACCAGTTTGCTGTGAACGTAAGAACAGCCTGCCGGATCAGTCCGCTGGTCCCTCTAGCCCAGAATGCTGCCCTCACAGGGGCTGAACAGTTGCCTGTGGGAAATTGGCAAGCAGGAGGAGTTAAGTACCAGACCAGCTCTCCCCTCCTGCCGTCCCCTGCAACTGGGATTATTCAGAAGCATAGCCATCCTATGGAGAACATAGACATCCTATGGAGAGGGCAAGGACCTGCTTTTGGCATGAGGGACAGTTGGGGAGCACAGAGTCTCTACACATCAGCAGGAGCTTGAGCTGCGCCCAAATCCCTCCGGAGAGCACATAGGTCCCTGGAAGCCAGCGCTCTGAGGCCAGAAGCAAGGAAGCCAAGATCATCATGAGAAATGTGAGTTGGATAGGAAAGAATCCCTAGTTCTGTCCCAGTGAGTTGGGGATTCAAAGATCCACTTTGTCTCTGCAGAAGAAACAAAGGAGAGGGATCCTTTGGAGCTGGGTATGTTTAGCCTGGAGAAGAGAAGGTTAAGGGGTGATATGATAGCCATGTTCAAATATATAAAAGGATGTCATATAGAGGAGGGAGAAAGGTTGTTTTCTGCTGCTCCAGAGAAGTGGAAATGGAGCAATGGATTCAAACTACAAGAAAGAAGATTCCACCTAAACATTAGGCAGAACTTCCTGACAATAAGAGCTGTTCGACAGTGGAATTTGCTGCCAAGAAGTGTGGTGGAGTCTCCTTCTTTGGAGGCCTTTAAGCAGAGGCTTGACAGCCATATGTCAAGAATGCTTTGAAGGTGTTTCCTGCTTGGCAGGGGGTTGGACTGGATGGCCCTTGTGGTCTCTTCCAACTCTAGGATTCTATGATTTTATCGCCTCTCCCAGGATGGGATCAGGAGGGTGGCAGCCCCAGGTGTGTCTGTCTAGTGTTTGAGGACAGGTCAGTGCAGGTCAGGTCATATCAGAAAGATAGTCTCAGAAGCTTGGAGGTTCTTTCTCTCTCTCTCCCTCCCCATGTCTCCTTTACAGGGGTTGGGCTGGATGACCCTTGGGGGTCCCTCCAGCTCCATAATTCTATGGTTCTTTCTTCCTATGGCTTAGTGTAAGCCAGGGGTAGGCAACCTAAGGCCCAGGGGCCAGATGCGGCCCTATCGCCTTCTCAATCTGGCCTGCAGACTGTGTGTTTTTACATGAGTAGAATGTGTGCTTTTATTTAAAATGCATCTCTGGGTTATTTTGGGGGATAGGAATTCGTTCATTCCCCCCCCCCCCAAAAAAATATAGTCTGGCCCACCACATGGTCTGAGGGACGGTGGACCAGCCCATGGCTGGAAAAGGTGGCTGACCCCTGGTGTAAGCTGAGCGGCACCCCAGCATTTCCAACAGAAGGAGGTCCTGGGTGCAACCTTCGGTGGCAGCATCTCCAGGTAGGGCTGGGAAGGGACTCCCTGCCTGAGAACCTGCAGAGAAGGCACTGCTGCCAATCTGTGCAGGCAATAGTGGCCTAGATGGTGTGACTTCAATATACTGTAGCTTCTTATGCCCCCATTTAAACTGGAACATACAGGTAATTATCTGGAACCATAAGAACAAGTATCTTCATTTCTTAGTTGCAGGGCACCCGCTTTCTGTGCAGACGGCCCCGGGTTCAACCTCAGAAAGGCCTGGGGAGAATAAACTCTTCCTGAAACCCTGGACACCCGCTGCTGCCAGCCAGTGTAGAAAGTGCTGAGCTGGATGGGCTGATTTCATACGACTGTTTCCTTTGCTCCTGCGACCGGATCGGTTTGCTGCTGAGGAGTTGGCGGAGGGCCTCATCCAGGCCACGTGCCAAGAGTGGCCTGTGCTCTGAGCTCGCCCTGGGGCAGGCTGGTCTTGCATCCCGCCTGCGATGGAGGCCTGCACACTGCTGGGTGCCACGGCCTTTGGCTCTGGGTGCCGCAATGACAAATTCCTCCTGAAATAACCTCTCCCCACCCCAACAGAGGAGGAGGAGCGGGGCAGGCTTGGCCTCCCCTCCTGCCGCTCTCCTAATAATAATGCCCAATGGGGGCCAGGCTGACCCCTGGTGCTCCCTGCCATCTGCCGGGCAGGAGGCTTCACACACTGCTGGCGTGTAGGGAGATGGCGGCAGGCGAGCCGGAGGAGCCTGGGTGTGTTTGTCTTTTAAAGCAGCCCCCTGGGATCCAGCCCCAAAGGCCAGCACCACCGACACAGTCAGGGAGGCAACTTAAGGAGGGGGGGCTGGGGGCTGGAGGGGCTCCTACCTGGCCACCAACTCCGCAGGACAGCAGATCCAAAGCCTTCCCTGCCCCCCTCCCCTTCTGCCTCTCTGCAACTTTCTCCCAACTGAGCCAAGGCAGCCCAGCTAGGAACAGGGAAGGGCTCTCGTGATGCAGCAGTGGGGCGGCTGCTTGGCATGCAGAAGGTCCTTGGTTCAATCCCCTCCATTTTCCTTCCCTGCCCAAGACCCTGAATAGTTGCTGCCAGTCAGTGTAGACAGACCTGAGCTAGAGAGACCCCCGTGGGTCTGGCTCTGTTTAGGGCAGGCAGCTTCCTTTTGGGAGAAGACTGGGGAAACCCAGGCAGAGCCCCCTCTCCTTGTGGGGGGAAGGGGTGGGGTGGGGTCTGTGAGCCCCTTGACCCTTCGCTCTGCCTTAGCCTCACAGGAGACACTTGAAGAGGGTGGAGGGGAGGCACAGGCTGCGATGGGGATGCTCAGCTGTGCGAGGGGCTCCTGGGAGCCCTGGGTAGCAATACATAGAATCATAGAAGGGTTGAGTTGGAAGGGACCCCATGGGGTCATCCAGCCCAGCCCCCTGCAATGCAGGAATCACAACTGAAGCATCCCTGCCCGATGGCCATCCAACCTCGGCTTCAAAGCCTAGTTTGGGTGTGTATCCCTTGCATCCACGAGGCCTAGAAACCTTTAGAAACGAGAGCATGTGTGTGCGTGTGCCAACAACTGACCTGAATTGCATCTGAAGCGTGGGCTTCAATCTTGGCAGGCATGAATGAGTGAAAAGTTTAAATGTTTCCATCTCGCTCTGGTTGATGCCATCCTACCTCTGTTGAAAAATCCCTCCTGGCTGCATTAGCGGCAGAGATTCCCTTTCCACCCCTAGCCTTCTTTCTCGGGGAACAATAGAGAGAGAGAATGAATCTCCCTCCCTCCCTCTTTTCAAAACTCCAGAGACCACCTTGAGGCCCCGTAACTGAAACCCGCTGACTTGGGGGGAGGACTAGGCCCTCAAAATCGAGGGGAAGAAAATGGGGCAACACCTCTCCCCACCCCCCACCCCGTGAGGGAGGCAAATTCCAACCCACCAATTTATTAGTATTTTTCATTTTTTCATTTTCTTGCCAGGAAAATCTCCTTTCCCTCCCCTCCAATCTCCCTGCGCTGGTCACAGCAAATACTTTCCAGGTTAGGGGGCTTGTGCAACATACTTTGGGATAATTATCACATGCTTATATTTCACTCCTCAGCCCCCCCCCCCCCCGCACTCAGCCGCCCCTTTCCCCCATATCTGAATTATTCGGGCAGAAAGGCTCAGATGTTGGGGAGGGGGAAGCGGGAATAAGCCGGCATGGGGAGGGGGCTGGAATGAGGAAACCGATTTGAGGAGGGGGAGACCTTGGCTGCCAAAGCATTGTTAAATCTCACTCTCTTTTTCCCCATGGAGTAATGGGGCCTGGTTCTCCACCTCCGAGCTGTGTTTTATGGGCATTTTAGCAGCGCAAAGAGGGGGGCTGCTCTCTCTTCCCCCCTCTCATTCTCTTTCTCACTGCTTTGAGAGGGCCATAGAATTGTAGAGTTGGAAGGGACCCCAAGGGTCATGCAGTCCAACCCCCTGCAATGCAAGAATCACAACTAAAACATCCCTGCAGATGGCCGTCCTGGAACCCTCAGTCATATGAGGGTCACGGAGAGGCAGGGCTCCAGGTCCTTTAAAGGAGCTGGGCAAAGGTTTCTCTTCCCTACCAACCTCACCAGTTGCACAATGGCCTGCCAGTGGCTGTAAGAACGCAAGAGACCAGCTGCTTTATCAGGAGAAAGGGGACCCTTCTATTCTTGCCTCCTCTTCTCACGGTGGCCAACCAGATGCCTCTCCTGGGAAACCCACAAGCAGGATTCGAGGACAAGAGCAACTCTCCCCTTCTGTGGCTTCCAGCAACTGGGGTTGAGAAGCATTGCTGCTCCTACTGTGGAGGTTAGAACATAGCCATCAATTGCCTTATTCTCCACAGATTTGTCTAACCGTCCCATCTATGCCTCCTGCGGGAGGGAGTTCCATAGATCAACTCTGCAATGTATGACAAAGGACTTTCTTTTCTCTGTCTGGTGCCTCCCAACATTCAGCATGACTGCATGTTCACCAGTTCTAGCATTAGGAGAGAGGGCGGAAAACTTTTATTCCTCCACTCTCTCCGTGAGAAAACTTTCCTCTATGTACTCCAGGCCTGGCAACCCCACATGCCAATTTATTTTCCTTTTAAAAAAAATCCTTTCTAACGTCAGGCAATCTCTCTCTCTCTCTCTCTCTCTCTCTCTCTCTCTCTCTCTCTCTCTCTCTCTCTCTCTCTCCATGAGGGCCTTACCCTTGCCACTCCCCTAATAAAATTACAATCTCTGTTCACATCTTGTAATCAGTCTTCGAAAAGGGAAATTTGGCACCGCCTGGACCCTGGAACGCCTCTGGACTGTGCAATAATATTTCCCTTGCAATAATTGTTCCCAGAGGCAGGCAGGGAGATGGCTCCCATTTCTCTTTCTCTCTTTCCCTGAAAGGGTGAGTTTTCCTACAGCTGCGCCACCTCTGCAGGCAGAAGCAGGAAAACAAAGGACTGACTTTGGCTCATTCTGCCCCCCCCCCCCAAGAGGCTGAATTTGACAATCGGAGCAAAACTCTGAATGACCCATTAATTCAGACATGCGCCCTCATCTGCCTGTTTTTCACCAATTGCAGATGCGGTCCCGTGGGTGGAGTAGCCCCATGGGGTTTCAGTGGGGCTACGCCAGTGTAAGCCGATGGGTCCTCTTTTTCCCACGGCGCTTACACTGCTGAGCCATCTCCTCCCTCGCCCGTCTGTTGCACAATTGCACATTTGTGCAAGGTTGTTGTGTCAACACTGCCTCTGCATGTATCTCTCTCTCTCTGGAAAGCTGTTGCGATGAGACATGGCTGTGGGTGCAAGACTGACTTCCCAGTGACTCAATCTGATCCAGGAAGGTCACGGAAGAAACAGGCGCACCCGAAATACCCTAAATGTCAGCTGAGTCTGCCTTCCCCAGACATGGCCAATTGTATGTGTGTCAGGAGTTCCTGTCTACCTCCTTCTGATTCTGCACCCACAAGGCCCTGAGTGCTGCTCTTTCCCATAGCCCCCCAAGGAGGGGTTCCCCCCTGAAATTCAATGGGGAGAAAGGAAGAACAGAAAGCAAGGGGGTAGGTGAGGTCCCTTTCTGTCCATCCTGTTGAGTTTCCAACTCTCCTGTCTTGGGTGCTGCCCCCCCCCACCTTGATCCAGCTGCAGGGCTCTTCTGATGTTCTTATGGAACCTCCAAGTGCAGAGGCAGTCTATCTGAGTTCCTAGGGGCATTTGGCCACTGATGAGAAGAGCAGGCTGGGCCAGGTGGGCCCCCTTTGGCCTGATCCATCTGTCAGGCTCTCCTTATGTTCTGCCGCCACCTGCAGGGAAGTATTTTGGAGCCTTCTCCTCACTCCCTGTTGCCGTGTCTCGTTCCAGGCGTCAATGTCATGCTCCGCAAGATCGCTGTGGCTGCTGCCTCAAAGCCAGCCGTGGAGATCAAGCAGGACGGGGAGTCCTTCTACATCAAGACCTCGACCACCGTCCGCACCACTGAGATCAGCTTCAAGATTGGGGAAGAGTTCGAGGAGCAGACGGTGGACGGGAGACCCTGCAAGGTGAGGGGCAGGGAGGGGAGGGGGGTCCAGGGGGGGGGGTCTAGCAATCCTGCACTCCAGGCCTGCAGGCCACCCTCTGTCGCCCAAGGGAGAAACGGAACTTAAGACAGAGATCTCAAGGACCAAGAAAAGTGGAGCGGGGGAGGTGAGCATCAATTCTTTTCCTTGGTGGGTCAAAACTGGGCTGGATTTGCTTCTCTCCAGCTGCTTTGCATGACGTCGGCCTTTGGGCCTCAACAGCCTATATCAGAAGTGCAGGAAGCTCCCTTTTGCCACATCACTTTGGGTGCATTCAGCTCAGTGTTGTCTACACTGGCGGGCAGCAGCTGTCCAGGGTTTGAGGAAGAGGCTCCCCCCCCCCAAACCTCTCTGGAGATACTGTCGGTGGAGAAGGAACCTGGGACCTGGCTCATGCAAAGCAGGGTCTCTCCAAATGAGCTACAGCATGTTGTCTACAAATAAAACCAGATTTCAGTCCTCCTGGTTCAGGATGGATCTGAGGCTATGAGCTGTTTGACACGGGAACAGACTCACTAGGAGGTGGTGGGCTCTCCATCCTTGAAGGTTTTTAAGTTGGATGCCACCTGTCAATGATCTTTTAGCCGTAACTGCAGGGGGCTGGACCATCAGATGACCCTTGGGGTCCCTCCCAACTCTATAATCCCACGAGTCTCTGAAACTGCATTGCACCATTGGCTCACGTAGCTCAGCACTGGCTGGCAGCAGCTGTCTTTGGTTTCAGTCTCAGGATATTCCCCCCTCCCCCGCCCTACCTGCAAACGGCGTCAGGGATCTTCTGCCAGCAAAGTGGGGTCTCTGTCCCTGAGCTGTAACCCTCTTCCTTTGCCTCTTGGGTGCCCACATCCCCATCCTGCCCCTCTCTTGGATGGATCCTGGCTTTGCAAGGGGGTCCTTTGGGGCTCCCCTAACTCCCATGTCCAATATTTCTTGGCAAACCTTTTCTTCCCAGCTGGGCTTTGGCCTGGGAATGGAGGAAGGAAAACCTTGAACGTTGCTACACAAAGCAAGGGGGAGGAGCCCTCCCAGCCCCCTCCCCCAGTTGCTGCATTTCCCCCCTGGGGGGTCGGGTTGGGTCCTTTGTGGTCCTGTCCTCTGGCCCCTTTGAGCAATGCCCTTGGAGATTGCTTAGGGATCCTTACGGGAGGAACTGAAAGCAAAACGGTCAGCATCGTAATGCCATTATACCAATCTCCGGTGTGACCACATTTGGAAAGCTGTACTGGTCACCTCAAAAAGGATATTGCACTATTGGAAAAGGTGCAGAAAAGGGCAAGTGAAACGTTCAAGGGAATGGAGACACTCCCCTGTGAAGAAAGGCTGTAGCGTTTGAGACTTTCTTGTTTGGAGAACCTTTTGAGTTTAGTGAAAAGGTGTGAGAGCCAGCCTGATAGAAATTGATAACATTACTAGCTGGCCTTGCCACGCGTTGCTGTGGCTTTTTGTGTTAATTGGACCTTTTCCTGTGAAATGGACCTTCAGAGTCCCCCTTCATTTTGCACACAATCATTCCTCCCAATACGCGTGTTCTGTTAGATTTTGCCCTGTCCCAACCCTGACTCCCCTACCCACGTGTTTTATGTGAAATCACCCCACCCCGCCCCGACACATTTATCCTACCCAAAGGCACGGCCCTGTAATAGGCCCATATTCAGTTGATTCTTGCCTGTGGCGTAGTCAGCTATCCTGGCTGGGCTATGCTGTAGCCTAGTCAGTCGGCTGCGCAATGCTGGGCCTGTTTTCAGTTGGTTGCCATGGAATTCTGTGCTGTCACCAACTGTCTGCAGCCAATGGAGACGCAGATTCTCCATTCTATTTCCCAGCATGCACTTTTATCTGATCTGTGTCTCCTGAAACACGGGGTTTTGGGGTTTTTACTTGGCCCAGGTGTGACATCTGTCTTAGGTAACTTTCTAAGGTCCTTCGGACATTCGCATGTGATGTTGTGTCAAAATTTCACCTCAATCGGTCAAGCGGTTTCGGTGAAAAGTGGACACCCACCCACATGCCCTTTTTACATTTTTATATATATAGATGCCTGGCATTGAGAAGGGGGGGGGGAGAGGAGGTTTCCCCCACTCTCTCTCCTAAGACTGCTCTGCAGATGTTAGTCACAATCCACATCCATCCCATAATTCCTTACGAAATACTACAAAGAATCACAGAATGGTAGGGCTAAGCATCAGCTGAAGCATCCCTGGCAGGCGGCCATCTGACCTCTGCTTCAAAGCCTCCAGCGAAGGAGAGGCTGCCACCTTCCCAGGTAGACCATCCCACAGTCAAGCAGCTCTTACCCAAAAAAGTTATCCGTGTTCTTTAGTTGGAATCGCCTTTCTTGCTATTTGAAGCCACGGGTTCGAGTCCTCCCTTCTGGAGCAGCAGAAAACAAACATGATGGCCTTTTATATATTTGAAGATGGCTGTGAGGTCCCCTCTTCCTCTCCTGTTCGTCTAGCCAGGCACTCCAAACTCCCTCAACTGCCAGGCATGTTGATGCGTTTCTTCCCTCAAACCAGCTTCAGTCTGACAAGCCTTGCTGTGCTCTGAACTGGTCAGGTCTCCTCTGCACTTCTGGCCTAGTTGCCTTGGAGCAAACTTGTTTTCTGCTGCTCTGGTGGGCTGGACCTGAAGCAACAGATTCAAATAGCAAGAAAGGAGATTCCGACTAAAACCTCGTGCTAAGATCCATTTGGCAGCGGAATGGATATAACCTCAGAAGGTGGCAGACTCTCCTTTGTCTGAGGTTTTTAAGCAGATGTTGGGCGGTGCCTGTCCCAGGTGCTTTAGCTGAGACTCCTGCATTGCTGGGGGTTGGGTTAGATGACCCCTGGTGGTCCCTCCCAACCCTACAAACAGGCAGCCCTGTTTAGGGAAGCTTTTAATGTTTGATGGATTTCTGTATTTTAATGTTTTGTTGGAAGCTGCCCAGAGTGGCTGGGGGAACCCGGCCAGATGGGCGGGGTATAAATAATAATAATAATAATAAATTATTATTATTATTATTATTATTATTATTATTATTATTCTGTGATTTCTCTAACCAGTATGTCATGTTCTCCTTGGCAACAGCTCTTACATGCATCCCTCCATTTATTTATTTGCAAGAGGGAAGGAGGATGATATTCTGTCCTGAGCAATTGCATCTTGAGCCCCCACTCATTTTCATCAGGGCTCCCAAGGCAGCAGGTCGGATCCCCTTTATCGATAATAAATGCTGAGGACCATGACGGAGATGATTTAGATCCCCAAAGGACCTGGGGGCTGCCGGCTCCCTTTTTCCACCAGCTGCCCCCCTTCCCCTTCCTGGCCAGCCCTTTGGAGATGATGGATGGAGCGGTCAGCCTAAATTGGGTGGGGGGAGCCAGTTGCCCTCGTCCAGCTCCGGCTGCCTGCCGAGTGACAAATGAGCGCCTTTTGGGGGCAGAGGTGGGGGTTTTGATGGGGAGGGGGTCAGCCTTTTGTTGGCTGCTGGCAGGCTCCTCATCTCACTGGTGGGGGGGCTCTGCCCCCCCTTTGTTCTCTCCACAGAGTTTGGCCAAGTGGGAAAGCAACAACAAGATGGTCTGTGAGCAGCGGTTGCTGAAAGGCGACGGCCCCAAGACAGGCTGGTCCAGGGAGTTGACCAACGATGGGGAGCTCATTCTGGTAAGGGAGCCTCCCCACTCCCCCAGGTCCACACACACCCCTTGCAGATTAGGACACTTGAGCAGGGATGCAGGAAAGTGCAGTGGCTCCATTTTCTTGACACTTCCTGGCAAGATTTCAGGCAAGTGATATTCTTAATCTTTATTTGGAGGTGCTGTTGGTGAGGATGGAGCCAGGGGCCATTTGCATGCCAACTGGGCTAGACCCCCTTGCACCTCCTTTGACTTAGAAGCAGGAGCAGACTTACTCTTAGAAATTAGGAAATGAGGAATGAGGCAAGTCTTCCTCAGCCCAGGAATTTGGTTTCCAGAACTGAGAACCGGGTGTGCTGCCTCCCCTCCCCACCCAGAGTGGGGCACACAGTCTGTTTCAGGTGGGATGGAGAGGTCAGGATGGGGGCTGAACACCTTCCCCCCGTTTTGCCATCTCCCCGCCAACACCTTAAGGAGGACCGTTGGCGGGATACACCCCCTCCCTTCTCTCCGGTGTGCCCATTTTTGCTCTCCTTCATCTTTCTTTGTTTTTTCCAGACCATGACAGCCGACGATGTCGTCTGCACAAGGATTTACGTCCGGGAGTGAGCGAGGCCTGCTTGTGGGGTGGCGGTTGGATTTGGGGAGACAGGGGCAGTAGGGTCCAATGGGCAGGGATCTTCCACTCTGGGTCATGGCAGCCCGCCCACCCCCCTGTGCCTGCCCTCCCCATCACCCTCTCACTCTCTGCCCGTACTCAAAGGGCGCTACATGCAGAAAGACATAAGCAGAGCAGCTGGCTCTTCATCACATTCCCTCCGGCCTGGCAGGGGGCGGATAAAGCAGGCTCTGTCCTTGTGATGCCCCCTCCCGCCCCATCAGAGCAGCCTTTTCCCCCTTCCTCCATTCTTTTCTGGGGTCCAGCCACCCTTTTGTCTGCTAAGGGTCCATGACCCCCCACCCCTTCCACCCTCGGGATTGCAAACAGAGAATCCCCTTGTTTCAGAGTCTGGTTGTGGGATTTGGACTCAGACTGGAGGGAGGTGTGTGTGTACCAGAGTCCCCCTAGCACCGACCTCTCTTTTCCTCCCTCTTGTGGGCACAAGATGGGATAGGGTGGCCACAACCCAGTCTCCCTACCCCTGCACCTCCCAAGTAAATCCCTGCATTGCTGGGGGTTGGACTGGATGACCCTCGGAGCCCCCTTCCAACTCTACTCATTTTCCAAGGCTGCCATTTTCCTGGGTCCCCTGACATAACCCCTGCATTCTGAGCCCCCTCTTGCTCAGCATCTTGGGAAAGGAAACTAAAACCAAACAGGCTGTCCAGGTTTTCATTTCATTTCAAGCAGAGCACCTTGACGGCCAGCCCTGCCCCACTGGGCCACCGGATCTCAGTTGGCGTAAAAGGTGTAATTTAGCTGAGTTTCACCCACCAAACTGAGATGCCTTCTTACCTCTGGACCTTCTGTGTTAATTGCTAGGATTATTAAAAAGTATTTATTTGCTACCCTTGTACTAACAAAAGAAGAAGGAAAAGGATATAACCACTTCCTCCCTCCCCAAAAACGAACCCCACCACCACCACCACTTCCCTGTGTGAGCACTGGGTCTCTTGTTCAAAAGCCACCTCTTTGATGTTTGTCTTCCTAATAAATGTATCATTAAAAAAGTGTCTACATTTTTGTCTGCCTTGCCCTTTTTTCTTCCTCTTGATTGTTTGCTTCCAAAGATATCCCCCCCCTCAAAAAAAAGGCCATGCACATAAACGGTTCAGTTGCACCCTCAAAATCTAGGAAAGAGTCGGACCTCTGGGATGTTTCACTCAGAAAGTGTTGGAAAAAGAGACCCTTGTTTTTGAAACAAATCTGCTAGTGGCGTTTCTGAGCCCTGTATGTTATCCAGGGGCTACTAGCCAGGGTGTCTGTGTTCTGCCCACACTATGGGAGGCAGTGATGCTTCTGAATCCCAGTTGCTGGGAATCACAAACTGGGAGAGTGTTGCTGTTGCTGCTGGGATCAGAGTCTGCTTGTGGTGTCTGGTTGCTCACTGTGAAAAGAGGAGGCTGGACCTGCTGGGCCCCCTTTGGCCTGATCTAGCAGCAGCCAGGTTCTTCTGCTGCTCTTGGGGAGCCTCCAGGTCCAGAGGCAGTCTATCCTAGGTATATGTGAACACTGAAAGAAGAGGAGGCTGGACTAGACCCTTTGGTCTAATCCAGCAGAGGGACTCTTCTTATGTGATTTATTTTTTTTATCTCTGATCTGCCATAGACACACACCCCCATTCTCAAGGTTTAAGTGATCCAAAACAAACCTCACCCCAAAATAAGCCTTTTGTCAATCTATTTAAGAACAATTTCTTGCTTAACCGGCTTGGATTATTTGCTTCTACCTAGGAATTTTCCAGGATTTACCAGTACCTGTGCATTGAAACACTGAAAAGTAAAATATGTCAGGCAGGTTAATTTCAGGCAGCAGATTCCCTTTCTCTGTGTGTGCAAGAGAATATTCCGCTTTCTCATATGTCCTGCTTTCTCGCCCCCTCCCCCCATGACTGTTTGCAGAGGTACAAGGAGGGCGGGTGGGGGGGCTGCTTGCCTGCCTGCCTGCTTGGGTACATTTCCACCTGAAAAAGTGGTTTGGGCCCAGGAGGCACCCAGAGGCCACTGTCACAGCTGATAATAGGGAGATGGATGAGCCGCTAGCTTTGCTTAATGCAAGGTCAGGGCAGAAGGGGGTGGGCTCCTGAGACACACACAGCCAGAGCCGCCGCCCCCCAGCAAGGAATGGGTTTGATCCTCTTAATGGGGGAAATCTCAACTCTAAGAGCCCTGAACAAACTACAATTCCCAAAAATCGGGTGGAGGGGCGAAAGAGACATGCCTGTTGAAAGTGGGACCAGAGCGCTTTAAATGGATGGCACAGGAGAAAACTTTCCCCAACCCCCAACCCCCAATTAATAATTCTGTTATCCTGCCTCTTTTGAGCAAGTCCAGGCCGGCAGAGAAAGCGAGGGTCTTGGCAAGCCCCCTCCCCTCCCCTCCCCAGGTGCCCTTTCATCCCCCAAGACAAAGAGCGACCTCCCTCAGCCCCTTTTGTCTCAGTGCGGTGGGAATGCCAACCCCCCCCTGCCCCTTTTAGGCCCCCGGGCAGGTCAGAGGCCACTGAAGAGGGTTGCCCAGGCTCTGAATACCCAGCTCGTCTCCCACCGCGCATGCCCCTGACTCGGGGGCTGTGAGGCAGAGCAGCTGCGACACCCGCCCGCCCCCCACTTCTGAAAGAGATGGATGGCCTGTCAGGGAGGTAGGCAGCAAGAGGCATTCAGGTGTGCTCCCCCCCACAAAAAAAAAATTAAGGGGGCTGCAGCTTTCCTTTGCGCAGGCACACCGATCTCCCACCTCTCCGGGGTTTCCAACGTGGTGTTCACAGGATCGTTCCCTCCTGGGGTCGTGGGCTCCCTGGAGGCACGTAGTCGGGCCCTCGCAAGGCTGCACGACCTTCCAATTATGTCCGAATGAGGAGACAGCAGCGCCCTCTTCCCAAGCGGCCCCGATGCAAAATGACAGTCAGCCTGCAGAAGCCACAACGGGTTGGGGAAGCTCACTAGCGGCTGAGCAGCCTGAAATTCTCCTGGGGCAGCTACGGCTTCTCTCCCCACCCCGATGCCAACGCCCCCAGGACCTCTGCAGCCCCAGGCCAGGCGCCCCCACTCCCGCACTTCTCGGAACAGGGCTGCTGGCCCAGGCTTGTCCCAGGTTACCTGCCGGGTGCCTCCATTGTTAACCCCTCTCCCCTCCCCGGCCGCTAGTTGCCATCACTTGGCAAGGATCATAGAACCGACCCCCGACGTTCCCTCGCCCCACCTGCGCATAGCAGCAAAGGTTCAGTCCTGTGGCACCTTGAAGATGACGCCGTTTATTGTGAAAGGAGCTGCCGCGGCCTCAAACAGCACCCGAATAGCGAGTCTCTCCCTGGGAGTTCACAGAATGGAAGAGCTTGGGATCCGGGGGTCATCTAGCTCAACCCCCCTCAATGCAACCTTCTTCGTCAACGGTGGAGGAAAAGAACAGATGAGAAGGAAAGGAAACGGGGAAAAACAGAACAAAAAAGTGGCCACTGCCTTAGTAGCAGCAACAATTTACAGGGGGGGGGTGAAGAGTCCAGCGGTGGTTGATAACACAGAATTCTTGGCATTGGTAAGCCCATCCATGCACACGGCAGGATTTTTTTTAAAAAAAATCTCCCTGCAATTCAAGGACTCACCGCTTTTCTCCGATGGGCCACCTCAAGGTCGGCTGCAGAGACCAGGTAGGCAACGGGACTCAAATGCGCCCCCCTCGCAGAGACTTTTTTGTCTCATTTCTCCTGTCCTCAGCTCCGAGGGCGTGATGGGCTCACTGCCGTTTTTGCTGCACGGGGGCGCTAACCGAGCAGGCCCCCTCCTCTCCATCTGGTAACAATTCGCCTCTGCGCATGCAAAGAGTGCTCGCCAGCAAGTGGCGCTCTGGCGCAACCGTAGGCCAGCCAAGATGTTTCGGAACATTTGCCCCATGGCGCCAGGTCTGCTGCTGGGTATTTAGACCCGGAATATCTGTAAGCTGCTGGAAGAAGGGTTAAACCCCGCTTGCTCCCAGAGCCTCGCCCTGCCCTGCCTTGTGGCTCAGACCAGAAACTGCCTTCCACCTCGCCTCCCCCCCCCCCGCCCAGTGCAAATGGGCTCCTTCCTGCTGGGTGTTGGCCAGCTAGAGAATTAGCAGCTCAGGCAGTTCCCAAGAAAGGGTCGCCCCCCCCTCTGCCCGCCAAACCCATGTTCTAGAATGCGAATGCGGGCAAAGCGGCCTTCCCCATCCCAGTGCCCTCCGGATGCTGCTGGACTTCAGGTGCCACCCACCCACGCCCCAACCATCCACCCTGCTGGCTGTTGGAGCCGCAGCCCAGCAACTTCCAGAAGGCACCAGGTTGGGAAATCATAGGAATTGGGAGGAACCACCAAAGGTCATCCAGTTCAACCCCCTGCAATGCAGGAAACGCAGCTGAAGCATCTTTTAAAGCCCTCCGAGGAAGGAGACCACCACCTTGAGAGAGAGCATAGCTCCTGCTCTCAGAAAACCCTCCCTAGTGTTCAGTCGGAACTGCCTTTCTGCTCAATGGAACCCATCAGTTGGGACCGTCTCCTCTGGGGTAGCAGAAAAGTCTCCTCCATCTTCCCTGGAGCAGAAGCTAAGCCGGCCCAGCATCCTCTTCCTTTCCAAAGCACCTGCAAGAGGACCAGGATCTTTGCTGAGCCAACACTGTCCTCTGGAGGCCACGGCTGGCACTGCAGGGCCATCGCAGGCAGGCAGGGGTCGCTGGGCTTCCTTGGGATCCACCCCCCCCCCCCCCAAGCTGCCTTTGTGCTTCCCAGGGCTGCCCTGTTTTTCTGAGCATGCCTCAAGGCGGGACTGTGGCTCCATTTTCCGAGGCTGGCCTGTATCCCGAGAGATGTCGGGTTCCTTGCCCTTCGACGCCTCTCTCTGCTCCCTAGAAGTCCTACAGCTATTGCATGGGGCAAGCCCCCACCCCAAGGATTAGGGGGCTATGCAAGTCCTGCCTCTGGCCATATTGCTTCTCCTGGCATCTGCTGCCACACAGAAGCTTTTCCCAGGGAAAGGGAACGTGAGATCCCTGCTGGATCTAGTCCAGCACCCTCAAAATCTGCAAGCAGGACCCGAGCACAAGATCCCTCTCCCCTCCTGTGGTTTCTAGCAACTGGCATTCTTGAGAAGCATCGCTGCCTCCAGCTTTGATGGCAGAGCACCGCTAGTAGCCATTTTTCAACTAACGTGTTTAAAAATTACACCGAAAGTGAGTGGTGGGGCGGTCCGAGAGTTAGGAGAACCAAGGTGGGGGAGAAGAATCACAGAATTGTAGAGCTGGAGGGAACCCTAGGGGACATCCAGTCCAACCCTCTTCTGCAGGAAGAGTAAGAACATAAAGCTTTTCATCCCTTTTCAACCAAAACTGTCCCTTCAGAGCTGCTCTGTCCCAGTTTTTGGGGGGTGGGGGGTGGGATCCCCCTGCCCAGCTTGGCCAAACCCAGCTTTCTGAAAGTCTCCTCACTCACCACACTGTAATATCAATCTTGCCTCTTTATTCTACAACAGGACACAGAAAGAAAGACCGAGTTACAGACCTAACTTGTTTTCAGGTAGTTCCAATTTCCTGATGAGCTGCTTGCCTACGGATTTAGACCCTCAGTACCCAATCTACGCTCTATCGTTCACCATTCAGCGAGATAGTCCAGAAGCCCTGCATGATCCCCACCCCCTTGCCCCCAGCCTCTTACAAACATGGGGGCACAGACCCCCAAATCCGCCTTTCCCCTCACATACATACATACAGCCTAATCCTTCTGCAGAGACCTTCCCATGAGCCTTTTCTCACCGGCCTCAGTTACCCGCCTGTAAAATGGAGTCTCTTGCCTCTCAGGACAGTGGCAAGGATGAGCTGTCACCGTGAGACCTTTCGGGTGCTTGAAATTACACACACGTTATTCGGAGTAAGGAAACCCACAAAATTATCCCACAGGGAATAGTCACTTCTCCCCAAAAGGGGGGGGGGTCCGCTCCAGCCAGTCCAGGAGCCAGTGGGGGGGGGGCAAGGTTTGGGGGCTGGAGCACCCTCAGTAAGGAGTCCCAGCCCAGGGGGGATGTGGGGCTTGGCCACTGCCAAACTGACCCTCTCCTGCTTCTGTTTGGTGACGGGGCAGGGAGGTACCAACCCTCTGCAGGACGGCAGCAGGTGGAAGGAGGAGGGCATGACTGTTTCGAGGGCCCAGAAATGGCCAGAGTGGGACCCCGCCACCTTCAGGGAAGCCCAGCCCTGCGATGAAAATGGGAGCGCCAAATCCCCAGAGAAGGGTGCAAATGGTGTCTCCAAACAGGTTCAGAAAGCAAAGGAGACCCACAAGGCCTGCTACCCACTCCACCCCCACCCCCCACTGCAGACGCCCTTCATTCTACACACCAAGGCCAAGCACCAAAAGAAGAAGAGTCAGCCGGGATTCTGAATTTCAGGTGCCCGGGAAGGGAGGGAGCTATGTGGCCGCACTAATTGGGGAAAAACAGGAGGTATTTCTGGCCTCCTAGCCCAGCATCCCAGGAAAGACCGCCACCCCCAGGTTACTCTACCACCCCACACCCCCTATGGGCTGCTGGAGTGCTCTGGGGCTCATCAACCACTTTGAAAAACTGTCCAGACTTTGCCCCTTCCAGAATGGGGGAAACAAGGCAACGGGGTCAGGAATGATGGCGAATTCCATGGCAGAAGAGGCCAGGGAGGTGCCCTTGCCCCCCCCCTCAACTCAGGCTGAAGGCACATCCAGCAGGGCAAAAGGAGGGTTGGGAGTGGGGCTGTGCTGTCCCTAGCCGGCAGGCAGAGTGACGTTGGCTCCTCCAGGCCTCTCGCCAGCCCCCAGCGCCCCCACCCCCCGGCCAGAAGGCCCCATGGGGCTCAGTCTGCAGCGCTATGACGTATGGCATTGGACGTTGTGGCGCATGGGGTCCTCGAAGTCGTCCTCGTGGTGGAAGCCCCTCTCCTGGAAGTGGGGCTGTGTGTAGAGCTCCCGCAGCTCCACCTCCTCTGTGTCTTCGGTGGCCATCACCTCTTCGCGGGGAGGGAAGAAGGACTGCAGCTGGCGCAGCTGGTGAGGAGGCAGCCAGCCGGGATCCGGGAACTTCACCTGGGCAAGAGGGGGGGGGAAATCACGGAACTGTAGAGCTGGAAGGAACCCCAAGGGCCATCTATTCCAACACACACACACCAGTGATGCAGGAATCACAGCAAAGGCATCCCTGACAGACAGCCATCCAACCTCTGCTTAAAAACCTCCAACGAAAGAGGGCCCACCTCCTTTCCAGGGAATCCGTCCCCTTGTCTTTCCCTCAGAAAGCTCTTCCTTAGAGAATATGGAATGATAAGCTGGGAAGAGCATGAGACTCTTAATCTGAGGGTCGTGGGTTCGAGCCCCATGTTGGGCAAAAGATCCCTGCATTGCAAAGGTGTTGGAATAAATCCATCCCAACTACAATTCTATGATTCTATGAAGAATGGCAGGTGACTGGTTTGCAGCAAGCCCCCCCCCAGCCCCCTCTTCCCCTCTCTCTGGATTAAGCCAGAATGCCCCCCATGCCCCCCTCGTGGCTCGTTCCCTGGCATCCCCAGTACCTGGAACTGAATGATCAGCTTCCCCCTCTGCGTTGGATTTCGGTAGATGGGCATCCCTTCATTGGGGATGCACTTAGCCTCCCCAGGCTTAATGATGGTCCCTGAGGGGCAGAGAGAGGGCAGAGTTGGGAAAAGGTGCAGGAAAGGGCCGCCAAAATGATCAAGGGGGTGGAGAGGCTCCCCCAAGCAGAAGGTTTGCTGCCCCTGGGGCTTTTTCATTCACAGGAAAGGCGAAGAAGAGGGGGCAGGAGAGAAGCTTCTGAAAGTACACATTTGTGGACAGAAAAAAGGTTCCCTCCCTCTCCCATGACACTGGAAGTGTTGGGCATGCATTGAAGCTCAGCACAGAATCCTATGATGCCTCAACCACAGGCGGAAGTGTTTTCAGTGAGGTCCGCCATCAATTCTCGAGAGAGGGACCTTTAACTGTGAGAGCAGCAGGTGTTGTGTTGTGCTGCTCTGTGCCTCAGAATCTGTCTGTAAATGTTAGTCAGTCTCATTCACATATATTTTAAACTCTATCTTGCACAGTCTTTTCTAGGAGAGAAAGAGGGAACTATTAAAAAGGGTCAAACGACCCGGGGCAACGTCTGCACTACTCTGACAAGTATAATTACTACACTTCACACGACTCTGGAACTCCCTGCCACAGGAGGCAGCAACGGCCACCAACCTGGATGGCTTTTAAAATTCACAGAGGAGGAGAGGGCCCTTGGTGACGCCTAGCCATGATGGCTAGGCTCTGCCTCCACAGTCAGAGGCAGCAATGCTTCTGGAAAGCAGTTCCTGGAAATGGCAGGAGGGGAGAGTTGTTCTTGTGCTCCAATCCTCCCCCGAGGCTTTCCCATAAGGGGCATCTGGTCAGCTCCTGTGCAAACAGGATGCTGGACCAGGTGGGGCCCCCTGGGCCTGATCCAGCAGGCTCCTCCTCCTTTCTTATGTTCCCAGACCTGGAGGAGGAGGAGAAGCCAGATGCAAACTTCTCCACCTCTCAGAGCATCACTTGGGTGCATGCAGAGGGCCAAGGCCAGGGCAGGAAAATCCGCAGGCTTGGCAGGCAGGTGCCAAACACCTCCCTCCTAAAGCCTGGCAGCCCTTTTGTGACTCAGAGGCCCTCTCCCAGCATTTCAGGCCCTGCTTAAAGCAAAGGGGTGTTTCTCCATTTCACTCTCATGGGCAAACATGGCTCCTTCTCCGCGCACTGGCCCAAATCCCCTCTTCCCACCTGCACTTACCTGGCCGTGAGGAGACCAGCAGCTTCCTGTTGTCCAGGGTGTGGATGATCTGCCGACAGCCACACAGAGCGTCCACCAGGCTCACCTCCCTCTTGATGATGAGGTCACTGCCCTGGCGCTGGAAGATGGGGTGCATCTTCTGGTCCAGGATGATGACGACGTCGCCAGGCTCAAAGCCGGGCATCTGGTCGCCTTCCTGGTGGAAGGTGATCTTCTGCCGGTCGGCCATCCCTGCAGGAGGGAGGAGAGAGCTGCAGGGATGCCAGAAAACCTCAACTACCCCCATGAGCACCGCTGACCCGGCTGCCTTCTATCTCTCAGTCTCCTTCTGCGCTGGCTTGCTGGGCTCTTAGCATTGTTACAAAGCAGACACTTAAATGATTATTTTATGTGCTTTTACACTGTACTGCGAACTTGGTGCAGAATTCAGCGGCCAGTTGCTCACGGAGGCAAGGCGGTTTGAGCATACGGTAGAATGCCAATCCTGGCCCAGCTTCATTAGCTGCCAATTAGCTTCCAGGCCCAATTCAAAGTGCTGGTTTTGACCTATAAAGCCTTAAATGGCTCAGGACTGCAATACCCCAGGGATCGCCTCTCCCCATATGAAACAGCCCGGACCCAGCAATTGTTATCTGAGGCCCGTCTCTGTGTGCCTCCTCCATGAGAAGTCCGGAGGGCGGCAACACGAGAACAGGGCCTTTTCTGCAGTGGCTCCGTTTGTGGAATGCTCTCCCCAGGGAGGCTCCCCTGGCACCTTCCTTATAAACCTTTAGGCGCCAGGCGAAAATGTTCCTCTTCAGCTGATTAAACCATCTATGGCCTTTTGAAAGTGTTGGCAGGAAGGTATTCTTTAATTATTATGTTATGCATTTTGTGTTTCAATGCTATGATCTCCAGGTGAAGGTATGCCAGGCATATAAAAATAATAATCAATAAATAATTGGGGCTTCGGTTTGTGTTTTATAAAGGCCGGGGGTCGATCTGTGGCGCACGGCCCCTTCCCATAAATGAAAATGACAAATGAAGCTTCCCCGTTTAAGTGTGCTTTTGAGGCCACTCTCTGAACAGCATTTCAGCGCTGGGTGACAAGTCAGTCTTCCATTTCTCAGAGACGGTTTTATGCCAGGAGTGGGTGTCACTAGATGGAGACTCTTCGTCCCCAGGCAGAGGCAACCAGGCTTCTGCAGGGTTTGGGAGGGACTGATTCGGCCGGCCAGCCGCCCCCTATCTTGGAGCCAAGCCTACACAAAAATCCAGCCTAATCTCTGTCTTTCCATGGGCTCCTATGTTCTCCCCTCCCCACCCCCTAATTCTGCCTGACAAAGAGTTCTGGAGAACAAAATTCAATTAAAACATCAATTTAAAAACAAAAACAAAACTTCAGAAGCTTGCTGCAGTTTTGTGACACTTTGGTTGGTGAAGCCATTTTGAGAGAAAAAGTGGTGGCAGTGACTAGAGCTCAGACCAGGACCTGGGAGAGACCAGGGTTCGAATCCCGACCCGGCCACAAAGGTTCCACTGGCTGCCTTTGGGCCAGTCACCTTCTCTCAGCCGAGCCTGCCTTGCAGGGCTGTTGTGGGGATTAACTGAGGAGAGGGAGACTCCTTGGAGGAAAGGTGCAACAGAAACCCAACAAACAAACAAAGTTTTGGAGGCGTCGCTTTTCTGATGGGCCAAATGTGGCTACGTTTTCTGCTAAAAAAGGAAAAGTGGGTTTTTCTTGTAACCAAATCTCTTCAGACCCTATGAATTCTGCTCCCTTTCCATTCTGGCAGACGATGCACCGGATACAATCCAAAAAGGTGCAGGCCAGCTTCTAACTTCCTGGCATCAAGAAAGATACAACAAAACCCCAAGGAACAAGCTGACCCCCCCCCCATTTGCTGGCAAGGGGGTGGGGGGGGGAGTCCTGGGCGGAGCTCACTCACCTTTGTCCAGGTGGACGTTGAGGATCTTCTTTTCTCGGATGACCTTCCTGCCGTTGCAGGCCAGGCAGCGGTCCAGCGCCCTCAGCCACTCCCCCTGGCCCTTGCACTGCGAGCACATCGTCTGGATGTGGTGGACCATGTTGGGCCCCAGCTGGTGGACGATGACCTCCACGCCAGAGCCATGGCACTTGGGGCACCTCGTGTCCAGCCCTTCCCGGCTTCCACGGCCTGGGAAGGAAACAGAAATGGCTTGGCGGGAGGCCGTTGGCGTGGGAGGAAACCGTCCCTGATCTGACAGTCTTAAGAACATCAGGAGAGCCCCGCAGCTGGATCAGGCCCAAGGGAGCCCTTCTAGTCCAGCCTCCTCTTCTCAGCAGCCAAATGCCCCTAAGAAGCTAGGAATCCAGAAAGACTGCCTCTGGACCTGGAGGCTCTACAAAAACCTAAGAAGAGCCCGGCTGCGGGATCAAGCCAAGGGGGACCCGACTAACCCAACATCCTGTCCTTACCAGGTGCCCTAATGGGAAACTCCTAAGAAGGGCCCGAGCACTGCGGTTCCCACACCTGGGATCCAGAAGCATTGCTGCCTCTGACTGTGGAGGCAGAGCAGAGCCATCACAACTAGCAGCCATGGACAGCCCTCTCCTCTTCCATGAATTTGTCTTCTCATCCACTTTTAAAGCCATCCCTGTTGACGATCCTCACCGCCTCCTGTGGGAGGGAGTTCCATCACCCAAAGGAGCCCCCGCCACACACTTCTGCCCCCTCCTCGCTCACCGTTGCAGCTCTTGCAGATGACAGACTTCTGCAGGGAGAGTTTCCGCGTGGCACCATTGTACAGGTCCTCCAAGGTCACCGACAGCTGGTGGACAGCCGTCTTCCCTGAGAAGAGGAGGTCAAAGCATCAGAAACCTCTTGCTGTTCACCAAGGAGCTACTGTTTGTTTATTTGGGGCTTTTGCATCCTGCTCTCCAGCCCAAAAGCCTCCCAGAGCGGCTGCCATACGATCAAAGCAAGACCGTTCCTCCTTGCAGGCTTAAAGTCTTTTTTGGAAAGTAAACCCACCACGACACGCAAGGGAAAAGGGACAGGGAGGGAGGAGGAAAACTCAAAACCCAGGCACTAATTTATAAACGGTTGTTCCTAGAATGAAAGTTGAGTTAATTTTATTCTGATTTAGTATTTTAACTTTTGTCTGTTTTAAAGTAGGGTGGTAATTTCTTCTTGATTTTACTGTTTTAAGTCACTTAACAATCAGTGTAAATCAGTGTAAATTTTATGAAATAAAATAAACAAACTTAAGAATCACTGACAGGTGGCCACCTAACCTCTGCTTAAAAACCTGCAAGGTAGAAGAGTCCACCACCTCCTTAGAAAGTCCTTCCTACTGTGGAACAGCTTGCACTCTCAGAAAGTTATTCCTGGTGATTAGTCGGAATCTCTTTTCTTGTCATTTGAATCCACTGCTTTCGGTCCTTCCCTCTAAAGAATTTCATTTATTGGCATGTGTATCCCACTTTTTGCTCCCAGGAGCTCAAGGTGGCATGTATACTTTTATTGTAATGATCCGTATGTTTTAATAGATCAGGTATTTTATTTATATGTCTAAATGTTTGTCTTTTTTAATTATTGCTTCCCACCCCTCAATGCTTTTAGCTGTTTCTATTTTAGCTATAAGCAGTCTTGAGTCACCCTTAGTGGGATATAAATAAATCTTGTAACAATATGGCTCTGCCCCTCCTCATTTAATCTCCACAGCAACAACCCTGTGAGGGAGGCTAGGGCTGAGAAAGAGGTGGGGACTATCCCAAGGTTACACCCAGCAAGAACTTCATGGGGAGGACTTGAACCCAGGTCCCTCCCAGGCCCAAGTCTGACACTCTCAGCAATACACCCCCCTGGCTCTCACAGAGTGGCCTGTATGGATCAGCAGAGGGGCCTCTGCGATATCACCCCGTCTTTGCTCATCCAACGCTGGTAGGAAGTCCCCAGGGCCACATGGCAGCAGTCTTGAAGCTGCAAAGCTCCCTGTTGGCAGGAAGGCAGCATTTCTGAGAGGGTTACTCAGCGCAATTAGGCAGCTGGCACAGCCTTCTCAGAGATCTAAAGGGAACAGGATGCAATTACTGGGAGCTTGGATTGGGGGGGGGAGAGTCACACCCTTGACCCTGGAAGGAAGAGGAGGACCAGAAGGACAGCCTCACCGGCTGCTGTTGAAGGAAGGCCATCAGCACTGCCCCCCACCCTCCAGGTTACATCCAGCCACCAAGTCCTATTCAGAGGAGACCCACTGAAAGCAATGGACTCGTGTTTATCCTCATTATTACTATTGTGGAATTCCCTCCAGAGAAAGGTGATACTGGCTCCCTCTATGTTATTCTGCCGCCAGAGGCTGTGCCCTTCCTGTCCAGACAGGCCTTTGGGGCAGGCGATGCAGATCCACTGGGCTGCTGTCAGGGCAAATCGCTGCACCTTAATGACGGGTTCTATATATGTGTTCTAACTATTGCTTGCTTTTATTACTCTGTATTCTAGAATGATGTTGTTAAATGTCAGAAGCTACCTTCAATCCCAGCTTGGGAGAAAGGCAGGATATGAATACATTTGGTAATGATACAAAGGCGTTTCTAAACATCTTTTCAGATCTTTGAGAACCTCTCTCCAGCAGCATACGCCATGTGGGTACTGAGTTGTGATTCCTGCACTGCAAGGGGTTGGGCTGGATGGCCTTTGGGTAACCCTCCCAACTCTACCATTCTAATTCTACGCACCATGCAAAAACATCCATCCATTACAACAACAACAATTCAATCCGAAACAAGCACAGCAACACATCCCTCCTTGCTTTGTGATGGCAGGTGTCCAGCTCAGTTGCACTCTGTGCTGACCCCTTGGAATCAATGGGCCTCAGGGAGCCTATCCGTGTCAATGGACCTCAGAAAGGCCAGACCAGATCATCAGCTCTCAGGGATTTGTTTTGGCCAGGGATGGGGAATCTGCGGAACTCCAAGACGTTGTTGGAGCCCAACTGCCACCAGCCCAAGCAGCTAGTGGGGACCAGGGGCAGGCATTTCGTCTATTTCACAAAAAAATTCACACAAAGAAAAGCCTCAAGAGGTTTTCAAAGAGAAGAAAGGAATAAAATTTATCAGCAAAAACAACCATTTGAAACATTTAAAACTAAAATCAGGAATAAACTAAAAACAAGCACACACCAACATTCTACATGCCTGGATACAGGTTTCTCTAAACAGGCAGGGAGTTCCACAGAGTAGGGGCTGCCACACTAAAATATTGATGTGGTCAGTGATGAAGGGGTGGGAACCGTACCTTGGGGGATTCCCCATGCCTGGCTTAGAAAGATTCCCCTCCCTCCGAACTACCAAGCAGCCAAGTTTCAGGGTGATGCTGCCATCGCTCAGTGGGGGCCCTGTTCCCTGGCCCCGCTTCTCCCTTATGGCCCATGAACCACAAACTGCCTTCCCAAAGGGCAGGTGGCCACAGGATTCTTTTCTGTTTTTCCCATTTTCATGATTCATTCTATACAACCGTCTCAAGGCGACACCAAAGATTATTCAAAACGCTTAAAAACAGCAAATAAATTTAGGACTCAGAGAAGGTGGGTGGGTAACAGCTTCCTGAGCAGGAAAGTGGAAGATTCAATCAATAAATGGAAATGGAGCCTGACTCTACTCCTCCAAGCACAGTTTTCTCAGCAAGAGCCTGTCTCCCAGAGGAAGCAAAGCCAGCCCCCTCTCCCTCTCCCCTTGCCCCCAAGTACCTCTCCTCTCCACACGGGGACCGTGGGTGCGGGCCCCGCCTCCAAAAAACAGGTCAAAGATGTCCATGGGGGGTCCAAAGCCGCCCCTGCCGCCTTCCTTCATGGCCCGCTCCCCGCCACGGTCGTACATCGACCTCTTGTGGGGGTCTGACAGCACCTCATAGGCCTGGGAAATCTGCTTGAACTGGGGAGGGAGAGAAGGTGTCGAGTCAGAGGACGGGGGAGCCGGAAGGGACCCCCAAGGGTCATGTAGTCCAACCCGCCCAGCCCACCTCAGCCCCCCCAGCACCTACCCTGTCCCCCTCACTGGGGTTCTTGTCTGGGTGGTACCTCAGCGCCAGGCGCCGGTAAGCGCGCTTGATCTCCTCCATCGTGGCGCAGGGCTTGACTCCCAGCACATCGTAGTACCCGGTTTCCTTCACCATCTCAGCGGTCAACGTCCCGCAGCGTCAAGTCCAAGCCCAGAGAGAGCCCTTGCCCTAGAGAGAGGACCTTGGGGTCATTCAGGAAAACAAAAGCAGGCAAATGCTCTCTGCAGCTCTTAGGAAAAACCCCAGGATGCTGGCTACCAAAAGATCAAAGAGCATAAGCAGCTGAAAAAGGGAAGGGAAAAGGACAATAAAAAGGAGAAGCGGCCCCTTTAATCGCTGGGCTCGCTCCCAGAGAGTCTCGGCTGGCCTTCTTCCCCCAGACACCTGTCAGGCAGGTGGGGCACCCAATGCCCTGCTGCTGCAGCTTCCCAATTAAGAGTGCCTCCTCCTCCTCTCTCTTCCCGATGCGGACAGACCGGTTGGAGGAAGCCGGCAGGAGGGCGTGGCGGGGCTGGGTGCGTGTGCGTCAGATCCCAAAGGTGCTGATTACCTGGCCCGCCTCACAGGGTGAGCGTGAATGCCTCCCGAGCCCCGGAGGGCATGGGGTGGGAAGAAGCGACGGGAGCTGTGGCAGTGGCACACACAAAAAAGCCCAGACCAAGCAAGATTCCCCTGCCCTACTTTCCTCTCCGTCCACTGCGCAACCCAGCGCACCAAACCCTCCTTTAAGGCCTTAATTGCCACTTGCTAACAAAGCAGCCTGGCCCCACCCGCCTGTTGCACACTTTGGCCAGGGCCGCCTGTCACTCTCTTCCCCTTGAAATAAAGTAAGATTCTAGTCCTCAATTGGGAACACGGGCATCTTCCTCAGGCAGAGTCAGGCCGATTGGTCCACCTAGGAACAGAGGATGCTACCTTCTACTGACCAACTGGCCCATCTAGCTCAGCAGGGTGGATCTGATTTAAATCAAATTGATTTAAATCACGATTTAAATCACTAGTCAGTAAGACTTGATTTAAATCATTATTATTTTTCCAGAAAGACTCATTCTTGCTGGTATAATCTTAATATTTACAACCAGAGGAAGGTTTCATTTTTTGAATAATAATTTTTAGAGTAGTTTTTACAGTTATACAAAAATTACTGATTTGGTTATACTATTAGAAATACTTTGACAGATAATTATGAAATAATTTGAGGTTTAATAAGTTAACTGTTTATATTTGGACAACTTTTCTGCTGTACTTTATTGGAAGTAGAAAAATAATCATTTCCCTAATAACAATTTAAACAATTTATTTAACTACTTAACAATAACATTATAGCATATGTATCCATGTTTGTTAACTGATGTGGTTAAACAATTTTTTTATTAAAAAAACACACAACTTAAGACTGAGTTTAGCACACATGAAAAACTTAAAACAAATCCTCATTTCCTGGGATAGCCTTGGGACTATAATGTAACTTGAATAGAAAACTATCTTTAGAAAGAAGAGTTTGGATTTGGTATCCCGCTTTATCACTACCCGAAGGAGTCTCAAAGCGGCTAACATTCTCCTTTCCCTTCCTCCCCCACAACAAACCCTCTGTGAGGTGAGTGGGGTAAGAGACTTCAAAGAAGTGTGGCTAGCCCAAGGTCACCCAGCAGCTGCATGTGGAGAAGCGGAGACACGAACCCATTTCCCCAGATTACGAGTCTACCACTACACCACACTGGCTCTCAGATTTTCCCTCCAAAAGCATTTTGTTTTAAAAATCCAATTTAAATTTTAAAAAAATCTGATATATATAAAAATAACCCAATTTAACTTTTAAAAAATCATTTTTATCCACCCTGTAGCTCAGTATAGCTTGCACTGATTAGCAGCAGCAGCTCACCAGGATTTCAAGCAGGAGTCTTCTCTCTCAGCCCTAACTGCATGCGCCCTTGGGGATCGAACCTGGGACCTTCCGCTTGCGAGGCAGATGCTCTTCCATTGAGCTATGGCCCTTCCTGACAGCTGGCCACCTCTCCAGGTCTCATCCTGACCCCAGCCCTGGAGAGGCCCACCAGTTGAGCAAGACGCCTTTGCCAAGACCTCTTGCTTGATCTCCAGGGAGGGGCTGACTGGAGACACAGAGGATTTAGAAGACATCCACACTGGGCACAAACCCCCCAGGCTTCCCCTTCCACCAGGCACTGGCAATGATCCTCCGCAAAGAACGCGCAGGAGGGGGGCACCGAAGGGCCTGCCCCCTTGGAAGCACACACAGGCAATGGATTTTAGAAATGCCTTGTCTTCTAAAAGAGTTCATGTGCACAAAGCTCCTCAAAACAGCTGGAGGAAGGTCTGTGGGTGCCCTGCTTCCCTCAGCTGTTTTGGCAGCACAGAGTCAGCAGAATAACTCCCTTGTGAAGGCCTTGCCCAAGAGGAGCCAAGCAGCCACAGGTTGCAAGAGGAGAAGAGCCTGATTCTGCAAAGCCCTCTGAGGGGTTGCTGGACTCCCAACTCTTAGCAGCCAGGCTCAGCCATGACAGTGTCGGCCCAACAAGTCCTGGAGGGCCACAGATGCTGTCCAGCCCTGATGGAAGCATAGAGCTGTACAGCTGGGAGGCACCCCAAGGGCCATCTAGTCCAACCCCCACTGCACTGCAGGAACCGCAGCTAAAGGATCCCTGATTAATCTTGATTTTAAAAGCCTCCAAAAGAGGAGAGCCCACCCTCTTCCGAGGTAGGCTGTTCCATTGCTGAAAGAATGCTAAACATCAACTCAGCTGACAGAAGCAGGGGCTGGGTATCATCCAGCACAGAGGAAGCTGCCTTCTGTTACCCAGTCAGACCACTGGTCCATTCAGCTGGGTATTGTCCGCCCTGGCTAGCAGCAGCTCTCCAGGGTTTCAGGCTCAGGGGCTACTAGCCACAATGGCTATGGATGGTCTGCCTCTATTGCTGGAGGCAGCAAGGCTTCTGAGCACCAGTTGCTGGAAACTACAAACGGGGAGAGGGGTCTTGTTCTCAAATCCTGCTTGTGGAACTGTTCAGCCACTGTGAGAACAGGATGCTGGAATAGATAGGCCAGTGGCCTGATCCAGAAGGCTCTTTTTAGGTTTCTAGGGTACTCAGATGCTGAGCCCCTCTTGCCCTTTTGCATGGTGGAAGACGGAAGCAGCTTTTGTGCCAAGCAACAGGGGCATGGTCCTGCCGGAGGGCAGATATCTGGGCAAGTAAGTTGGGGGACCCTCTTGGTCATCCGATCAGCTGCAGGAGTGGAGGGAATGATGGTCGGGGGGCCTTCTCTGTTGCTGCCCCTAAGCAGTGACCCTCTCACCCCACAGAGGTGCATCTGGCACCACCCTGAGTCAGGTCCCGCCATGGGTGGCAGACATGCCTGTGCACCCTGCCCTCAGACATCACTTCTGTGTGGGGCTCAGCCCTCCTTCTTTGTTGTTTTTGCTCAGAGTCCTTGCATTTCTTTCCACGAACTGCCCTACCTCTCTTGTTTTTAGTGGAATGATTATGTCACTGCAACCCGTCCTGGGACCTTGCAGTGAAGGGCGGGTAAGAAATCTCTTAAATAAATATGTGAATGGGGCTGCAAGCCTACGGTATTCATTTATCCTGACCTGCCTGGCTGAGATTGGGGGAAGGGGAACCACAGCTCAATGGGCAGAGCACCTGCTTGGCATGAGGAAGGCTTCAGGCAATAGGGCTGGGAGCGCCCTGCTTCTGAAACTCTGGAGAGCCACTGCTGCCAGCCAGTGTAAGATGATTTGGTCTAAGGGAGCTTCCTGAGATTCCAGGTGAGCAAATGCAGAGGTTGGACTAGATGACCCATGGGACCCCTTCCAACACTACAAGTCTATGATTCTATGAATGGGAGGGCTGCCAGGAGTCCACATGTAACACTTAGCAAGAAAAGCCAAGCCGCATCCCAGACGAGAGTCTCGGGGAGGGAGCCTGGGAAAAACTCTTCTTCCCAGGACAACTTTCCAGATTACCCTGAACAAGCAAGAAACCATGAACTCAGAGAGCCACTTCTGAGGCGCACAGAGGCTGTGCTGGGCCTTTGATCTCCCAGGCAAAGCTGGGTGTGAAGGGCTGCCCCACCTGGCTGGCCTCAGGCTCCTGCTCAAGGGCAGAGAAGCTCCTCCGTGGGCAAAAGACGCTGCCCCACACTGGAAGCAGCACACAGGGGAGTCGGCAAGGCGTTTCACAAAGGAAAAGCTTCGGGACGGCAGATTTCAGGGTCTGATCCTGCCCCACAACAAAGCCAACGCAAATGCAAGACAGGGACTTGTTTGTTCCTTAAAGCTTTTCAACTTCAGCACTTTAAAGCCTTGTTCCTTAAAGCCTTTCAACCAGACGCAACACCCTGTCCGACTTCCACGCTCCACTCATGAATGATCTAAAACAAATCCAACAGGACAGGCAACATGGTGTAAGTTTATAAGATTATGCACGGCCTGAAGAAAGCAGAGAGAGAAAAGCAGGCAAAGGCAAACTCGGCCCTATGCCTGGAGAAAAGGTTTTCTTCCGCTCTCATGACACCAGAACTGGTGGGCACCCAATGAAGCTGAATGTTGGAGGATAAAGGACAGAGAAAACTGTGGAACTCCCTCCTGTAGGAGGCAGCCAGGGCCACCAACCTGGAAGATTGGAGGAGAGGGCTATCGAGGGTTGCTAGTCACCATGCCCTTGCTCTGCCTCCATAGTGGAGAGGCAGCCATGCTCCTGAATCCCAGTTGCTCTTGCACTTGGACCCTGCTTGCAGATTTCCCATAGTGGGCATCTGGTCGGGAACTGTGAGAACAGGAGGCTGGACTAGAGCGCCCCCCCCCCCCGGCCTGATCCAGCAGCAGCCAGGCTCTTACATTCAAAGTGCAAAGGACTTCTCTACATGTTCACAGCCTGGTTCAAAGCAGGCCTCAAAGGAAACGTGTGAGGAGCTCTCCTGGCCTTGAACAGCACAGCTTAGCACTCTCGGCCAGGCTATCTCACTCTGGGAAAACCCAAGGACTGTACAGGGGAGCCAGGCATCCGCTCCACATCTGAACTCCACCCACCCTCCAATTGGGAGAAAAGGTCATAGGCAGCCAGGCAGCTTCAGTCCCAAACGGCGTCTCCATGGGGGGCTGATTCCTGGTCTGAAACCCTGGAGAGCCGCTGCTGCCAGTCAGGGCAGACAATCCTAAGTTAGATGGACCAATGGCCTGGCTCAATAGGAGGCCGCCTCCTATGTCCCCATCCACCCGAGGACATACAAAGCTGCCCTTGGATCACCAACCTCAGTATCGTCTACCCTGACTGGCAGCAGCTCTCCAAGGTTTCAGACCAGGAATCAGCCCTGCCTGGAGAGGCTGCTGGGGGCTGACCCCGGGACCTTCTGCATGCCAAGCAGGTGCCCTACCACTCAGCCAGCATTAGAAACTCAAACATATAATTTAATCACCAAATGGCACCTTAAACCTGGGTTACGGTCGCCAGAATGGAATGTCTTGTGCCTTTCCCCCCAAGGAAATTTGTTGTTGTTATTTCTATACCCCTTTATATTTTGAAGAACAAACCTCAACGCGGTTTACAGCACATTAAAACATCAAATAAAGCAATCCAGAATAAAGACAAATTCCACCTTCAAGGAAAGTATTTCAGATCCTTCTCTAAGTGACATTTTGCTTTCCCCAGTCGCCAGCCTGGCATCCAGAGATCTCCACAGGATTGCCTGCCATTGGACCCGTGACAAAATGCACCTGGCTAATTTCTAACACTGCACTCAGCTATAGTCCTCTCCTTTAAAATAAAGCAAGATTCCAGTCCTCGTGATTCTGAATAAGTGGTCCATTTAAATAGGAATGCAGAGAGCAGGAGCCTCTCAGCTGCTGGGTGCAGAAACAGCTTTCTTGGGCAGGTTTGTGGAGCTTCCACAGCCCACGGACTGACTTCCCCTCCGCTCCTTCCCTCCTTGGCCTACCCCGGCCGGCATCCAGCCAAACAGGTTCTCTCGGCACTTTCAGCTGCACCCGGGAAAAGCCCAGGTGCCACCACAGGCTCCCACAAGCGTGACTAGCATGGCACGCAGAGACTGTGGCTGCGGTGTGAGCCTCTGAAGTGCCAGCAGTACCTCCCTCTATCCCTGGAACAAGCTCTCAGCACAGCTGTGCGATGGAGGCACAGGTAGGGGGGCCTGTGGTTGCTTTTCATTGCACGACCGCTTGCTGGGTGGCCACTTGCCAGATGAATCTTCATCCGCAATTTCTGCATTGGGTTGGACTAGATGACTCTTAAGGTCCCTTCGGACTTCTTCTACAATTCTAGGAAACGTGCCTTGGGCTGCCCTATTTTTTTTAAAGGAGCAGGGTGCAGTAATTTTCTCAGAACTTCGATCAGCTGCAGCAATCCAGTGCAGTCAGCTTCAGTTCTTGCTCAAGTCGAGACAGACTGAGCAAGCAGGGGAGCAAGACTCCCAGGACAATCCTCCCCCTCCCAGCCAGGCTGCATCCTGTTTGCTCAGTCAGCACCCTAAAGCAACAGGATCAGGGCCGGCAAGTGACACCCCAGCTGCACCCCAAGAAATAAGGAAGCTGACTTATACTGAGTCAGACCACTGGTTCATCCAGATCAGGACTGTCTACACTAGCTGGCAGCAGTGGCTCCTTCCAAGGCTGCTTTCAGAGCCCCACCTGGAGACGCCAGCAGGAACTGAACCCCAGACTCTCAGATGCTCTGCCACAAAGCTGCGTCCCTTCCTTAAATACTGCATCTGCACAGAGGCTGGGGCAAGTTTACAGAGGACAAGAGCACTCAAAGAGCCTTCTGGATCAGGCCAATGACCCATTTAGTCCAGCCTCCTGTTCTCACAGTGGCCAAATAGTCCTAAGAATCTAGGAACCAAGATAGACTGCCTCTGGAACTGGAAGTTCCCTAAGAACATAAGGAGAGCCTGGCTGCTGGATCAGGCCAAGGGAGGGGGCTAACCAGCACTCTGTTCTCAGAGTGGCCAACCAGATGCTTATTGTGGGAACTCCACAAGTAGGACCCCCCCACTCCTGCAGTTCCCAGCAGCTCTTATTCGGGAGGCACAGCATGCCCATCACAGCCAGTAGCCATAAATACCTGCTCTTGTGAATTTGTATCTCTTTCAAAGCCATCCAAGTTGGTAGTCCTTACTGCCTCCTGCGGGAGCCAGTTCTATAGCTTAACTACCGTACATGCTGTGTGAATAAGGGCTTCCTTTCATCTGTCCTGAATCTTCCAACATGCAGCTTCATGGGATGCCCACCAGTTGTGTGGGAAACCAGCAAGCAGGATCCGAGCACAAGAGCCCGCTTCCCTCCTGTGGTTTCCAGCAACTGGGATTCAGAAGCATTGCTCCCATCTGATTTTGGATCTGGGTGTCAGTCTTTTTTGGCCTGCCATGGAGAGGGTCAAGGCTGAAAAGAAACCTAAATCATCATTGGATAACTGGTGTAAAAAGAGTGACGGTGTGTTAAGGTTACTTCAGCAACAGAATCATAGAATTGGAAGGGAGGCCAAGGGTCATCTAGTCCAAGCCCAAGAAAGAGGTATGGAGGAACAACACAATTAAAGCAGAGACAGGAAGTTGTACGCTGCCCAAGGGCAGAGCCTATTTTGCTTCAGCTTCATCTGCAACAAGTCATTTTAAAAATAGGCTGCTGAAACATCATGGCTCGTAGCCCTATACTGAGAATACTCCCCCAGGAAGGACCCAGGCTGCAATCCTGTGCGCACTGAGCTGGGAGCAAATCCCCCTGAGGTGAGCTGGGCTCTCTTCCAGAGGCATGTGAGGAGGAGCCTGGGAGAGAAAAAGGAAGACTCTTAGCCAGGGACAACAACAAGACGTCTTGTTTGCTTTCTCTATGTGTGACCTTCTCTCTCCAACTAGGACTTGCTCAAAAGTAGCCAAAGTTGCAGCGGAAATCAAGGCAAGATTTTTGCAGCTCCAGCTTAAACACCGAACAAAGTTTATTATGGCATTCGTAGATTTCCTGGGCCCTGGTTCTCAACAAGTGCAAAAGGAATTTTGCACTCTACTGATGAAGGAACAACCACACGAGTGGGAGCCTCCAAGGGGCCACCACCAGAAGAGCCTCGCCTCCATTTTTGCAGCCTAAGTCCTCAACCTCCCCCAGGGAAATATTTAAACACACAAAGTAAACTTCACAAAGATGAAACAGCAATAACACATAATGAAGGTAATCAAAACCAAAAGCTAAAAAACAAAAAACCCTTTCTTTAAAAACACATTTGTTAAAATGTGAAATACATTTTTTAGATAAATCCACCCAGATACTTATAATCTGTTTTAATATTTTGACTTTTCGTATGTTTTAAAGTACCATTGTATATTTTTCTTGATTTATTTATCTTTCTGTAATCCGATTTGAGGGTTGTTGTTTTACACTCAAGCGGTGTATACATTTTATGAAATAAATAGAGAAAGAGACTTCAAAATAGCCAGCAAGGGCCTTAGAAAGGAGTTTTTCACAAGAACGGCTGCTGGGTGAGGACGGGAGGGGAACCCAGGTATCCGAGGAGCCCCCACCCCACCCACCAGAGGACCCAGGCGTCCGGGGAAGGAGGGGGCGTGGCGTGGGATAAGAGCGGAAAGGACCCAGGCGTCCGAGAAGCTCCCCCCGCCTCCGGCTCACTCACCCTCCGACGCTCCGACCGCTTCCTTCCTCGCTAGGAACTCTCTGGAAGCACCGCCCTGCCCCGCGCCGCGCCGCGCCCATTGGCCAGCAGATGCAGCCATGGCTCCGCCCTCCCGAGGAAGCCCCGCCCCTTCCCTCTAAGGAAGAGGGAGAGAAACCCTTCGGGGTTTTGTTGTTTTCCTTCCCTCGCGCACGGAGGAGAGGCCACGCCTCCGAGCCCCGCGATTGGGCGGCGGCGAGAGCGGCCGTGCCTTCTCCGCGGCTCTGAATTAGCCGCGCTCAACGCTCGTCAGCCGCACGGCGGCCACTGAACGGGCAAGCTTCGGTTTGAGTGAGAAGAGCGGGAACTTGTCGCCGGTTTCGGGGAGGCGGCGGTTGGCCGCGCGGGGGGGGGGCCCGCGCCAAAACTCCCGCCTTTTTCTCCCGCGCACGCGCCTCAGCGCCGCCGCCCCGCCCTCAGGCAGTGCGGAGGCCTACACGGCAGGGTTGTCGTGAGAAGCGCCATCTGGCCAAACCTGGAGGAATTCTAACTTTTCCTGAATCCAAAAATTCAGGGAGACTTGCACCCACCAATTCTGGCACCCAGAAGCTATATACAGTATGTGTATGTATACACATACATACATACATACATTCACACACACACACACACACATATATTGTATTAATTATTATTATTTTGGTAAATATTTCTTTTTTGGAAGGGACCCCGAGGGTCATCCAGTCCAACCCCCTGCAATGTAGGAATCTCAAGTAGTGCATTCATGGCATTTTATAATGTATGTTAAAGCAGAGAGAATGGCTAGAACAGCGGGTGGCCAGTCAAAAATGAAAAATGAAGCCCTTAAATGAAACAGACGGGTTGAAGTCATGCGCCCCAAACCCCACCCCCACCCCAGCAGCAGCAACCCTGCAGAGGAGGCCGGGCCAAGGCTAGACAAGCACTGGAGCTCTGGAGCCTCTTTCCCTCCCGAAAGCAGCCTCTCTGCAGGACTGAAGCCAGGCAGCCAGCGCCATTGTGGGTTTCCTTCCTTGGTGAGGATGCCGCGGGTCCTGGGGCCTTTTTGCTGTGCAACGTACTGCAATGGCTGCAGGGAAATGAGGGGCCGGTAGGGCTCATCCACCTTGGAAGGGAGCTCACCCAGGAGAAGAAAAAGTCCCATCTTAAACCTCCACTGCCTTGCAGCTCAACTCATTCATGAGGAAGCCTTCGGAAGCAAACCCAGAGGAAAAATCCAGGCCTGCCAGTGCTTTTTTTCTGGAGCTCCTTGAGAGGATGCAGTACTGGCACCTTTTTCAGATGTTAAAAGTGTGGCACTTACTGTAACAACTCCATGGTGAGTACCAGCAGCGTTTTTTTCTTTTTAAAAAAGTATGATTGTATTCCATGAACATGGTTTTAACAGTGAGTCCGTAAGTGCCTGTGGAGGCCAATTCTGGACCCACACGTCCTTCCACAGTGGGGACATTGGTTTCCGGGCGGGAATTGATCACCGTGTGGATTTGCCAAGCGTCCCTTCCTCTTAGCATGTTTCTCCCTTGTGTCCTGAGTTTGAGTGTCTTCAAAGCCCATGACACCTTTGGTCAAGGCTGTTCTCCAACTGGAGCGCTCGCAGGCCAGTGTTTCCCAATTGTCAGTGTTTATTACAGTACTACATTTTTTTAGATTTGCCTTGAGAGAGTCTTTAAACCTCTTTTGTTCACCGCCAGCATTACACTTTTTCATTTTTTAAGTTTGGAATAGAGTAGTTGCTTTGGAAGACGATCATCAGGCATCCGCACAACACGACCAGTCCAACGAAGTTGATGTTGAAGAACCATTGCTTCAACACTGGTGATGTTTGCTTCTTCTTTGTTGTTGTTTAGTCATTTAGTCGTGTCCGACTCTTCGTGACCCCATGGACCATAGCACGCCAGGCACTCCTGTCTTGCACTGCCTCCCGTAGTTTGGTCAAACTCATGTTCGTAGCTTCGAGAACACTGTCCAACCATCTTGTCCTCTGTCGTCCCCTTCTCCTAGTGCCCTCAATCTTTCCCAACATCAGGGTCTTTTCCAAGGATTCTTCTCTTCTCATGAGGTGGCCAAAGTATTGGAGCCTCAGCTTCATGATCTGTCCTTCCAGTGAGCACTCAGGGCTGATTTCCTTAAGAATGGATAGGTTTGATCTTCTAGCAGTCCATGGGACTCTCAAGAGTCTCCTCCAGCACCATAATTCAAAATGCTTCTTCTAGTACACTGGTATTAGTTTGCCTGTCTTCCCAAGTGATGTGAAAAATGTTTTGGAGACACGGTTGATGGAACCTTTCAAAGAGTTGGAGATGGCATTTATAAGTGGTCCATGTTTTCCTTGAATCACTGTGACTGAATCTATATCCACTGCCCATGTGCTGGTTCATGACTTCCAGATTTCAAGGTCCTGCCCCCGTTACCATTTGCAATCACCATGGAACTGTTTTTGGGTTTGGGGTGGGTTTTTGGAAGACACCAGTGTGTGAATTTGTTTTATGTGTGTAGATCAGTGCATGCTGACTGATGCACAGTCTTCGCAGTAAAGCTCTATTCCGATGGCTATCATGACGACCGACCGGTAGATTCTTATTTGCTGCAGCTTTCATCCGCCTTCACAGCCATAACATGCAGCCAAGCTGATGCCCAATGTTTTGCTCTGCTTTGCTTTGGAGCACATCAGTGAGCCGAGAGAGGGAGTCCTGTTGTCTGGGCAGCCAAGGACCTCCATACACACAGCCCAGGCTTGCACCCCAGAGAGGTCACTTCAGTGCTGCCCACGCAGCAAAAGCAATGCAGGAGGCAGCAGATACAAGTCTCTGCAGCCAAAGCAGGTGCTGTGATTCTCCAGAGGTTTGACTTCACCCCCGGAGGTGCACTCCAGTATCTCTGAGACAGATAGGTGCCAACAACAACAATACATCAGCAATCAATATATTTCGTCCATTTGCTTTTTTAAAAAAATAAATCTTTATTATTTAAAATGAGAAAAACAAAGAGAACAAATTGAAATAACAAGCGCACTATTGTTATATTGACAGACATCTTCACAACTTCCATTTACAAACATAAAAGCACACCATATTAACACTTAACTAATTCATACATATCTACACAACTAACTCATACATACCTGCATACCTACATAATTCCCACACCTGAACACACGACTCAACACAAAGACACACAAATAAACCCACACTAATCTTAAAAATCACGTTATTCTATTACTTTCATCTTTACAATTTCTTCACCAGATTCTGAACAGACTTCCAATTAAACTTGCTGGTATTTAGGTTATTTCCTTTATATTTTGCACAGTAATATATATGTTGTTTATTTTAATTCCAACTAATATCTAATAATTTATTTTACAAGGTACAGTCTATTTCTGCCAACGGGGTTTCTTTTAATTTATTCTTTTTCAAATACTCTTCAAAAATTTCCCATTCCTTGTTGACTTTTTGTTTAGTTTGACCTTTTATTCTACCGGTTGTTTTTGCCAATTGCATATATTCTATCATTAGGGCTTGCCAGTCTGTTATGTTTGGTACTGCCTTGTTCTTCCAGTTTCTCGCTATTAATACTCTACCCGCTGTTGTTCCATACATAAGTAATGTTACTTTTGTTTTTTCCATTTCTTTTGGCATTATACTCAATAGGAGTGTTTCTGGTCTTTTAGTAAATGTACACTTTAATAATTTTTTTAATTCTTCATATATATTATTCCAAAACGCACCAACCTCTGTACAGCTCCACCACATGTGCATGTATGTACCCCTTTCTTTTCCACACCTCCAGCACATGTGAGACCTATTTTTGTAAATTTTAGCCAATTTATCCAGTGTTCGGTGCCATCTATACATCATCTTGAGGATGTTTTCTCTTAATGTATAACATGATGTAAATTTTATATCTTTTTGCCAGAGTTTTTCCTATTGTTCTATTGAAATATTATGACCCAAGTCTTGGGCCCATCTTATAATTGTTGATTTTGTTTGCTCTTCGAATAATTCCCATTCCATATAATTGTGAGATATACTTTCCTTTCTGCGTTATTATTTTTTCAAATTTTGATGTTTCTTCTGCAATTCCTAGTTTTTTATCTTCCATAAACCTCTGCCTTATCTGGAAATACTGGAACCAATCTGTTATGATTTCTTTAATTTCTTCATATTTTTTCAGATTTAATTTTTCCTTTGTCCCTTCCAATACTTCTCTATATGTTATCCATTTCATTTCCATATTTAATTTTTTCACTGCTGTAGCTTCTGCTGGTGAAGCCCACAGTGGTATCTTTGGTTCCAGTATTCCTCTAATATTTCGTCCATTTGCAGTTTGGATTTATTTTAGATTATCCAGGAGCGGAAGGTGGGATGCTGTGCTGCTTACGTGGCATCCATTTAAGGTGCACTTCCTCACCACCCCCAAAAACAAAGAACCCTGGAAACTGTAGCTTGTTTAAGGGTGCCAGGAATTACAGCTTTGTGAGGGGCAAAATACAGCTACCAGGTTTCTTTGGTCGGGGGGAAAGCACGCTAAATGTAGGGTGTTGTTGCTTCTTTAATTTAGGGAATTTGGGCGTGGGTGTTGTTCTGAATGTGGCCACTGTGGGGCAGCAGCTGCCTTCTTCAGGACCAGCCAGCCTTTGCTGGAGGAGCCCAGATCGGATCAGGTGCTGTTGGGGGCCTGAACCCCACTACTGTTGCCATGGATTACCTAATTTTTAAAAAGAGAGAGTTTTTATTTTAGCAAAGAAGGTTTTCCTTTACAGGGTAACTGGCAGCACCCAGCCACTGTTGCCTTAGGAACACAGGAAGCTACGATACCTTTTGCAGAGTCTGACACTTGGGTCCCGTCAGGAATGCCAGCTTGGCCCCGGGACCATGGGTGCCTGGGGCCTTGTGTGCCATGCAGCATGCATGGCCCTGGCACTGAAATTTGTGGGTGCCCAGCCCCTTCATGGGGAATTTTCTGGGTGCTCAGGAACCCAGGGCCCCAGGGAGTTGGCACCTATGGGTCCCATCCAGCCCAGGACTGTCCACACTGACTGGCAGCAGCTGCTCTCCAGGATTTCAGGCAGGGAGTCTCTCCCAGCCCTACCAGGAGATGCTGCCAGGGATTTGTTTATTTATTATTTGCTTCATAAAATTTATATGCTGCTTGATTGCAAAACAACAACAGCAACCTCAATCCAGTTTGCAAAAACTTAACAAGAAAATCAAGAAAAAATTACAGCAATACAAAATGTTAAAATTGAACCTGCGACTTTCTGCATGTTGTACCACTGAGCTACCGCCCTGTCCCAATCTTAATTTTCCCCAGCCGTCGGTGTATATAGATTAGCATATATGTAAATTGCATGCAAATATGTGTGGTGCCCTGTTACCTTTAAGGACCTGGAAACCAACCCTGGGTGTGTCTAACCCAGGCATCCCCAGACTTCGGCCCTCCAGATGTTTTGGACTACAATTCCCATCATCCCTGACCACTGGTCCTGTTAGCTAGGGATCATGGGAGTTGTAGGCCAAAACATCTGGAGGGCCACAGTTTGGGGGTGCCTGGTCTAACCAATTTTGAAGAAAGCAGTTTTTTTGTAGCAGACGGCAAAGAGAGCAAGGTGAACTCAGAGGGTGGTAACCAAGTTGTTGGGGAGAAAGAGCCCTTGGGAAAGTGGGTGTAGCCCAGGGACTGAGTGGGGAGGTGGTGCAAGATGGTGGCAGCTTGGGTCGCTCTCGACAAGCAACAACCAGGCGTGAGAGAGCTGCTTCTCCCCCAGCAAATAAGACCACGGCAACTGGGGTCAGGGAGGGCAGGTGCTAGGCGGGCAGCGAAGGATGAGGCCTGTCATTTTGCAAACAGCTTCTGTGCAGACCCAGACAGATGCCTTTCTGATTGCGTCCTGGCAGCCCTCGCTGGGTGGAAAAGCCCCCTGGAGCCACCTGGAAGCCAACGGCTGAGAAGATTCACCACACAATGGGGTGTCAAGAAGATGGGTCACCTTCAGGCTGGCCGCCCTTACCTGGGATCCCGAAGGGGCTTCTTGCCTCAAACAAACACTCCATCTCCACTGCAGCCCTTATGGGAAGAGCTGTAAGCTCTCAGCAGCAGAACACTTCCTTTGCATTCAGAAGGTCCCAGGTTCAATCAGCAACATGTGGTGTTCAGAGGCCAAACAGTTGCCTGTAGGAAGTCAGCAAGCAGGATTCAAGACCAGATTGTTCCTTCCTGTGGTTTCCACCAACTAGCATTCAGAAGCATGGCTGCCTCTGACTGTGGAGGCAGAGCCGAGCCATAATGGCTAGTAGCCATGGATGGCACTCTCCTCCTCCATGAATTTGTCCAATACTCTTTCAAAGGCACCCAATATCTGCTTGTGCACAAAAGCTCACTCGCAAGCACTTTGGTTTCAGAGTAACAGCCAGGATATCTTCTTCAGTTGGCAATGGTGGAAATTGTCACCCAGGAAAATTTGTTGGGGCCTTTTCTCTGTTGTAAACCCCACAACCCTCATTTCTGGAACTAAATTCCAGGGGAAGTTAAGCCTTTTTGCTGACTTGTTTAAATACAACTCTGAAGACATACTTTTTAAAGTGTGCCTTTTGGGGGTTTAAAGTGTGATGTTAGCTGTTGGGTTAGACGGGTTCAGCTATGTGCCCAATGCTGTTTTCAGCCCATTTTAGTCTACATTTACTTGTCTGGTGTGATGGGATTTCACTGTTGTATCTTATTCGTCATTATTGATGTATTTTAAGGTTTGTAAGATGCTTCATGCAACAGTTCTGGAAAGCCTTTAAACTCACTTTTTATAGAATTGTAGAGCTAGAAGGGACCCTGGGGGCCATCTAGTCTAATCCCTTGCAATGCAGGGATCACAGCTAAAGCATCTCTGAGAGTTGGCCAATCCAACTTCAGTTTAAACACCGCAAATGAAGGAGAGTCCATCAGAATATCCCAGTAGCAGGTCCAAGCACTCCTGGTGAACATTTATATGTCATCATTTAAATTTTTTTGCTCCAAAATCTTGAGCTCAGGGAAGAAGATTTTTAAGCTTTCCAACCATGCAGTGGCCCAAATTAAAAAGCCCTTCTGCATTCAACTAGTTGGAGTTTGCCAGTAGGCGGCACCCTCCTCCCTTCCTCACCTCTAAATCAGTTGTCAGCTTTGCATCACTCAGACAGCTGTGCCAAATTGGCAGAGATGCTTAAAATACTTTGCTGACAGATAAGGGCTGTGGCCGAAGAATCTGGATTGAACCACCTCAAAGAAGAATCTAGAATCATAGAGTTGGAAGAGACCACAAGGACCATCCAGTCCATTGTTTGCAGGAGGAAGAATACATTAGGACTCCCCTGGGACCACGTCGTACAAAACGGTAACTAAAGGGGCTGAGTGTCCGAGTTGTTGGAAAGCAGAAGTCTTTCTCACCATTGGGGAGCCCTGGGACACTCTGAAATGCCTGCCTTTAAATAGGATGTGTTAGCCTGTGCCATGCCGAAAGCTCTTTAGAGCCTGAGTTAAGTTAAGAGTTAGGGGGCTGAATGTTGTCCAGAGAACCACAAGATAAATAAGAAGAGCCCTTCAGCTGGATCAGGCCAAAAGGTCTCCCATCCAGTCCAGCATCTTTTTCTCACAGTGAAAATGATGCTTCAGTGGAAAACCCACAAGCAGGATCTGAGCACAAGAGCGTGCTCCCCTCCTGTGGTTTCCAGCAACTGATATTCATAGCATAAGAGCCTGGCTGCTGGATCAGGCCAACGGCCAGCACCCTGTTCTTAAAGTGGCCAGATACCCCAAAGATTCTAGGAATCTGCACGGCTTCCCAGACACTAGTTTGGTTTTAAGGGAGAAAAATAAGAACACCATAAGAGTATGCTGGATCGGGCCAAAGAAACTGATGTTCCACACACTATGAACTTCTCTGAGTTGCTCTGAGCAACTTGAGAAATTGAATAATAATGTACCTTTTTAAAATAAAAATAAATAAACCTTCTATTTAGGGTTATGTTGTTTCCACCTGCAACCAAAAAGTGGAAAACAGGAAAGGGTCCAAATTAAACCAGAAGTTGCCTTTTCTTTCTTTGCCGCTTCTCAGGATAAAGGCATTTCCAGACCTTTGAGAGAGCATTACTTTTTGTTGAACATGATAAGGAACGATGATGGTGTTAAAGGAATTACAGTGGGTACAAAACAATATAAGTTAAAAGCCTTTGCAGACGATTTAGTACTGACCTTGCAGAACCCTGAACAGAGTGCAGTGAGAGTACTGCAGATAATTCAAGAGTTTGGCAGTGTGGCAGGCTTTAAGTTAAATAAAGGGAAAACTAAAGTACTAGAAAAGAACTTGACATTGCAAGAGAGACAGAATATAGAGGATTGCACAGGACTGAAGTGTGTAAAAAAGGTGAAATACCTAGGAGTTAATATGACGTCAAAAAATTTGAACTTGTATAAAGACAATTATGAGAAACTTTGGAAAGAAATCCAAAGAGATTTGGAAGTATGGTCAAGGTTGAAATTGTCCTTAATGGGAAGAATTGCAACTGTTAAAATGAATGTATTGCCGAGAATGTTGTTTTTATTTCAGGCCCTACCGATAGTTGACAAAATGAAATGTTTTCAAGAGTGGCAGAAGACACTGTCTAAATTTGTCTGGCAGGGGAAGAAACCCAGGATTAAATACAAACTTTTGACTGATGTAAAAGAAAGAGGAGGATTCTCCTTGCCAGACTTAAAGATTTATTTTGAAGCCGCAGCTTTTTGTTGGTTGAAGGAATGGTTTTTGTTAGACAATGATGACTTGTTGGATTTAGAGGGCCATGATAATGCGTTTGGTTGGCATGCATATTTATGGTATGATAAAGTAAAATTACACAAAGGTTTTAAAAGCCATATAATTAGGAAATCATTGTTTAATGTTTGGATTAGATACAAAGATCTATTGGAAAGAAAAACTCCTAGGTGGATCTCACCACTTGAGGCAAAGAAACCTAAAAGGACAAATATGGATGAGAATAGGTTGAAATACAAAGATATCCTGATGGAGGTGGGAAACCACTTTAAGTTAAGGCCATATGAACAACTGAAAGATAGGTTGAGTGACTGGTTTCAGTATGTGCAGATAAATGAAGCATTCAAGCTAGATAAAAAAATAGGATTCCAGACAGAAAAGTCGAAATTAGAAACGGAGTTATTAGAGACAGACTACAAGAATTTGTCTAGAATGTATAATTTGTTGCTAGAATGGCATTTGAAAGATGAGCAAACAAAATCAGTGATGATTGAATGGGCCAAGGACTTGGGTCATAATGTGATGATGTCGGAGTGGGAAAAATTGTGGAAGAAGGGTATGAAATTTACGGCTTGTACTGTGTTGAAGGAAAATTTGATGAAAATGATGTATAGATGGTATTTGACGCCGGTCAAGCTGGCTAAAATGTATCACAAAAGCGACAATAAATGTTGGAAATGTAAGCAGGATGTTGGCTCATTCTACCATATGTGGTGGACATGCCCTAAGATAAAAGGCTTCTGGGAAATGATTTATAATGAGTTGAAAAAGATGTTTAAAAACACATTTTTGAAAAAACCGGAAGCCTTTTTGCTTGGAATAATTGGGGAAGAAATCCCCAAGGACGATGTTAATTTGTTTATGTATGCCACCACAGCCGCTAGGATCTTAATAGCACAATATTGGAAAAAAGAGGAACTGCCTTCGAGGCAGGAATGGCAAATGAAAATGATGGATTATATGGAATTGGCAGAATTGACAGGAAGACTCCGGGACCAAACAAATGACAAAGTTTTAAAAGATTGGAAGAAATTTAAACTATACATAGGGTATGAATTTGAAAACTAGATTTTGAACATCCAGGAAAATAAAGAAGTTAAGGCAATAGGGAAATAATAGAAGATTGAAAGGGAGAAAATATGATAGATGATATAAAGATGAAATTTTTGAAGTGTTAAAGAGACTATATGATGGGTAAGAAGGATGATTTAGAAACTGCTACAGAAGTTTATAAAAAAGAAAATCAGATAGTAGGGAATTGGGGAAGCCAGAGGACAATGAATATTAAAATGGATTAGAGATGATATATATTTTTTTTTGTTGTATTTTTGTATTTTTGTATTTCTGTATTTTGATGTTTATTTTTTGTATTTGTGTTCTGTATGTGTGTTGATAAAATGTTTAATAAAAAATATAATTAAAAAAAAAAAGAGAGAGAGCATTACTCAGTCTTATGTCATCCCATTATCTGAAAAGGGCTAAAAGCGGGGGGGGGGGGGGGGGAGAGCGTTCCTGAGGAGAGATCAAGTCTTGGCTTCACACTGGTGATACATTTCCTCTTTGGGGTTTGGTCCTTGCCAGCTGCTTTTGCCCTTGCTGCTGGAACTTAACTCTTGAGTTAAGCATAAACTCTCCTAGGCAGGACTGACTACTTGGGACTGTTGTGACAACATACAAATCTTCAGAGCAATTGCACTTGTAGACTGTGTCCAGTTCTGCCCTCCTCACCTCATAAAGGGCATTGCAGAGCTGGAAAAGTTTTAGAAAAGGGCAACCTGCACAATCAAGGGGAAGGAATGACTCCCCTAGGAGGAAAGGCTGAAATATCTTGGGCTTTTCAGTTTAGAGAAAAGGCAGTTAAGAGGGGACACAGTACAGATTGAACTTCCCAGAAAAGGAATCTGGTTAGCCACTGTGGGAAGAGAACACTGACCTAGTTGGCCCCCCTTTAGCCTGGTTCAGCAAGGCAGGGCTCTTCTGGTTTTCTTTATGGGGCTTAAGTCAAAACCACCATGAATGACTCCTGGAATCCAGTTTACAGCCTGAAGGACCACTGGAACCCCGCAAGGAAGGGCTGCAGCTCAGTGGTAGAGCTTGGCATGCAGAAGGTCCCAGCCTCAATCCCCATTGGCAGCATCTCCCAGTAGGGCTCAGAGGGACTCCTTGCCTGAAACTCTGGAGAGCTGCTGCCCATCAGTGTAGGTGGTACTGTACTGAGCTGGATGGCCCAATGTTCTGACTCGGTAGAAGACAGAATCTATGTTCCCTAAACACTGATGTACAAGGGTCCCTGTGTGTGTGTGTGTGTGTGTGTGTGTGTGTGTGTGTCTGCCATCAGGCAGCAACACAGAGTGCCTAGACTGAGCTCCCTGGTCATGAGGACACAATGGCATAAAGAAGGGGTCCACTTCCGAGGGAAAGGACCACAAATCCTGCTAAAGACACAGAGCAGATCAAGGGGACTCTGACCAGCCCCACAAGGCACAAAATAAAGGGGATGTCCCGCCCCATTTTCTGTCAACTGACTGTAGTGCAAACCGCTCTCTGGCATGGAGAAAGTGGAGAGAGAATAGTTTTCCTCTCTCCTAACATAGGAACTTGTGGACTTCCAGTGAAGCTGAATGTTGGAAGACACAGGAAAGATAGAAGATAGTCCTTCTTCACACAACACATAGTTAAACTATGGAACTCTCTGCAACAAGAGGCGGCGAGGTCTACCAACCTAGATGGCTTTAAAAGAGGACTGGGCAAATTCATGGAGAAGGAGAGGACTCTCAAGGGCTACAAGGCCTGGTGATTATTGGATGCGTAATGCTTCTGAGTAATACCTGGCATACTGCTGGAAACTGCAGGAAGAGTGAAAGTGCTCTTGTACTCAGAATCTGCTTACTGATTTCCCACAGGCAACTGTTCAACCACAGTGAGGAAAGGAAGCTGCACTAGATAGGCCAAATACCTGTAGCTTCATCCAACAGGCTCTTCTTAGGTTCCAATGATGAAGAAAACAGAATTGCCATCCAGAATGCATCCATGTAATTGGGAAGCTGGTAACTGGGAAAAATGTCTTCTGATTGCCATCACAGTCATTTTATAGACTGCCCTTCATCAAGGAACACTCTGCGGTTAGCACTACACAAAAACACTATAATTACTGCCCAACAGTAAAACTTGAAATCAACATTCACAATCCTTTACAGTTCAATGTTGCAGCAAATATCTCCTTCTAGCAAATCCCCAACAAATCTTCATTATTGGCATTTTCTAGCTACCACTACAGAGGGATCCTGCGCCACATGCAGAGGGATGCCCCCTTCCTGCCGGGGGAAGCAGGTGGGGCCGAGCCCTGACCCCTTCCCAAATACCCCCAGCGATCTCTGGAGATGCAAAACCATCTCGCTGCAGGAAAGGAGCCCAACTGCTCTGAGCCTGACCGCGGCTTCCACCCTGCTCAAAAGAAGCTTATCCATCTCTGCTTCTTGACAAGCCCAGAACTGAAACCCTACCCAGCCAGACAGTTGGCAGCCAACTGGTGTGAAAATAACCCTGTCTCTCCTCAGTGGAGCTGACCAGCTGGAAGTCTCACTCATGTGTCTTTTGCGGTGGGGGGGGGGGAAGCTTCTGTGATTTGTGATACTTTGGAAGGAGGCTTCTTGGCTTTCTCTCTGGACTCTCCTTCACTGCATGTTTTTAACAGAGGCTGGATGGCCACCTGTCAGGGATTCTTTAGCTGTGATTCCTGCATTGCAACAATGGGTTGGGCTAGATGACCCTTGGGGTCCCTTCCAATGCAATTCTACGATCTGCGGCTGGGCTAGCCAACCTTGTCAATGACAAGGGATATGATCAGACCAAGCTGCCCCAGTTAGCTTCTCAAAGCAAGTGGCTTTGGGGTTGCTGTTTTGGCTGAGTTAGGGGTCGGCTAACTAACCCAGAAAACATCTGAACCCTAACCCAGCCATTAGGAGCTAACCATCGTGGCAAGTAGCCACTGGTAGCGACTTATCTCCCATTAATTTGTCTAATCTTTTAAAGCCATCATTGCCTCCTGCAGGACCCCCACAGTCCCCCCACCTAAAATGTGGACCTCACTTTCTGTCATCCCCTCTGCTGCCACTTGTGCAAGTATGGCTTCCTCCTTGTCCTGCTTTTGGATGAATGGGGCAGCCAAGCTTTTCCTGCTACTGGTTCCCATGTACAATGAGGGCCCTCCAGGTCTCCTCTTCTATTGTGCATTCAAGATTATTTGTGCCCAAAATGCTATCGGGGCGATCACCCATGATCTCGCTTCCAAAGCTTGTTTACACCTGCGAAAGGTTTGAGATGAACATCCTGCTTCATTGTCTATCAGGGCACGTCCTGTTGCTTTCCGCTGAAATCCTGGAACTTTTCATCCCACAAATGTCCTGTGCTGCTTACCGTGCTTTCTTGTGCTGCTGCACCTTCAGGCAGCAATAATGTGGAAGAATAAGGGAAAGCTGAACCACTAACAAAGCAAAGTGATGTGTGGATAGTCCAGTACAAATACACCACTAATGCACATTTATTTACTAATGCGCAAGTGGCCGAGTACAGTGCCCCCCCAAAAAACCATACACACACACATACACACAAATCTGGAGGAGACCTTAACAAAATCTCATCCAGGAAGGCTGCCCTGAAATCCCAGAATCTTAGAATTGGAAAGGACCACAAGGAACATCTAGTCCAACCCCTACAATGCAAGAAAGCTGTCCCAGTTTTCTCCCCTCCCTCCTCCTTTTTGGGTAAAAAAGGAGAAATGCTTAACTGAGCAAATTTTAAATCACAGGACCACTTTCCACATTTTCAGAGGCAGGGAACACTAGATTTCCCTTCCCACAAAGCGAGGAGGGCCTGTTGTCATGGTATGTGTCTGGCCCCATATGTGTGGGGGTCTTCCCCTCCTCCTGCTGACTTGCAGCTTCACTGGGGACTAGCTCAGCTGATGTGATGCAGTCAGCCCATCCCTGGCCCCCAAGCAGAGTCAAGCGCCGGCAGGCAAATGCTCCACAAGACCCCTGGCACCTGCTGGCTGGGGCAAAGGCCTCCCTGCAGTCCAGTCTCTTCTCTACCCTCCATGAGGTGGGGGGTCATGTGTGCTGCTGGTGCAGCTGAGCAGCCCACCCCAGAGTCCAGGCATTCTGGGACGGGATGCCATTCCAGACTAATCTCTGCTCCGCAGCAGAGAGCCAGCTGCTTTCTGCCCTCCTGGCCTCCCCAAACTCACTCCCCGACAGAAATAGAATTTGGGGGCAGGGGTGCTGGTGTTGGGATAGGAGTGCTCCTCTCTCACCACTAGGGGCTCTGAGGGGCAAATCCCCTGGGGGGGGGTCATTGGGCCTGGCTCTTTCCCTGGGACCTCAAACATTCCTGGGTGAGTGATGAATTGGGGAATTGGATCCTAGGCAGGAGATGAACAGTTGGAGGCAACTGAAAGGAAGTGGGTTGATCTGGAGCAGGCTCTGTTGAGGAAAGGGTTAAAGGACCCAGTTTGGAAGGAACTGAATCAGTTTAAGAAGGGATGCTTTAGTTGTGATTCCTGCCTAGCAGGAGTTTGGACTAGATGACCCTTGGTGTCCCTCCCAACTCTACAATTCTATGATTCTATGATTTAGCCAGAGCAATGCAAATGGGGAATTGGTTGGCTTGCCTTCTCTGGCATTTGAGTTAGAGAGGCCGTGTTGCTTAGTGGTTAGACAAGGACCTGGCGGAGACCAGGGTTCAAATCCCCCCACTTGCCAGAAAGTTCGCTGGGTGTTACCTTGAGGGCCAGTCACAATTTCTCAGCCTAGCCTACCTCACAGGGTTGTTGTGGGGATTAAATGCCACCTTGAGCTCCTTGAAGGAAAATGTGGGAAATAAATGCAGTAAATAAATTGAAGCCAAAGTTTGGGTCTGTAAATTTACATTTGCAATTCTGTGGCCTTGAGCCCTTGTCCTGAATCTTAAGAGCCTAGAGACACACAAGCCTCCATCCACCCACAGCAGAGGCCTTCTTCTCACTGGGGGCAGCCTCTGGGCATCCCGGTGGACCTTTGAGGAGCCCACTGCCTCGAAGGGACCTTTGTTGCCCTCTGGCCCCTTCCTCCTCCTCCTCCTCCTCCTCCTCCTCCTCCTCCTCCTCCTCTGTCACCTTTCCCTTGGGAGGACTTCAGTCCCAGAGCCCAACTATTACAGGGAAACCATTGTGGACTCCCCTTCCCTGAAAGTTTTTAAAGAAAGGCCGGGTCGCCATTTTGGCCACCTGTCTGGGGTGCTTTAGCTTTGATTCCTACATTGAAGGGGATCCCTGGGGATCCCTCCAAACTCTACCATTCTAAGATTCTGTGTGTTGTTTACTATTGTTCAAGAAATTGCTGTTTCCTGATGCCAACTAAGGAACTTAGGGAAAATGTTTAGGCACACAGAAAGGTCTTTTAATCTTGCCCTCTTGTTTTACATTTGCCGAAATCCACCAGTCTCTCTCTCTCTCTCTCTCTCCCTCTCCCTCTCTCGCTCCTCCTCCCTCCCCCCCTCTCCCCATGCAAGGTGCACCCAAGATAACGGGGGCTGGACTAGATGGCCCTTAGGGTCCCTTCCAACTCTACAGTTCTAGGAACAGTTAGACAGTGGAACGGGCTCCCTCGGGAGACTGAGGACTCTCCTTCCGTGGAGACTTTTAAGCAGAGGTCAGATGTCCACCTGTCAGGGATGCTTTAGCAGCTGAGATTCCTGCATTGCTGGGGGTTGGACTACTGGACCATCCTGGATTCTGCAAACTCTCCACTGTGAGCCATTTTGCTACCTCTGAGCAACTGGAGCAGCTGAAGCAGCAGGACCCGCCATCGTGCCCCCCTCCCCAATTCCTCCCCCTGCCTGATCTGTAGTGCAAGAGAGGGCACTGGGTCTCCAAACAGAGGAGCAACATCTGCTGCCTGGTCCATCTCCCCCCCCCCCAGTTTCCATGAAACTGGAGAGCTCTGTCAGTCTCCATTGCTCCCCTTCCTTCGACCCCCTTCTCCCCCCCCACCCCTGGAGGGCTGCTGAAGGATGTCTCTGAAAGCACATTCCAGAAAGCGTCCCCCTCCCCACAGCTGAGGGACTTTAATCTGTCTCCATGGAGTCCAGTCAAAGGTGAGGGGGCCTCTTGTGATCTTTTGCTTTCTGGGGTTTAGACACTTAATTTTTTAAAAAAAAATTAAAACAAAAAATATACCCCCCCTCCTGCTGGAACTTTTCTGGGGCCTTGGGCTGGCAACAGCTGCAGATAGGGAGGGGCTGCCATGGGAGCAACTGGAGGATGGGAAGCCCCCCTGCTCCGAAGGAGGCCCTATTTTAGGAGAGAGGGGGGAGAGCAAAGGCTGAGCTAACCTGCCTTTTCTGGCTTTGGCCAGAATCTCCATCGCTGCCTCCTGATTTATCACTCCTCACTGTTGCTCAGACCCAAGTGGGCTGCCTGGAAACTGCCTGAGAGATCCTTCACCTCTGGAAAGTCCACACGGCAGGGGTGGGATTCACACAGCCACCCTCCCTTGCCTCATCATCATGATCAGTCCCTGAAAAGAAACACCTGTTCATGAGAAGCATAGAACACTAGAATGGTAGAGTTGGAAGGGACCCTGATGGTCATCTAGTCCAACCCCCTGTGATGCAGGAATTGCAGCCATGACATCCTTGATAGATGGTTACCTAAGGTCTGCTTAAAAACCTCCAATGAATGAGAGATGCTGAGGAAATGGTAAACAAAAGCTCTAGTCCAGTGGTTCCTGAACTTTTTTCAGGACCACTGTCCCTTGGTCCTGCAAACTCATTCCCGGTGCCCCCTAAAAAAACCAAAAACAACGTTACCCAGACGTTGCACAATCTACTTAAGAAGATAATAGCAGAATAAAATTCAAAATGGTAAACATTAATTGCTGTTTTCTAGGCTATCACATTTTGCAAAGTCATAATTTGAGTCAGGGAAAGTGCAATACTGTAGGTTTCCCCCAGATAGCTCATTCATTGTCACTGCTCTCCTGCTGAGTCTCTCATTCTCATATATATATATGAGTGATATATATATCACTCTGAATTTGCAAAATGCTTATGATCTTTTTTTATCCCGGTGTGCTCTTTCTTTAGGGATGAGACATGACTGGGCTGTGGCTCCTCATTCTCCTGGCTCCATTAAGAGCCTGGCATCACTCCGGCTCCTGGGACTGAAATCCCCACATGCTCAGTAGCTCCCATGCAATACATGTCCCCTGCTGCAGCCCAGGCTGCGCTCTGAATTGTTGTTCACCAATATGCAGCAAACAGCCAGTTATGGGGTTGAGAGGAGGAGGAGGCAGCTAGGAGAAGAGAAAAACAAACCAGCCACCTAGACAACGTTGTCCTTTACCATTTTTCATTTCCCTTCATTTTTTTCTCCTCCTCCTCCTTCTCCTTCTCAACATTCCTCAGGGGCCGAAGGGAATCCGCCCAGGAAGCTTCCTCACATCTCTGCCCCCACTGCCCCATCCCTTGAAACAAAGGCTCCTCCATTGTTGAGTCCCTCTTTGGGAATGAGGGGGGGAGGCTTTTTCAAGGAATTGGGGCAGGGGAAAAGAAAGAAGAAAGAAAGAAAGAAAGAAAGAAAGAAAGAAAGAAAGAAAGAAAGAAAGAAAGAAAGAAAGAAAGAAAGAAAGAAAGAAAGAAAAAGACCTGGCTAATAAACAGAACATCTCACGCAGACAGACGACTTGGACGAAATAGCAGAATGTTAAACTCATTCCACACAAAAGAAAAAGAAAATACTTTTATATTTAGAAGCCCCAAAGGATGGGGGTTGTGGTGGTGTGTGTGTGTGAATCTTTTTCTTCCCTCCTTGCCCCTCCTCCAAATCTAGCCTTATAAGGCCTGCAGATTTGGGGAGTTGTGCTGAGTGAGGTCATTGCAATGAGGTCATCGCCCCCCCCCACCCGCAATCCCCATCCCATCCTCCCCCTGCAGAGCTTCTTTGTGTAGGCCTCCCATTGAAGCAGCCATCACAGGAAACAAAGCTCTTAATTGTCTGGATTGGGGCCAAGAGGGGGGGGGGCATCAGTCGCCTGCCTGCTGGAAAGGGAGGCTTCCCTCCATTTTCCATGGTGATGTGGCCTTGTCCTTGGGTGGGATGATGGAGGGGGTGTGGATGGTTCGGTTGGAAGGGAGGCCACAGCCAAGGATCCCCTGGAAGTACAGAAGGGCATTTTGCTTTCTCTCATTTCCCCACATCTCCACATCAGACTAAGGGTTTATTAAAAGGATGAGCCCTCATGAAAATTCAGCATCACTTTTGTGCAAATTCCTCCCTATGCCCACCACAATCTTGCCTTTCCCATACCCATCTATGCAGGGCTATTCTGCCTGATATCATGTATCTTTGTATATCATTCTTCATTCTTCACATGTGCATATGCACTTTTTCACACATTACATGACTGGAGAACTGCACGCAAATTTTGAAGGGTGTCTGTGTTTCGGTCTTGTGTTGTTTCAGGAAGTGCAAATCAGGCAGTTTCTCCCATCAAGGTCCACTCCCGCAGGTGACTGTTCTGGGTTAGATATCTCCCTCCTTTCAGTATTACTTGATGTGAGCAGCAATGAAAACAAAAAGGAAGTTGTGTTAGCGAGAAGCAGCTACACAGTGAATTAATACTCCTTGGACCGCACTCCATTTTACTCCTGCCGCTTCAGGTTTGTGTGCTTATTGTTCTTGCTTTGTAGATTTTGTGCATCTAAGCTAAAATAAGGAAATTAAAAACTTGGGAGTCACCCCATTAGAATCTCTCAGGCTGCTTGGGCAAAGGATTTTGGGCATAATATTGAATACGACGCGTGGTTGAAATTATGGAACCAAACTTTGAGATTTACAGCATGTACTGCCTTGAAAGAAAATGTATATAAGATGATGTATAGATGGTATTTAACACCAGTAAAACTGGCTAAAATGTGTAGGATGAGAGGTAAAGCATGCTGGAAGTGTAAAGAGAAGGATGGGGAATTTTATCATATGTGGTGGACATGCGACAAAGTTAAAAGATTTTGGGAGATGTTATATAATTAATTGAAAAAGATTTTTAAATATACTTTTCCCAAAAAACCGGAGGCATTTTTTTAGGGATTATGGGAGGAGAGATTATGAAAGAAGATCAAGTATTGTTTATGTATGCGACAACCGCGGCTAGGACATTGTTAGCCCAAAAATGGAAACTTCAGGAACTACCAACAATTGAAGAGTGGCAGATGAAAATGATAGACTATGCTGAACTAGCTAGACTGACCTGCAAAATCCGAGACCAAGGAGAGACAAGGTTCCAAAAAGACTGGAGTAAATATGTGGACTATATGGAGAAAAACTGTAGAAGTTTAAAAACACTTGCAGGATTGAAATAAATCCTATGAATTGACTGAAAAAAGACAATAAGGAACTGCAAAAAAGGAGTTAATAAGAAACCCGCATGAAGGGAGGGAGGGAAGTCACAGCTCGGCAGAGCAAGGTGAAAGAGGGGAACATAAGATGTATTGTATAAAAGATTGATTTTTATTTTATTTCGTTGTTAATTGGAAAATTTAATAAAAACTATTTGGAAAAAAAATAGAATCTCTCAGGCTGCAAAGCACATTTTTCTCTGTGACGGTCAAAACTGGAAATGCCAAATTGAGGGTTAGAAATGGCCCATTTGTACCTTGAACTTCAGGATCACAGAGTTCTCATTCCCCTGGGTTGAAACGGCACAGATTCATTGATGGTGCATTGAGGGTGGTTTTATGCCATTTTAAAACTCCCTCCTGTTTTCAAAACCACTTTTGTAGATGCGGAGAAGGACTGCCAGGTGCGGCACTTCTTAAGTGTGGTTGTGTTGTGGTCCCGCACCCTGTGCACAATTGCACAGTGCTGTGTTTGCTGTTTCCTCAAGCATCCCACAATCCTGTTGCAGACACATGCACACCCACCAGCACCACTTGCAAATTAGATTAAGTGTGCCCCAACGGCTTCATTTAACAATCCCCAACCGTCTGTCCTGGCCCATGAAAGAGGCTTACATTTGCTCCAGTGGCTCCTTGTGACCAAAAAAGGTGGGGGGGGGCTTGGGGCGCATTGTTTCCAGGAAACCTCATCCTCAGTACAGTACATTTTGGGTCTGGGTCCAGGTACAGAAAGCTCCTCCTGCTGCCATCTAGCCTCCTCCTCTCAGACCAGCGGGAGTTCCCTTGTGATATCCTAGCACAGAGGAGCAGGCAGACTTCAGGCAGGCAGACTATTTTTATTTATTCAGAGCATTTGCGCCCTGTTCTTCAGCCAAAGAAACTCCTCACCCATTAAGCCACAATGGCTCTCAGGGAGACCCATTGGAAAAATCATTTCCAAGACAATCCCTGCCCCTCAGCTCAAAAAGACATGACACGCAAGGAAGAAGGGACTGGGAAGAGGGAGGAAAAAACCAAGCTCCTACTCAAGTTTTTTAAGTCACAGCCAATGACTGGGCTCTGCCCCTCACTGCTGGAGGCAGCAATGTTTCTGAATGCTAGTTGCTGGAAACCACAGCAGGTGAGAATACGCTCTTTTGCTCGGATCCTGCTTGTGGGCTTTCCTAAGTGGCATCTGGTCTTCCACTGTGAGAACAGGAAGCTGGACTAGATGGGCCATTGGCCTGATCCAGCAGGCTCTTCTGATGTTCTTCTGGATCCTCCAGTTCCAAAGGCAGCCTGTCTAGATTCCATTGTGAGGGCAAGAGGCTGAACTAGATGGGCCCCCCTAGGCCTGATCCAGGAGGCTCTTCTTAGGTACTCACAATGAGGGTTGTTCTTGCCCTTTCTCTGGCCCCAGCTTACATCCAGGAGCAGAGATAGTGGCAACAGGGTCCAGGCCAGGAGGTCAGGGTGACTCCTGCCACACAGCCCCCTCCTGCCAATCCGGCCTTGCTGAGTAAGCCCTGCCTGCTGTGCAGCTCCATGGCAAACGCCTTCCTGCCCCATGGAAAACGCCTTCCTGCCCCTGAGTCCTCTCCCCCCCCTCCCATTTTCCCCAACCCATCAGCTTCCATGGTGCCCTTTCGCTCCCCTTCTCTCCTTCCCTGGGGAACAAAGTTTGCCAGCAACAGCCATCTCTATCTCTCTAGCCCTCGTCTGTCAGCATTCAAAGTGCTAAATGATGTGCTTCAGTTTCACCAGCTGGTATGTGGCCTCCTCCTGCCCCCCCCCCCCCTTTGTATGCCTCCCTCTCTTCATTCTTCACTCCCCCAAGATGGGGGGAGGCAGCTCAGCTCTAGCTGCTCAGCATCCTCCTCAAGGCTCCCTGGCCAGCCTCTTGCTGCAAAAGCTGCTCACTGGGGCAGGAGGTCCCCACCAGAGTACTATCCTGTTGCTGAAATTGTTACATTGGCTGACAGTTTGCTATGGGGCTAAGTTCAAGGTGCTAGTCCTGGTGAACATTCACTCACTCACTGGGCTTATCCACATTTCCTCTTGTCCTGCTGCTTTTCCCCAGGGAAATCCTTTTTTCCTCTGGATTGACATTTGTTCTGATTAAGCACTAAACAGAGGGTTTTCCATGGGAAAGGAGCAGGGCAAAGGGTGGATGAGCCCAGGGACGCTGGGAGATTGTCTCACCCCTTATATCCCTGACTGATCACAGGACGGGGCCTCTGGTGGGATGTCTTCTTCCATAAACTGGGCCCACCCTGTGTGCCTTCTAAGCTCATGCCTTCCTGAACTTCCGTTAGATGTGATTCCTGCCTTGCAGGGGGTTCGACTAGATGACCCTTTCAACTCTACAGTTCTATGAGTCTTGTGATTTATATTTTATCCATCACTTTGATGTGTTTTCATGGGAAGTGAGTCTTTTTTATTTATTTACCTTTATATCCCACTTTTTTTCTCCATGGAGCTCAAGACTGCTCCCATGGTTCTCCCCCCACATCATTTAATCCCCAAAACAGCAACCCTGTGAAGTAGGTCAGGCTGAGAGAGGCAGTGACTGGCCCCCAGTGAGCTCCCCGGGTAAGTGAGGGTTTGAACCCTGGTCTCTCCCAGGTCCTAGTCCAACACTCTAACCACATCATAAGTGAAAGAAACAAACGGGTAGTTTTATATGCTCCCACAAGTTTGTTCCTTTGGTCTCTCTTCGTCCCTTAACAGTCTATCCCCAATAAGCTGGAGGGATAAACGAACCGCAAGAATGGAAATAGTTTATTGAATATTTACAAACAAATTGTAAAGAAATTAAGACATTAACAGGATTCCTGTAAAAACTTGCAGTTTCTAAAACATATGAAATAGATGAGGAAAAGAATGAATAGAGTTAATTGGGATATGCGAAAGGGGAAAGGGTAAACTCATTGAACTTTTGAAAGAGGAGGGAAGTCGAAGTTTGATTTGTGAGAATTGTTTTAATTTCTTTGTTCAAATGTTTATTGTTATAAATTAAAATTATGAATAAACTTTAAAAAAAAGAGAGAGAGAGAGAGAGCTGCACGTGAAAGTCCGGCCACATTCACCCAGGGAGAGGTGGCGTCTGAAAGGGCTGGCTGGCCACCACATGCCCACCAAGGCATAGCTACCAAGTTATCCCTTTTTTTAAGGGATTTTACCTTATGCTGAATAGGCTTCCTCGCAAGAAAAGGGAAAACTTGGCAGCTATGCACCAAGGCTGCCAACACTCCTAAGGAACCCAGACTAACCCTCAGTCATAACCTGTTCCCTACCCTAAAGAGATCCCAACTCAATGCGTCTAGGGTGTCCATATTTTGCCAGAAGGACCATGTGCAAACATGTGGCCTCTGCAAGAGATTAGCTGCTTGAATAGGCTCTTGCTGGAGCTCAGGCGCCCTTCAGGTGAAGTTGCACAGCATCTTTAACTTAAGCAAGGTGAACATTGCAGGACGCCCCCGGAATGCCTTGCAAAGCCAAGACTCACAGAGGTGGAGAGGGCAGGCTGTGATCTGCACCCTCAACCAGTGCCCCAATGGACAGAGAAAATACAGCTGTGCTTGGCACAGGCCAGGGAACACGGAGACCTTGGGGTCAGGTCTCACTCCTGAGTCAAGAGCGGGACTTTGCTTTCTTCTCTGGTGTTGCAGTTTGCCCTTAAAAGGAGCTCAGTGTCTGCCGGGCAGCTGCTTATCAGGCCTGGTCAGGGCAGCTGGAAGGGGCCTGTTAGCTTAGGCTCCTTCCCCACCAGCTCTGTCCAGCACGGCTGAGCACAGGAGAGGGAGATCCCTGCCAGGCAAGGCTGGCCTCTGGATGCAAAGCCTCTGGGATCAGGAAAGCCCCAGCCTCCCATTTGGGGCACAGGAATCAGCATAACTGTCAACTTTCGGATTTGAAAATAAGGGATCAGCAGCCTCACCTGTCCCGGGGACAGTCTACGGTATATCTAACAATCCAGGATAGCAGCGGGAAACGGCGCTGGAATAAGAGAATTTCCAGCCAAAAAAAGGGAAGGTTGACAGCTGTGGCTTGGAATAAGGGAGTTTCCCACAAAAAAGGGAGGGTTGACAGCTATGGGAATCAGCCTTGTAGGGTCAGGACCTTGACACACACACACACACACACACACAGCCCTCAAAGACCTACAGCCCTCCAAGGCAAGAAAGGAGCAATGCCTGCCTCAAACCCTGGGAGCTGCTGCCAGCCAGAGTTGACAGCACTGATCTGTGGTAATTATACTTAAAACAGTAGTGCAGAAGTTGCCCTGGGTCGTTTTTAATAGTTCCTCTTTTTTTCTCTCCTAGAAAAGACTGCGCAAGATACGTACGTTGTTTAAAGTTTAAAAACCACACATGACTTTTGCTTGGTATACTGGAGCACATTGACATAGATTTATACATGGGACTGACTAATATTTACAAACTGTTTTAGAGGCACACGTAGCATAAAAACAGCCCCTGCTGCTTTCACGGTCCTCACTGAAAAAACTGCCGCCTGCAGTGTGGCATCATGGGATTCTGGTATTCAGAAGCATTGCTGCCTCCAGGGGTTTATGGTGTGTTAGGAGAGAGGCGGTACCTCTGGCAGGGACACATCTTGCTCCTTCTGGGGCCATTTGTCCACCATTGGTCCCCACCCTGCACTCTGCTCTCACCTGCGGCTCCTGGAAGCTGTCAGCAGCCACACCCCAGGAATGGCTTCGAATGGCCAGCTAAACCAGGGCAACCGATGGGTCTCTAACCCTCAGTGTGTTAAGGACTTCGCCTGTATTTGAAGACAGGCTCTGGCATATCGAACGGACAAAACAAAGAGGGTGGTCCAATGGTCAAGAAGGTGATTTCTACATGTGCTGTAGAGGGAAGTGAGGGGCAGATGGGGCTCGTCCACCTGGAAAGGGAACCCATCTAGGAGAAGGAAGACTCTGCTCCTAAACCTCTGTCTTGCAGAATATATTTAGGAGAAGAAAAGGTTCAGGAGTAAACCCTACAAGATCCAGAGTGGAGTCCCTAAGGCAGTTGGATGGCACTTTGTACGCCTCCTTCTGGCAACTCTGGCAGCCAAGCTGGTGCCAAACATCTTTCTCTGCTTTCCTTTGGGCCACATCAGTGAGGCCAAGAGGGGGGTCTTGTCGTCTGGGCAGCCTCCAGACCCACTGCCCAGGCTTGTGTCCTTGGGAGGTCCCTTTGGTGCTGCTAACCCAGAGGTTTGACTTCACCCCCAGAGGCCCACTCTCGAGACAGACAGATGCCAACAACAGCTGCTTCCAAGCATACCTGTATACCTGTAGGAGCGTCTCCTCCCCCATCATTCTGCCCGGACACTGAGGCCCAGCGCCGAGGGCCTTCTGACGGTTCCCTCGCTACGAGAAGCCAAGTTACAGGGAACCAGGCAGAGGGCCTTCTTGGTAGTGGCACCCACCCTGTGGAATGCCCTCCCATCAGAGGTCAAAGAGAATAACAATTACCAGACCTTTAGAAGGCATCTCAAGGCAGCCCTGTTTAAGGAAGCTTTTAATGTTTGATGGATTTCTGTATTTTAATATTTTGTTGGAAGCCGCCCAGAGTGGCTGGGGGAACCCGGCCAGATGGGCGGGGTATAAATATTATTATTATTATTATTATTATTATTATTATTATTATTATTATATATGGAGGCAGAGCATAGTCATCTTGGCTAGTAGCCATCAATAGCCCTCTTCGCTATGGATTTGTCTAATCCTCTTTTAAAGCCATCCAGGTTGGTGGCCATTGCTGCCTCTTGCAAGAGGAAGTTTCATAGTTTAACCATGTGCTTCATGAAAGAGGACTTCCTTTTATGTGTCCCGATTCTTCCAATGTTCAGCTTCATTGGGAAGTCCACAGGTTCTAACATTAGGAGAAAAGGAAGAGAAACCTCTCTCTTATCCTCTGTTTGTTTGTTTGTTTCAAATTTTATTGGATTTTTTTAAAAAAAAATATTTTCCATAGTGTTTGTGCTGGAAATGACCAAACACATTATGGATTAAGCTCACACCCACAGTGAATACTTTGAAGTAAAGTGTTAAAAGATAATTTCTCCAGCAAGGGTGCCCACTATCCCTTCTTTTATTTATTTCAGTCCTGGAAGTTTTATTGAATATGATTAGGAAGAATGAGGAGGTGAAAGGAATTACAGTAGGCGCAAAGCAATATAAGTTAAAAGCCTTTGCTGATGATTTAGTATTGACATTACAGGAGCCAGAGACTAGCGCTGTAAAAGCGCTGGAATTGATTCAGGAGTTCGGACAGCTGGCAGGATTTAAACTAAATAAAACAAAGACAAAGGTTTTAGGAAAAAATTTGACAATAGATGAAATTAAAAATTTACAAGATATCATGGGATTGACTTTTGTGAAAAAGGTGAAATACCTAGGGGTGAATATGACAGCTAAAAATACCAATCTGTTCAAAAATAATTATGAAAAAGTTTGGAAAGAGATAAAACATGACCTAGAAGGATGGTCTAATCTAAAGTTGTCAATGATGGGCCGTATTGCTGTTATAAAGATGAATGTATTGCCAAAAATGTTATTTTTGTTCCAAGCATTACCAATTGTCGATAATGTTGCATGTTTTAAATAATGGCAAAAGGTTCTATCAAAATTCATCTGGCAAGGGAAAAAACCTAGAATTAAATATAAACTTTTAACAGATGTGAAAGAAAGAGGAGGTTTTTCCCTACCAGATTTGAAGATATATTTTGAAGCAGCAGCCTTTTGCTGGTTAAGAGAATGGTTCGCCTTAGAAAATGATGATGTTTTAGACTTGGAAGGTCATGATAATGCTTTTGGATGGCATGCATATTTATGGTATGACAAGGTCAAATTTCATAGAGGCTTTAAAAATCATCTTATCAGGAAAACACTCTTTAATGTTTGGAATAGGTATAAAGCTTTGTTAGAACCAAAAACACCCAGATGGATTTCACCGGCGGAAGCCAAAACTCAAAAAAGATTGAATATGTCAACAAATTGGTTGAGATATAGGGATATTTTAATGCAAGATGGTGAGCAGATAAAGTTTAAATCATATGAGGAGTTGAAGAGCAAAGTAACGGATTGGTTTCAATATCATCAGATCAATGAAATGTTTAAAATGGATAAGAAAGTTGGTTTTCAAATGCAAAAGTCGAAAATAGAAACAGAATTGTTAGATTCTAAAAGTAAAAATCTATCAAAAATGTATAATGTATTGTTGGAATGGCATACAAAAGACGAGCAAACAAAAAGTGTTATGATCAAATGGGCAAATGATGTGGGGCACAACATCATGGTGGAAGATTGGGAAAGGTTATGGAAGCACAATATGAAATTTACCGCGAGTACAGTTTTAAAAGAAAATTTAATGAAAATGATGTATAGATGGTATCTGACTCCGGTAAAGTTAGCTAAGATTTACCATAAAAAAGACAATAAGTGCTGGAAATGCAAAAAGCAGGAAGGTACCTTCTTCCACATGTGGTGGACGTGCCTGCAAGTGAGAGACTTCTGGGAAAAGATTTATAATGAATTGAAAAAAGTGCTGAAATGCACTTTTGTTAAGAAACCAGAGGCCTTTCTACTTGGGATCACAGGGGATGATATCCCCAAGAAAGATGTTGTTTTCTTTCTGTATGCCACAACAGCAGCAAGAATACTACTGGCAAAGAACTGGAAGAATGAAGAATTACCAACTGTGGATGAATGGCAGAATAAAGTGATAGAATATATGGAACTGGCTGAGTTGACGGGGAGACTCCGGGATCGGAGTGAAGAAGCAGCGGAGGAGGATTGGAAGAAATTTAAAAGCTATTTGAAAAATAAACACGTAATAGATTAATAATAATAATAATAATAATAATAATAATAATAATAATAATAATTTATTTATACCCCGCCCATCTGGCCAGGTTCCCCCAGCCACTCTGGGCGGCTTCCAACCAAACAGAAATTCTAAAATACAGAAATCCATCAAACATTAAAAGCTTCCCTAAACAGGGCTGCCTTGAGATGCCTTCTAAAGGTCTGGTAATTGTTGTTCTCTTTGACCTCTAGTGGGAGGGCATTCCACAGGGTGGGTGCCACTACCGAGAAGGCCCTCTGCCTGGTTCCCTGTAACTTGGCTTCTCGTAGTGAGGGAACCGCCAGAAGGCCCTCGGAGCTGGACCTCAGTGTCCGGGCAGAACGATGGGGGTGGAGACGCTCCTTCAGGTATACCGGACCGAGGCCGTTTAGGGCTTTAAAGGTCAACACCAACACTTTGAATTGTGCTCGGAAACGTACTGGGAGCCAATGTAGGTCTTTCAGGACCAGTGTTATGTGGTCTCGGCGGCCGCTCCCAGTCACCAGTCTAGCTGCCGCATTCTGGATTAGTTGTAGTTTCCGGGTCACCTTCAAAGGTAGCCCCACGTAGAGCACATTGCAGTAGTCCAAGCGAGAGATAACTAGAGCATGCACCACTCTGGAGAGACAGTCAGTGGGCAGGTAGGGACTCAGCCTGCATACCAGATGGAGCTGATAAACAGCTGCCTTGGACACAGAGTTGACCTGTGCCTCCATGGACAGCTGTGAGTCTAAAATGACTCCCAGACTGCGCACCTGGTCTTTCAGGGGCACAGTTACCCCATTCAGGACCAGGGAGTCCTCCACACCCGCCCGCCTCCTGTCCCCCACAAACAGTACTTCTGTCTTGTCAGGATTCAATCTCAATATGTTAGCCGCCATCCATCCTCCAACCGCCTCCAAGCACTCACACAGGACCTTCACCGCCTTCACTGGTTCTGATTTAAAAGAGAGGTAGAGCTGGGTATCATCAGCATACTGATGGACACCCAGCCCAAACCCCCTGATGATCTCTCCCAGCGGCTGCATATAGATGTTAAAAAGCATGGGGGAGAGGACAGAACCCTGAGGCACCCCACAAGCGAGAGCCCAGTGGTATGACCACTCATCCCCCACCACCACTTTCTGAACACGGCCCAGGAGGAAGGAGCGGAACCACTGCATGACAGTGCCCCCAGCTCCCAAGCCCTCTAGACGGTCCAGAAGGATGTTATGGTCGATGGTGTCAAAAGCCGCTGAGAGATCCAGCAGAACAAGGAAACAGCTCTTACCTTTGTCCCTAGCCCGCCGGAGATCATTGACCAGTGCGACCAAGGCAGTTTCAGTCCGAATGATGAGGCCTGAATCCTGACTGGAAGGGATCCAAATGGTCCGCTTCTTCCAGGCGTGCCTGGAGTTGTTCAGCAACCACTCGCTCAATCACCTTGCCCAAGAATGGAAGATTTGAGACTGGGCGATAGTTGGCCATATTGGCCGGATCTAAAGATGGTTTTTTAAGAAGCGGTTTAATAACTGCCTCTTTCAGCGGGTCTGGGAAGGCTCCCTCATGGAGAGAAGCATTTACCAACCCGCAAAGCCCATCGCCCAGCCCTTCCCGGCTAGCTTTTATAAGCCAGGATGGGCAAGGATCAAGGAGACAGGTGGTTGGTTTCACTCGTCCAAGCAGCCTGTCCACATCCTCGGAGGTAACAGATTGAAATTGATCCCACAAAACTTGACTAGACAGGACTCTAGCACTCCCCCGCCCCGGCCCTGCTCCCACGGTGGAGTCTACCTCTTCCCGAATCTGAGCGACTTTATCTGCAAAAAACTTTGCAAAATCATTGCAGGAGATCATGTGGCCCGTACTGGGCCCGGATGGAGCAGGTGGTTCCGCTAAATTGCGAACCACCTGGAAGAGTCTCCTGCTGCTGTTTTCTGCAGATGCGATGGAGACGGTGAAGAAGGTCCTCTTCGCCGTTGCCATTGCCACTTGGTAGGCTCGAAGTTGAGCTCTAGCCAGTGTCCGGTCTGATTCAAAATGAGTTTTCCGCCACGGGCGCTCTAGCCATCTCAACGACTGTTTCATCGCCCTCAGCGCCGGGGAAAACCACGGGGCTGTCCGGGCTCCATGCAATCTGAGAGGGCGCTTCGGAGCCAGACAGTCAATAGCGCTGGTTAACTCCGCATTCCAGCGGGCCACCAGGGAATCAGCTGAAAGGCCATTGACATGGGATAAAACATCCCCTACCACTCTCTGGAAGCCAATTGGATCCATTAAGTAGCGGGGGCGGACCATCCGAATCGGTCCCACCTCCCTGCAGAGGGGAAGGGTTGCGGAGAAGTCCAGTTGCACCAGAAAGTGATCTGACCATGGCACTTCTTTTGTTTCGCTTTTACTTAATGTCAGATCACCAACATCCATAGAGGTAAACACCAAGTCCAAGGCATGTCCGCGGCTATGAGTTGGGCCAGACTTATTCAGGGACAGCCCCATGGTGGCCATGCTTTCCACGAAGTCCCGAGCGGCTCCTTATAGGGTCGTGTCGTCATGGATGTTAAAATCCCCTAAGACAACCAAGCTAGGTGTCTCCAGGAGCACATCCGACACGACCTGAAGCAGCTCGGGCAGGGAATCCTTGGTGCAGCGGGGAGGTCGGTACACCAAAAGGAATCCTGTACTGCCCCTATTGCCCAACTTCCAGGACATGCACTCAGAAAACTCAGTCTCACCAATAGGACGCCTGGTGCAAACTAATGACTTCCTAAAAATCACTGCAACCCCCCCTCCCCGCCCAGATGGCCTGGGTTGCTGTGCATAAGAGAAACCTGGTGGACAAGCAGCGCCAAGAACGGGCCCATCGGCTTCATCCAACCAGGTCTCTGTCACACATGCCAGGTCAAATCCTCCATCCACAATCAGGTCGTGAATGGCAGTGGTCTTATTCATCATCGACCTGGCATTGCACAGCAGCACCTTCAGGTCATGTGGGTATCCCTTGCTGATTCCAATATCCGTCCGGTCAGGACCTATCCCGGAGGCAGGGATAGTCCTCAGACAACGACTAAGTCTGCCTCCTCGGTAATGACATGGTCTGGTCTTAGCGTAACTCCTCCTACCTGTGACCACTGAGATCGGTTGTCCCAGTGCATCACCCCCTGTGGAATCTGCCCCAGCCATTTTGCTTGCTGGGACCCCCTCCCGGGCAGCCCTGACCCCTCCCCTTAAAAACAAAATAAAACCTCTGTAAAAAAACAGCAAAGAACAGAACAAAAGAAAAACACAAAAACACAATAAAACAATAAAACCAAAAACAATAAAAATTACAAATACACTAAAATTTAACAGATTCCCACACCCAACTAAAAATCCCTCCCTAAAACCTATGTAAATCAAAAAATACAATAAAACAATACAAAGACAGAAAATTACAAACTAATATTGACCCCTCCCCTTAAAATCGAATTTAAAACCAATACAGAAAACAAACTAACAAACTAAACGATAAACAACAAAAACCAAAAACAATAAAAGTTACAAACACATCAGAATTACAAGAGCAGCAGCAGCGGCACTGTTTCAGGCCTCCTAGGAGCCTTAAAGCTGTGGTAGAGTATGGGTCCCGCCCCCGGGCCCAAGGTGGAAGTGGGCTTCAGGGGGAGCAGTCCTTCCAGTACTCACAGCAGCAGTGATGTTCCAGGCCTCCCAGGAGCCATAGCTGCCAAGTTATTCCTTTTTTAAAGGGATTTTCCCTTATGCTGAATAGGCTTCCTCGCGAGAAAAGGGAAAACTTGGCAGCTATGCCAGGAGCCTCAAAAGCTGTGGAGGAGTGGGGGACCCGCCCCAAGCCCCAGGTGGAAGTGGGCTTCAGGGGGAGCAGTCCTCCCAAACACTCCCTGGCAGATTGATCTAGTGGTGGTGAGGGAGATACAAGGATGTTGTAGATTATACAAGGGTTTGAAAATAAATATCGTTAGAAGATAGGGATATTAGAATTAAGATGAAAGATATAGTTTGAGTGTTTTAAAGATAAGGAAAAATAGATATAATATTATGGTAATATTGATGCTACCGGTAATTTAGAATTCATGTAAGATATAGAATTTACTAAATATGAATTGTAAGGAAGCACAGCAGGAGGAGGAAGAGGAAGTCATTAGATTAGAAATAAGGTTTTAAAAATAAGAAGCTTTTGAATTTTGTAAATTTTTTCTATTTTTTTGTGTTTTGTATTTTGTATTCTTTTTGTATTTTTGTTTGTGCTTATTGTGTCTAGTATTTTTGTATGTATAAAATCCTTAATAAATATATTTTTTTAAAAAAGATAATTTCTCCATAGTGGCTGCTGTGACTGAGAATGCAAGGGACCTCAGGGCACTCTTGTTAACAAATGCTATAAAGCAAGACCGCACTGAGTCAAACCCATCTTTCTTTTCTCTATCCACTGTCTCCAAACTGCACATATTCATGCTGTTCGTAACTTGACCATTAGTCTACATTGTGTTCCTCTGTCTTGGTCATCTAAACAGAAAAGCCATATATATAGGGTGTGATAAACATACACACACACACACACACACACACACACATACATCCTCATGACACACAGAGAGAAAGAGGCCTGTTTTTATTCTCCAGCCCACCCAGCCACCTCCAAGCCAGGCTTTGGGTCACTCAGACCCTTTCCCCTCCAGGGAGCACAAAGGCAGCCCTTTCTCTGCCTCCCGTGACTCAGCGGCACCATCACAAAAGGCCCAATTGAGGCATGCCATCTAATGCGCTTTTTGGAATGGCATGCTGTGGCCGTGCCAAGGGTGGGCAAAGCATGCCATGCCTCAAAACAGCCTCGTCATTTATTTATTTAAAGCATTTTAATTTATTTATTTTGAAGCCAATTACTTTTGGCCAGCCACCCCCTAAGGCAGTTCCAAATACAATATAAAAAGACAAAGCACAAAAAGAAAAGGGATTGGGGAGGGAGGAGGAAAATTTGTGAGCTTGGACAGTGGCTCTCAGATGCAGCTTCCTTCTTAGCAACCAGGTGGGGTAGAAAGAGTTAAAGGAGGAGACAAAATCCCTCATGCTCAGATCCTGCTTGTAGGTCTCCCACAGGCTACTGTTCAGAGGAGGCTGGACTAGATGGGCCATTGGCCTCATCCACAGGTTCTGCTTATGTAGGTTCTCAGGGACATTTGGCCACTGAGAGATCAGGAGGCTGGAATAAATGCAGCAGTCCCTTCAAAAGGATGGCAAAACCTCTCTTTCTCTCGCCTTTTGCCCAACAGAATGGCTGCCATCCTAAAAGTTTTTTATATGTTACTAGCTGACCTGGCCACGCGTTGCTGTGGTTCTTTCCTGTGATTCCCCCCCACCCCACCCTGTCACAATCCATGACGTATCCTGCCCCTCCTCCCTCCACCCCAGCTCATCCCTGTGTTTCCGTAGGATACCCTTCCCTCTGTTCCTGGGGAGTGTTGGCCCCTACCCCTGGTATCTTCCTACATTGGCCCCCATCTTTGGAGAAGGAGCTGTCAGTTTCTGGGTTCCATTTCCCAGTATTTACTTTTGTCTGAGCCCTCTGTTGTCCCCTCCCCCCTGTATCTCCATACATTGGCCCCTGCACACGCATCGTGAACATTTCTATATGTTTAGATTAAGGATCAGGGGTGATGATGTGCCCTGGGACCCAGAGAACTACTTAAAGAATCCCAACCCGGGGATGGGGGGCAAATACCAAAGCCCCACAGCCCTGTAGCAACAGACAGGCCCAGACAGAAGGAGGGGGATCATATGGGCCACTTGGCGCGAGCCTCCGAATCCAAAGCGGGCCTCGGTCAGCATATTCACAATCAGTAAAATGAAAAACGTAACAAAAGGGTTAAAAACAGGGACACATTATCTTATCTACCTGGGCAGGGCCTCTGTCTGGCCCTGCAAGGGCCTGGCAACAGAAGGTGCGTTCTGAATTACCCGAGTTGTTCAGTTCCATAAAAAAACCCAGGAAGTGGCAAGGGGAAGGTAGGGCATTGTAAATGGGGTGGGGGGTGTGCACTGCAAATATCTGAGGACTTAAACTGGGGAGAGAAAGTGAATGGTTGTTAAAAAAAAAAGACACAGAGGCTTACAATTAGTTGTTTCTCCTAAAATAAGACATACCCATAAAATAAGTCATATTTATTTTTGTCTTGTGGATTTTTGGGGGGTAGTGGTGCTAAATTGTAAAGTAAAAACCCCTTGCAGTGTAGGGGCCTACATATATCAAAGGCCGTGCTGCGGTCTGTGGCAACCCCCCCCCCCCAGGCAGGCCCCGACCTCCACTTGGCAATGTTGGTTCTTTGGTGGGGTTTTTTGGGGGGGTAGTGGTGCTAAATGGTAAAGTAAAACCCCTTGCCGTGCCCCCAAGTGTGTTGCTGTGGGTTATCCCCCTCCCCGGGCCTAATGGAGGCCTGGCAGCCTGTCAGGGGCCTAAAACAAAGGCCTAGATAAAATGGCTGCCTTGGTGTATTTCAGTTGCTTGGTTGATGATGATGTCATTTGGTTTGTGGGTGTGGCTTAGATTTCTCAGGAAGGGAGGTACTACGCCACTTGAGGGCGCTGTTTGACTTGGTGGAAAAGCAGGTCTGCACCTGGGCAGGTGTGCAATTTGAGGGATTTTTGCCCCCAACAACGCTCTAGGAGTGGCCTGGATCATTGTGTCAAAATTTCAGGATGATCGGTCAAGCGGTTACGGAGAAAAGTGTCGAACGGAATTTCACGATTTTTACATTTATATATATATATATATATATATATATATATATATATATATATATATATATATGTACTGGGGAAGTGGGTGGCGCTGTGGTCTAAACCACAGAGCCTAGCGCTTGCTGATCAGAAGGTTGGCAGTTCGAATCCCTGCGACGGGGTGAGCTCCCGTTGCTCAGTCCCTGCTCCTGCCAACCTAGCAGTTCGAAAGCACATCAAAGTGCAAGTCAAGTAGATAAATAGGTACCGCTCCTGCAGGAAGGTAAACGGCGTTTCCATGTGCTGCTCTGGTTCGCCAGAAGCGGCTTAGTCATGCTGGCCACATGACCTGGAAGCTGTCTGTGGACAAACGCCGGCTCCCTTGGCCAGTAAAGCGAGATGAGCACCGTAATGCCAGAGTTGTCCACGACTGGACTTAACAGTCAGGGGTCCCTTTACCTTTACCTTTTAATTGAATGTACTGAATATGTGGTAAACCCCCAGGCGTCTAAACTGGTAAAGGATGGCTGAGGAATCAATAAGAAAATGAATGATTGATCACATTAACAGGCTGGTACAATTTACAATTTGAATTCTGGTGCTGGAGGAGACTCTTGAGAGTCCCATGGACTGCAAGAAGATCAAACCTATCCATTCTTAAGGAAATCAGCCCTGAGTGCTCACTGGAAGGACAGATCCTAAAGCTGAGGCTCCAATACTTTGGCCACCTCATGAGAAGAGAAGACTCCTTGGAAAAGACCCTGATGCTGGGAAAGATTGAGGGCACTAGGAGAAGGGGACCACAGAGGATGAGATGGTTGGACAGTGTTCTCGAAGCTACGAACATGAGTTTGACCAAACTGCGGGAGGCAGTGGAAGACAGGAGTGCCTGGCGTGCTCTAGTCCATGGGGTCACGAAGAGTCAGACACGACTACAGGACTAAACAACAACAACAACAGTTTATCCCCTAGGGCTAGTCCTTGGGGCTGAGTGACACACACACACACACACACACACACACACACACACACACACACACAGTCTTCCTTTGTGCCCTCCTTGAGTGTTTGACAAGGCCTCTTGCTGGCCTGGATGGAGAAGTGGGGAGCAGAGAAACCTAGTAGTAGTAGTAGTAATAATAATAATAATAATAATAATAATAATAATAATAATAATAACTATTATTATTATTTTTTACTTATACCCCGCCCATCTGGTTAGGTTTCCCAGTCTGGGCAGCTTCCAACAGGAGATTAAAAATACATCAAAGGCACATGGTTCCGTCCACTTCAGCCTCTGGCCACACCCACCACTGGCAGACAGCCTCCAGCAGGTTCCACATGAAGGAATGCAGCCCTTGGATTGGGAAAGATCCTGCTCCCCCCTTGGATTTCTAGGTGGTGGTGGTGGTGGTGGGAGCCAGAGCCATAGCTGAGCAAATCAGGTCACTGTGTCTTTGCCAACTCTAGCCACCAACCTGCCCATCCCCTCTGACCCACGGACTGGGCCATGGGCAGAGAGACTCGCCCCCTTTTGGAAGGATCCCGAACCACTATTCCCTATGGCGACAAGTCACCTGTACAGGCCCATCTTGTTAGTTTGTAGAGAACCCTCCTCCCAACAAAAGGGTGATGGATCACACTGTTTACTTAATTAAATGAAATGATCTGTGATTCTCCTCTTATGTAGACTCCAATCATACAGCTATACAATTCACAAGGCTGAAAGGGACCCTGAGAGGACATCCATTCCAACTGATCATTCTGGTCATTTTGCCCTGCACCTTCATGGGCTCTCTGCTTTTTTCCAATCCAGTCGCCACTTCATAAACCTGCTGGATTTCTTTCCTTCTTTCTAGAACATCAGAAACCACCTTCTGCTAGGTTAGAATCGACTCTTGGATCCACCCAGATCCACCATTGCCAACTTTTCTTTTATTCATTTATTTTCTCTCTCTAAGGATTTATCGGTTTGTCAGTTTGTTTTTGAAGTGTATAATATTGTGTCACCAGCTGTAATCCCCCCCATGATTTTTAAATTAATTAAAGGAGAAGAAGAGAAGAAATGGGGACCCACCACCTCAAAGGCAGCATCACCAGCAGTCGGCAGAAAAACCCTTCTGCCTGCCCCCATGGGATGGAGGAATCCTCTCCTCCTCTTAGTGCCAGCAGGGGGAGGAAAGTTTGAAACATTTAACTCCGTTCCCTGCTTCCCAAAATATTCCTGCCCTCCAGGGAGATGAGCGGGAGGTTGCATCAGCCACCTGCATATCTGAGTCCCTCCATCAGTCCTGCTTTCTGGCCCTGGCTATAAAAGGACGCAACCATCTCCCCCCCCCCCGCCTGCCACCCCTTCCACAAAGGATGCCTGCCAGGGAACATCCCCACCAGGGCAGGGGAGATTTCTCCTCTAGGAATCCCCCTTTGCTCCTTCTCCTTGGCTCAGAAACTTTAGAAGGCTTTCTCATGGTGAGTCAAGTTTTGCAGAAATTTACTGTGCTCCCAGGGGGTCCTCTGGAAGCCAGCCAGATGTACATACACCCCAGGTCTGCAACTGGCCAGTGCCAGGATCGGTGGCCAGTTTCCATTCAGGTCCATGTGAACGAATACTGAATGAGCACGACTATGGAGTTCTAGGGTGGATGAAGAAGCAGGAGCTAAACTGTAGGGGTGGATTGATTGATTTAATATACCACCTTTATCTTCCAACAATCTCATGGTGGTGTACATGGTGATCCCCCTCCCCATTTCACCCTCTCACCAACCCTGTGAAGAGGTAGGTTAGGCTAAGAGATGGTGACTGGCCCAACGTCACCCAGTGAGCTTCATGGCTGAGTGGGAATTCGAACCCTGCTCCCCCTGGCCCTAGTCCAATACTCTAACCTCCATGCCACACTGGCTCTCACATTCTGCCTTTTTCTCCAAGGAACTCAATGTGGAATACAGTACATGTTCTTACCCCCGACCCCACATTTCATTCCCCCAAGGTAGGGTAGGCTGAGAGGCCACACCCAGTGAGCTTCATGGTCTCCCAGGTCTTATTCTGTCATATGACCCACTGTGCCACAGTCATGAAGGTCATGAAGTCCTGCAGCGAAGCCGAACACTGGAGGACTCAGGACATTTTCATAGGCAGTTAAACATGTGGAAGTCGCTGCTCTCAGGTGCAGTGGTGGCTTTCAAAGGGAACCAGACAAATTCACAGCAGAGGAGAACAAAGTTGCTTAATGGCTCATGCTAGTCACGATGGCTAGGTACAATCCTCCAGGCAGGAAGTGGAGTCATGCAAGAAGGATCAGGCAACAACTGGGCTGACCTCTGGCATATCGGCTTCCCTCTGGGAACAGCTGGCCTCAGTAGGCCCTTGGCCTGATCGTCTTATGTCTGAGTTCAAGGAAGGCGTCTCTTTGTGGCAGGGAGGGTGGACTCTACTATGTCCAATTCTAGGCATCGCAAGTTAAGAAGGATGTAGACAAGGTGGAAGGTGTGCAGAAGAGGGAAGCCAAGATGATCAAGGGCCTGAAAACCAAGCCTTATGAGGAATGGTTGAGGGGGTTGGAGAAGAGGAGACATGACGGCCATTTTCAGATAGCTGAAGGGCTGTCACATAGAAGAGGGAGCAAGCTTGTTTCCGCCTGCTCTGGAAGGTAGGACTCAAACCAATGGATTCAAATGGCAAGAAAAGAAGAACTTTTCTTAGGAAGAACTTTCTGAGGGCAAGAGCCATTTGACAGTGGAATGGACTCCCTTGGAAGGTGGGGGACTCTCCTTCCTTGATGGTTTTTAACCAGATGCTGGGTAGTCACCTGTCAGAAATTCTTTAGCTGTGGTTCCTGCATTGCAGGGGGTTGGACTAGATGACCCTTAGGGACTCCTTCCAACTTAACAATGCTATGATTCCATGACATCTGTGCCCCTCCAGATGTTGGCCTCCATATCCTACCAGCCCCAGCAGCCAGCATGGTCAATGGAAAAGGGTGGGGACAAGGGTCATTCAGCAACCCCTGAAGAACCACAGCTCCCCCCCCCCATTTGGAAATGAAGGCTTGCATTCAAAGATCACCAGCCTATTTTCTTTGGCAAGCCCATGTGCCCTGTGTTCTCTGTCTCTCTCCCACACCCACCCACCCTTCTTCCCCACCCAAAGAGAAAGTCACATCAAAATATAACGCTTTGCAAATCACACATTCTTTGTAAAAGTCCAGTTTTAAAAACAAGACGCTATGAGTGCAAGTGGTGGGAAACAAATTGCTTTTATTAGCTTATCAAGGAGGCTCAGTTGGAGGAAGCAGGGGGTCCATCTTGCTGGCTCCGTCTCTGAAGGCAACAAAGCAGCAGAATTCTTAAGTCCTGCACCTCAAGGCCAGGGAGCAGCTGCATCTCTCCACCAGTCAGCCTTTCTCTGCAACTAACAGGGTCCACACCAAACAACCAGCCTTTCCACACCTCAAGACCTGCTGCCTGCCCTTGGGGTGGCTCTGCCCCAGTCCTGCTGCAAACACCCCTGTTGCTGGCTTGCTGGGTTGTTTATAGAGTGAACTTCAAAGCAGCACCTGAAGATACCCCCCCTCAAATTTGCACTTGGGAGACATTGGCCTGACTTGCACAGAAACCAACATTTTTGCAGCTTAAAACCCACTTTTCAATCTCCATTAACTATCAGGCCCCAAAGAAGCAGGAGGGGGTCAGACAGTGAGGAGGGTGGGACCCAGCTCAGCGATACTTTGATCTGTGGGTCGAGGATCTTAAGAATTGCTGTGCCAGTCACAAAATCCTGAAAAGGGGATGTGCCAAGGTGCGTTTGGGGTTTGTTTTTTGCAGCGTAACTTGGGGGAAGCTGACAGTTCAAGGATTGAGGGTGCCAAGGTCCAAAGGGCTTGAGTGTTGGCACTCAGGTGTTAGATCCAGCCGCTTCCCCACAGAAGTAGCCAGCCCCACAGGTGTCACAAGGCTTCGGACTGCCCCCTCTCCCAAACAACCAGGCCCACTTTAAGGGGAAGGGGAGGCCTATTGTGATGAAAACCCTGGCCCTATATCCTGCCACCCTATAAGGCACTGGGCTCAAATGCTCACTCCAACAAATAGGAGGTTTTTTAACAAATCTCTACCATAAAGTCTCAAAGGAGGTTTTTTTAAAAAAGAAAAGTTCTATCTAATCAAAGCTTTTGATTGTCAATTTGACGGCCTATTTTTTATTTTATTTTTTAAATGAAAAATGGTAGGATGGCATCTAGAAAAACAAAATTAAAAAAGGTTGTGGAGGTTGTGGGGCATGGGAAGAGAGTGACCTCATGGTCCCCTAGAGATCTTGCTTTGCCTCTGGCAGGAGTCAGCTGCTGGGAGGTACGAAGGCAGGGTTTCAGTTGTCTTCTGAGGACCATCTCTGCTCCTCCTCCTCCGTCCGGAAGTTCAGGTGCTGGTTGGGCTCCAGGCGGAGAACCTCATCCCCAAAGTGTGGTGGGACGGAGACGGCCCCTGGATCAGCACCCTTCCCCCCTTTGACACAGGCAGCCTGCAAGATGTCAACAAAGAGGCTCTCATCGGGATCCATGGCCTCCAGGCCTTTGCCGAGTCCCAGCAGAACCTTCTCATGAACTTCCGGCTCCACATCTTCGATCCTTGGTGTCTCTTCATGGGACGGCACTTGAGGCAATCTCTGGTCTGTTGTCTCCTCCACCGCGGAGGGCTCGTCCAGCTCCTCCCTGAGGAACTGCTGGGTGATGGTAGCCTTCATTGGTTCTTCCTCAGAGATGCCTCCATTGCACTCTGTCTCACCAGGCTGGAGGACCCCAATCCCATTCAGGATCTCCTCTGTGAAATCGGCAACGCTGGGGTCTTGCTGCAACCCATTAGCATTGCTGTCAGCCCACAGAGGACCAGATCCTGTTGGGTCTTTGGCATTGGGGAAGGAGATTTCTGGGGCCTCTGTGGGGACCTGAGAGTCACTGACATTGGGCAAGGTAATTGGTGCAGTCCGGTTCTCCTCTTCCTCATTCTCCAGGGATGGACCTTCCTCCCCTCCTGTCACTGTTGGTTCAGCCTCAACACACGGCTCAGCTGCCTTGATCAGCTCCTGGTTGAACTCCAGAGCTTGTTCCACGATCTCCAAGATGTCAGCATCTTTCATGCTCTCTCTTGAGATGCTCGCAACTGCCTCACCTGGGAGATCCTTGCCACTTGGGTCCCCCTCAGCCTCATCTTCCTGTAGGACCTGGTCTTCTCTTCTGCAGATTTCAAGGTCTGTTGTCTCCTGGGCACAGGGCAAATCTTCATCCCTTCCACATGCTGGAGCCTCTGGCCCTATGAGGTCTCCTCCCTGCACATCCAAAGACCCTTCTTCCCCCTCCAGCACGATTTCACCCAAGTCAGCCACACTGGTCAGGGGAGAAACCTTGTGGCCACCTTCAGCCTCTGTGTCCCCCTGGTCACCCAGTTCCAATGGACCGTCCCCTTCCACAAAGGCATTTTCCTCCATGTTGCTGGGATCCAGCCGTTCTACTTGGGAAGTGCTGTCCTCCTCTGGTCCCCAAGCAAAATCCTGGCCAAGTTCTTCCTCACAGAACTGTTCTACAAACTGGGCGTCTTCTTCCACCTCGCCCCCTTTCTGGGGGACTTCCCCAACAGCCAGCTCTTTCTCAGATTCTGCGTCCAACTGTGCAGAGTCCTTTGCAACCTCCTTCCCTATGAGCACTTCGGAGTCTTCTTTAAGTAGGTTTCCATCACTTCCAATGAGTTCCAGAGCATCTGTCGTAGGTTTTTCTGAAACTTTGGGATCGTCTGTGCCTTGGATGGGAGCAGCTTCTATGACACATCCCCCTTCCTCTTCTGCACCTTCTTGTTTGTTGATGTTCTCCTCTGCTGGCGGATGCTGCACCTCCTCTAAAGATGTGGATCCATCTTGGGTCACAAGAAGCACTTCTGCAGCCTCTTGGCTCTCTGGGGGCATTTGTTGGGGCTCTCCAGAGGCAGCCAACATCTGCCCCTCGTACAGATGCAAGGGGGTGTGATCCAGCAGAGTCTCCTCCAGCATAATCGCCTTGCCACTTTCCAGGCCCTTCTCAATCCCCTCGGTCTCATGGCTGGCATTTGGGGAGTTGTCCCAAGATTCAAGGGAGTCCTCAGACCCCAAAGACTCACTTTGCGACTGACAGTAGCTGGTGTCAGCCTGGTCCTTGCCCTCAAACCCATCAGTGGGGCTGCCCTGCACTTCTGGGGGAACCGCCACCTCTTTGTCAGCAGGGGCGGGCAGGCTTTCGCCCAGGTGGGTGGCCAGCTGACTTTGGAGAACCTCTTCTACTCTGGCCACTGCTTGCCCTTCTTCCTCTGCCTGCGCATTGGCCTCATCCTGTTCAGCTTCCAGGCACCATGGCAGGTTCTTTGTCTCCAAGGGGCCTGCTATTTCTTCCATCTCTAGAATGCCTGCCTCCTCCTCCTCTTCCCTTTCAGCCTTGGAGGCTTCTGGGCCCACCACCAAGCTTCCCTCCTGGATGTCTCCGTCAGCACCAGGAGCAGCTGCTGGGATCTCTTCTCCTTCTTCTCCTGCTCCCTCCTGCTTCTCTGCCAGTTGTTGCTGCTCCTCAGAAGCATCTCCTGCCACATCCTGCTCCTCTGCCTTGGAGATCTCTCCTTGCCCTGGGACATCCTCGCCTTGCAAGGCAACCTCTTGGGAGCAGACAGGCTCCATGTCTGAGAAGCCCTGCTTCTCCATGGCATCTTCATTCCCCAACCCATCCTCTCTCGGGGGCCTGGTGATGTCCTCCTCCTCCCCCTCTTTGCCCCCCTCAGCATCCCTTGCACTTTCCACCATTCTGGGCTCCCCTTCCAAGTTCTCTCCTTCCTCCCTTGCTGAGTTTTCTTCTGCCAAGGGGGTCTCCTCCACAGGAAAGGTGTCCGGTTCCTGGGATGCCTCTCCCTCCAGCAGGGCCAAATCCATTTCTTCCAGAGGGGCTCCTGGCGCCTGAAGCTGTGCCTGCTCCAGCTGAAGAAAGGGTTGCTCTGAGCAACTCTCTGCCACCACGTGGCTCAATGGTGCCACGTTCTCACGAGCAACAAACTCTTCTGCCTGCAGGAGCTCACCCTCCAGCGCCTGCAAGTCCTCCTCCTCATTCTCCTTGCAGGGGCTCCACAGCTCCCTCCTCTCCTCATCCTCCGACAGGTGCAGGGCTTCTGTGCTCACCACCTCCAGGTCTTCCGCTTCCTCCAGGTACCCTCCCATGGCATTCGCCTGCTCCTCTGGGTGGCTGCTGGCACCAGGGTCCCAGCTCTCCTCCCCCACCCTCACCGCAACAGCCACATCTTTGCCCAGGGCACCTGCCACTTCTGGGCACTCGGGCCCCTCCTCATTGCCATGCCTCCCCTGCTCTGTGCTACATGATGTCAGGGGCTCCTCGCCTTCCTTTCCCGGAGGCATCACTTCCTGGCAGGCCTCGATCCTCCCGGTGACCGGAACGCCGTCTGCAATTTCCCTGGCCTCCCCTTCTACCTCCAGCAATCTCATTTCTTGTAGAGTTGGGGGGTCTGTTGCCAAAGCCCCCTGAGTCTCTCCTTCGTGCTGCTCTGTGCAGGCCTCACCAGGGCTGCTGTTTGCCTCTGTGGGATCTTCAGAGCCTTGGATGCCCCCCATAAGGTCTGCTGCTGGCAGAGTGCCCCCTGTATGCTTTTTCAGCGCTTTCTCTGCAGCTTCTTTCACCAACTTTGTACTGGGAGGAGGGTCCACTCTGCCTTCATCTTCTAAGGGAGGGGAGCCGTCCAGAGGGAGGCTGTTTGGGGAGTCAGAGCCCTCAAGGAAACCGGTATCTGGCCGGACATCCGCTGCATTGACTACTTTGAGTGCGATTTCCAATGCTTCTGTAACCAGCCGGCCAGGGTAAGGACCGTTCTGGATCATGGCCTCCCCTGCTGGCTCATTGCTGAGACACTCCTCTTCTTGTTGTTCTTCCTCCTCCTCCTCTTCCTCCTCCTCCTCACAAAGTCCTTCCTTCTCTCCTGCTTCAGTCCCTCTGTCACCCCTCATGTCTCCGTCCGCCTGGAGTCTCTGCTCAGTGCCCAAGCTGGATTCTTCCAAGGCGTCAGGAGCTGCAGCGTCAAAAGGCAGAAGGGACTTTTGCAAGAGTGACTGGGAGACAGCTGTGATTTGGGTGGCCGTCCAGACCTCAGTCTGCTCGAAAGCGGGCAAGTCAACGGGTGCCAGGACGTCTTTGGCTGGCAGGGGGTCCTCAAAACTTATGGCAGAGGGGTCTGGGAGGATGGTGCTGTCCTTCTGGAAATCCCTGGCCAAGGGGCTCCTGCTCTTGGGGGGCGCAGAGGAAGTGAAGCTCCCTGCCAAGGACTCGTTCTGGCCCCTGGGAGGTCGGGGCTTTGTGCTGGCCTTCAGGAAGGTGGCTGGACTCAGCCAGGGGTCTCGGGGGCCCAGGTGGCCTCTGTCCAGGGACAGGCCGTTGCTCAACTCCAGCTTCCCATCTGTAGAGAGAACAGAGAAGCAAAACATTTCTTTAGCTTGTGATCCCTGCATTCCAGTGGGGTTGGAATAGATGACCCTTTGGGTTCCCTTCCAGCTCTACAGTCCTAAGAAGCTTCTTTTCTCCCATGGGATCATCGCCATTCTGGTCATTCATTCTCCCCTTGTCTCCCACTTACACGTACCTCTGAGGCCACTGGCCAGTTTGAAGTCGGCAGCTGGGATCTGCAGCCTGGTACTCTCAGCCTCCAGGAGGGTCCTGGAAAGAAACGTGGGAGAGGGGCTGGTTGGTTTGTAGGGGTCTCTTGGGAGAAGACAGGGCATTTGCCTGCAATGGGGGCAAGCTTCTTTAATATCCCAGGCCCATCTAGCTTACTTCCATTGGCCCTGACGGGCAGCAGCCGCTCTGCAGGGTTTCAGGCAGGGAAGCCTCTCCCCAGCCCTGTCGGGAGATGCGGCCCATGGTGCATTGAACGTAGGACCTTTGGCCTGCAAGAGGTGGCCTTTCTCACCACACAGCCATGCCACTCCTTCCCCCTCCATTGAACCGAATCCTTCAAGATTTGTTCTCACACAGAACCCTTTTTAGAGGGGGCAGAGGAAACCCATCAAAACCTAGGAAGAGGCTGCTGGATCCAGCCCCTGGCCCTGCCAGCCCAGCCTCCTGCTCCCATAGTGGTCAAGCAGATGCCTCCATGGGAAATCCACAGCCCGGACACTGAGGTCCAGCACCGAGAGCCTTCTGGCAGTTCCCTCGTTGCGAGAAGCCAAGTGGAACGCCCTCCCATCAGATGTCAAAGAGAAAAACAGCTACCAGATTTTTAGAAGACATCTGAAGGCAGCCCTGTTTAGGGAGGCTTTTAATGATTAATAAATCATTGTATTTTATTTTTCTGTTGGAAGCCGCCCAGAGTGGCTGGGGAAACCCAGCCAGATGGGTGGGGTATAAACAATAAATTATTATTATTATTATTATTATTATTATTATTATTATTATTATCAGGATCCCAGCACAAGAGCATTTTCTCCCCTCCTGCCATTTCCAGCAACTGGGATTCAGAAGCGTTTTTGCCTCCAGCTGTGGAGGCAGAGCTTAGACATCAAGGCTGGTGGCGGTCAATAGCCCTCTCCTCCTCCATGAACTTGTCCAACCCGCTTTTCAAGCCACCCAAGCTGACGGCCACCCCTGCCTCTTGTGGAAGGGAGTTCCACAGTTAATACAGTGTGGGGAAGCCCTTTCTTTTATCTGACCTGTATCTTCCAGCAAAACAAGCCACCGACTGCTGCAGTGCCTGTGGAGGCATGGAGCCTGCAAAGCCCCCACCTCATCACTTAAAACACACCAGGAGATTTCTGAGCACGTTAAGAGAGTTGTTCCCAGCCACACAGAGCAAACAGCACCAGAGGGGTGTGAAACCTTGCTCTGGTATCCTTTGCAACTGCATTTGGGGCCCATTGGGGTGATGTCATGGGCAGCCTCTGCCTCCTCCTCCTCCTCCCAGGCAGGGCCCCCCATTCTCATGCTAATGGCAGTGCTGAACCCCCTCAGCGGCCAGCCCACTTTTGTCCTGGAGGAGCCACCCAGGGAGGGGGGCTTGTGAACCAGAGTCCAGTTCCCAGAAGGAGGATGAGGGTCTCTGGGGGTAGAAGGAGAAGAGAAAACAGGTCACAGGAATGAAGGGGGCTGTGGGTGTTTTTGGGGGGTCCTTCTTCCTTCCCCTTTGGTGGTGGTGGGGGGACCCAGAACACAGCCTGGGAAGCAGGGTGCCAAAGCCCAAATGCTTCACCCAACTGGGGAGAGTTAGAGGGGACGCCTGGAAGAGGCCTTTTATAGAGTGTGCTTTTGCTTTTCCAGAAACAAGTGATGAAGAAAGGGGGGGGGGGTTTAGTTGCTGTTTAGTTAATATTGCTTTTTGGATCATAAATGCCTTTTTTGGTTATTTGTTAATCATATAATGTGACTTAAGTTGTGATTGGGATGCTTGCCTTTCTTGTTGTTGTTAATTGAGTTGCTGACATTTTAGTGCAGTTTTTTAGATCAAAAATCTTTTACTGATTATTTGTACTGATTATTTGGCCTTTTCAGTACTGGCCCCAACTTGGTGGAACGCTCTTTCCCAGGAGACCAGGGCCCTGCAGGATTTGTCATCTTTCCGCAAGGCCTGCAAGACAGAGCTGTTCCGCCTGGCCTTTGGGTTAGACTCAGCTTGACCCCTGTGTTTTTCCTCCCTCATGGCTTGGATTTATGGAATACTTGAATTGAGGCTGCACTTTAAATTTTAATACGGTATTTTAATCTGTATTTTAATTAATTGTTTTTATGTTTTATTGTAATTCTGTTGGTGTCAGCCGCCCTGAGCCCGGTTTTTGACTGGGGAAGGCGGGGTATAAATAAAAATTTATTATTATTATTATTATTATTATTATTATTATTATTATTATTATTTATGTTGTACCGGTACATGTGATGTCCTGTTTCGTTACTGTTGTTTATAAGCTACTTTGGGATTCATTTGAATGGAAAGTGGTGTAGAAATAAACCATAGAATCACAGAGCTGTAGAAATCAAATCAATCAAAATGGGGAAGGGTCTCT